>NW_006441071.1:1360018-1404703 GCF_000325575.1 Pteropus alecto | reverse complement strand
AAAAGCCCCAGATTTACAATATTTTGTGTATTCATTCCATTTCCTTTTCCTTTTTTCCGTCAGTGGAGGTAAGAAGACTTAAGACTGTGGGGATGATTTCGCTGATCATGAAGAGAGTCTCTGGCTCAAAATTCTCAACTGGCAGAACCAGAACAAGGGTCTTGAGGTCTCTAATCCACCTCAGCCCTGGAAGGGTCCAGGAGCCTTTCTCAGGGCACCACTGATGTTTTTCTGCAGCGGTTATTGGTGCTCTCTGTTCTGCCACCTGGTAATCTTAATCACTGTGAGGTTCCCCCTTCAGAGAGGGTCAGGATAGGCCTTTTCATGCTACCACATGGGCCATTCCTCTAGTCTCGCCTACTGGCCCTGTCTCCTCTCTCTGACTTCTAAATCAGGGGGTGGTAAACTGTGGCCCATGGACCAAATTAGCCCAAGGCCTGTTGTTGTGCCCGTGAGCAAAGAATGGGTTTTTCATTTTTAAAGGAGTTAAAAAAATAAGAATAATATTTCGTGACACCTGAAAATTATACAAATTTCAAATTTCATTGCCCATAAATAAAGTGTTATTTAGAATACAGCCACACTCATTTGTTTACATAGGGTGTATGGTGGCTTTCATGCTACAATGGGAGAGTTAAGTAGTCGTGACGGAAACAGTGTGGTCCACAATGCATAAAATATTGCTGTGTGGTCCTTTGTAGAAACAGTCTGCCAGCTCCTGTTTTAGGTGGTGGTGTTTGTTAAGACATGTCTCAGGGCCCTTTGTTTTTATTTTTGTCTTTTCCTTTCATACTGTCTCTCATGGTGATCCCATCTGGTCCCATGATGTAAATGTCATCTGTTTATTGACAATACTGAGCTACAGATGCATATATCCAGTCCTCCTCTTCTTGGGTATCTAATCCTTTCCCTCCTGTACTGTCCATCGACCCATTGGCAGGCTTGTTGGTTCTACTGTCATAACGTCTCGGTCTCCATTTGCATGGCCACCACTGTCACCCAAGCTAGCATCCTCTCTTGCTTGGGCCACCACAACGCCATCTTGTGTCCTTGCTTCCCCTCTTGTTTAATCTATTCTCTACACAGCAGCAGTTTGTGATCTTAAAACCTAATTTATAGTCTATGGCCATGTCACCCTGAACAAGCCCGATCTCGTCTGATCTCGGAAACTAGGCAGGGTCAGGCCTGGTTAATACTTGGATGGGAGACCACTTAGGAATATCGGGTGCTGTATGCATAAAAAGATAAAAAAATAAAGGATCGTAAGCTGACAAGGCCCTTGCAATCTGTGAGGTCAACCAAGGGTTGCCTTGCCTAAAAAAAGACAGCAACAGAAAACCTAATTTATATCATGCCACTCCGCTGCTTTAAACCTCCTATAGCTGCCCACTGCTCCTAGAATAAAATCCAAACTCCTCAGTGTGGCCTCCAGGACCCTACAGAACCGGGTCCCTGTCACCTCTCTATTCTCATCTTGTGTCTTTTGTCTCTCACACACTCATTGTAGCCATAAAGATTTTCTTTTAGCTCTTCAAAGCCGTCAACCCCTTCCTTACCTCAGGTCATTTTACTCCCACCTTCTGCAATGCCTTCCACCTGCTCTACCCATAACTGACTCCTGCTCATTGTTCAGGTCCTATATCATAGGTTACTTCTTTTAAGGTCTTCCCTTACCAACTAGCTACAGTAGCACTTCACATTCCTTACTTCTCTCTGCGTTAGCATATTGCTTATTTCCTTGTTGGAACTCATCAACGTTTTTATCAGGTTTTTTTTTTTTGGTCTCATTAGGATGTAAACTTCAAGGGGCAGAGAATATGTCTATCTTCTCCATTAAATCTTCAGTGTTTAGCATAGTGCTTTTCATATAGTAAGTTTGCAATAAATATTTATAGAAATACTAAACGAACAGAAAGTGGAGATGGCCCTGGTGGTAGGGAAGCACCCCAGAAGGCTAAAAACATTTCTGAGTCACTGAAATGGAAATACTTTTCTTTCTTTTTTAAATACTTTTTATGGTTGCCTAAGGGCCTTGGCACTGGGATTTCAAGGCCATGGTCAACCACTAACGGTTACTGTGGCTCTTTCGCAGCCCTTACGATCAGTTGGTCTCACCACTCCCATAGTCCCCAGATTCCAGTGTCATCCATCCACACTGAGGGGTGGAGGTGCTCTCCTGCTGGGGCCACAACTCACCAGCATCACTCTGCTTTCCTCTTATTTGAAAAAAAAAATTTTTTTTAACAAAACACAAATGTACAAAACCATACAAATGTGTGACTTAATGAATTATTCCAAGGCAAACACCTGTGTAGCCCCACCACTAGGTCAAGTAACAGACCTTTGCCACTATCCCGGAAGCCCATCTAGGTCCCCCGTTCCAACCACAGTTCCCTTCCTTTCCCCCTGACAAGTAATCAATATCCCATTTTTATAGTTTTTCTTTTTCATTCTAATGTGCATCCATTGACACTGTAGTTTAGTTTTGGACATTTAAAAAACTTCCATATGTCTTTTAAGTCTCTCAGTCTTTTATCTTATCATCTAGAGGTTTCTCCAGCATTTCTTCATTTTTCTTTTAATCTATCTGGAAGAACCGGTTCATTTGACCTGTAGAGGTTCCCACAGTCTGGATTTGCTGATTGCATATTCATGAACAATTCACCAAGTTCCTGCAAATTGATGGCTGGACCTAGAGACTGGCTTGGATTCAGGTTTGATTTCTTTGGCAAAACTACTGGAGGCATGTAATGTCTGATTGTATCTCTTTTTACGATGTAAGTGATGTTAGCAGCCACTGATGTTTAGTACCTATACCTAGTAATTCACTGGAGTTTGCAGAATTGGCAATATTCTAATTCTGTCATTCCTCTTTAATTGTTGGAGTACTTTTATAAAGAGAAAATTCCCCTCATCTACTATTGGTTACCCAGTGATAAAGATTATATAGAGAAAGCAGGATACATCTTTGGTTTTTTACCTTTATTTACTGCTTTTCAAGACTAAAAAATTGGTTCCCTATCATCTTCCAAAAAAACCAAAAAACAAAAAAACAAAAAACCGAATGTATGTAGTTATGAACTCATGGATTTAAATTTATTTGATAAAAAACAAAAACAAAAACAAAAACAAAAAACTGAATGTATATAGTTATGAACTCATGGATTTAAATTTATTTGACGAATTTCAAACCATTGCAATTATTATCATTTATATTCAAATTGTTTAGAGTTTGCCAGTGAGAGTCTACTCAAGTTGGTTCTTGAATTTTTTTCTGAAACGACCATAGCAATTGGTAGTTTTCTTGTTATCTAGCAAGACAACATGCTGCTGGGTTATCTTGTACATTTTCTACCCAGACCAGGACTCAATGATTATTCAAAGTCTTGTTTGCTTTAGTGAGATACTGTATTTCAAGACCTAATTGTAGGTCTTGTATTTCAATTTACAGGTAGTGAATTGGTCATTATTTCTGATCTTTTCAGTGGACAGAGCTAGTGGTCAGGTTTGAAAGCCATGAGAGAGGCTCAGAATTGCTCTCTCTCAGTGGTTCATAACATCCAAAGTCCTTTAGCCCTTGCTGACCTTAAAAGTTTCCCAGAGTTGTTCTCTAGGGAGAAGGTGTCAGCTTTGCCATCTGAGCCAAACTCCGGTCTTAGTGACGGTGTTCTACCGACCTAAATTCTTCCATTGCAGCTTTGGTTAAAAATAGCAGTACTTCCTCACTCCCTGTTCTCAATTGCCACATGGTTGCCACACAGGAGCTCATGTGGAGGCTATGTCTCCTCCCCAGGGGTAAAGTCATCCCTATAGATAGCTTGAGTGTCCCCAGAGTCTCTTCAGCCCCTGCTCACATGGTACTAGAAATTTTCTCCCGCTGGCGCACTCTACCCTACCGTGTTCTTTCAACTGCCCTTCAGTGCTTCCCCAGCTGTTCCCCAGTACCATATCCTTCAAGAGCCACATCAAGTCTCATGAAGGCTTCTTGGACCACTGAAGCCTCCATGTACCTCAGCTTTCATATCTATGAAATGGAGAGAATTGTAGCCACCTCACGAGGTTGTAAAATTTAAATGGGTTACTGCCTAGAATAAGGCTTAAAGCAGCAAGTCCTCAAAATTGAGCTTTCGTTCTTACTCTTGACCAATAGTTCTCAACCTGACTGCACGTCAGAAACAACTGGGGTGGGGGTGCTTTTAAGAGAAAATAGTGATGCTTTGTCCCCATCCCTGAAGATTAATTGGTCAAGGCAATTGGAATTTTTCAAGTTCTTGAGGTGATTCTGGAGCAGGGGTTGGGAAACCACACTGGCAGCTGCTGCATCCATCATTACCCTTTGGGTCCCGTGAGGCAAGATACGCCTGTCCATTTTTAATAAATTTTGCTGACTCTACATTAAGCTGGATTCTGTTACTTAAAACCAAAGGAGACCTAATAAATGCAGGAGGAATTTATAAGAGAAACTACTGGGTAGAGTTAGAACTTAGGCGACATTGGAACTGAAGGAACTTCCCCACCCCTACCTGCTTTGTCCTCTTGCTGGCCACATATCCTGCAGTATATTGTTTATCTCTGTCCCCATCTGTAGAGAGAGCCATGTACTACTTGATTTAGTAATCACATTAGTAGTACATCTTTTTCTTGTCACATTAGCCTAACAAATTTGAGGCAAAAAAAGTCATGAAAAATTTGTCTTTTCCTACTTTGTCCCCCCGCCTTTGAAACCAGCCACTGCAGCTGCCAACAGAAGCATCTCTATGTAGAATGTGTTTTGTCCTTTTGGAGAAGACAAAGAATTATTAAAAGAGCAGCCAGCTGCTTGTACTGGCAGGAGAATGAGAAGAGCTTGTCAGCATTCACTCTCGGAGCCTTCCTCAGCTGAGTTGCCACCATCTTCTTTATCCCTTTTTTGCTCTCACTTTTCCTAGTCTAGGAATGCAGTGTCCTCACCCTACCCTCACGCCTCTAGCTCTGCGTAGACACAGCAGCCCAGTCCTTCTTCCTCTGTGTTAAACCTGTATATAAATCTCAACCTTAAGACTTTATGCAAGCCTGACAGTTGATAAACTCCACCTTGACTCATAAACGGCCCCCTCATCTCTCTCTTTCACAAACACACGGATCATCCAGTGTTCCAACAGGGATATTTACTCATAAATTTTGCACAATAGGGGTAATGGCAGAATCTGTCTCATGGGGATGTCGTGACAATTAAATGAAACAGGGTCGTGGGTCTCAAATTTGGCTGCACATTAGAATTGTTGGCAGAGGTTCAAAAGTCCCAGATGCATTAAATCAGAAATCCGGGTTGTGGGAGCCATCCATAAATATTTTAAAAAAGCTTCCTAGGTAAATCCAGTGTGCAGCTAAATTTGACAGCCAGTGAGATCATACTTATTAGAAGCCCGCAATGAATGGTAGCTGCTTTTATTACTATAATTAAGAATTGAGTGAGAATTTCCCAATAGACTGCTGAAATTGAAGGCTTCATAGAACCCAGATTCATTTCTTCTTTAATTCATTCATCCAACCATGAGCATTTACTATCTGCTACGGTCTTTGAGAAATTCCTCTTCCTCATTTGAAAGTAAAAAGATTATACTGCCTTCAAGATGAAATTCAAGTTCTTTAGGACAATTTGGCCTCCACCACCCTCTATTGCCTGCCAGCGCTGTCGCCCACATGCTGGTAAGTTCCAGACACTCCAAACTCTTTGTAAATATTCCAGACCCTCCTGTGTGTCTCTGTGCCCTTCCTACACTCCTCTCGCTACTTTCCCACCTGGCCTGCCTAATCAGATGGAATTTGGATACAGAAACTGAGGACAGTTGGTGCCCAGCACTCGTCGGCAGTCCTGACTCATCCCCTCTGAGGAAGGAGCTGGCTGATGTCCTCTCAGTTTCAGGATTCCTTGTGTGCCCTACGGTGGACAATGATTATTTCTCAAGGTCTTTGCAGAGGGGCTGGGAAGCTCTCTCCATTCTCCCTCAGGCCTCACTCTGGCAGAAGGCTGCTCAGGCCCAGGCAGGCTTTCTTTCCTTTGTCCTGTTTAACTGGTTCTGTTGTGCCAAGAACCCGGCTACTCCCCAGGGCCTCTCCCAGGGAGAGAAGTTTCCCTCTGGAATCATCCAAGGGAGCAGGGCAGCTCAGAATCCAGTGCTTGGAACGGCCTGTGAGCTAGAGGCTGGATCTTCTGTGGCCACTATATGAAATCCCACGGGACTGGCAGCCTTGGGGAATAATATGACTGTGATCATAGATAATCTCTGAAGACTGTTCTCCAAAGAAGACAGATCTCCTGGTTAGATTCCTCTGCACCACAGGAATCTAACATAACAGGTGAGGGGCTGCATGCTATAACAGCTGCCAGATCTGTCTAATTCTCCTGAAGTCAAGACTTCTGTTAGGAATCTTCCCTTTCCTTGCCTTGAGCTGGCCTTCAGAGTGGCCCTGTTTGGAAAGGTCTCAGTGGTTTCTCTCCATTTCTGGACCTGTCAGAAGCTGGCCCCCACGGTATAGATTTGCCTTTCCTCTCACTGGGTCCACAGAGCTCTTTGGTAGGGGCTAGCCAGGGAAAACTTAGTATTCCAAGTACACACACACACACACACACACACACACCCTCAGTTTTTGCTCTTCTAACTCCGGTACTGTGCCACTGGAAAGTTCAACTTTCTAGCCAGGCACAGGGTAACAACTCCCTTCTGTTTCACCCTTCAATTTGGGCATGGGGAAGGGGAAAAGAAGCTAATATTTGGGTGTGTGTTAAGAAAAATTCCCAAGGTGTATGAAATCGAGAGACTGAAGAAAGAGGCTAACAACTCTAGAATTACATCAAGAGTTTATTAAGGGAATTTGCAGTTAGAAGCAGCTTCTTGGGTGACAGCAAAATGATAGATTTCTGCACCCAAAGGGGACAGAGGTGTGATATATATAACCCGTGCTAATACAGGTGGCTTGTAGCCATGAGGCACAGGTTCATTAAGAGCTGTATAATCAAAAGCAGTGAACAACTTAATGGACTTATCTATGCAAGAATATTACTTTCAGATGATATGGACCCACCCCTTCTGGTAGTGAACTGGCAATCAGCTTGCTTTATAAGATGATGTCGGTCATGTTAAGCACTGGGAATCATTTCACCTGTGTCTTACACGTTATCTCACTTAAAACTTTTGCAAAAACCTTCTATAATTAGTGTTATCTCATTTTTCAAAAAAGGAACCAGATGCTTCCTAAGGTTGTGTGGTTGGAATACCTATTAGCTTTTGCTGTTACAAAACTTCCTCAAAATCAGTGGATTAAGCCATTTATTGAGCTCACACTTCTAGGGATTATCTGGCTGTCAGCTAGGGTGTTGAGAGTAGGGCGCAACTGGTTACATGATTTCACTCATCCTGCAGAAGCTAGCTGGGGCTTGTTCACATGGCAGCTTGGCAGGATTCTGAGAGGAAAGGTGAATAGATGCAAGGCCTCTTGATACCTAGGCTTGGAGCTGGTACTGAGCTACTTCTACCATAATCTATTGGCCAAAACAAGTCATAAGTTCTGCCCAGATTCAAGGGAAAGTAAAATGGATCCCGCTTGTTGGCAGGAGGAGCTGCAAAGTCACATTGCAAAGGGGTATATGCATTCGGGGAGTGGAGGAGGTGAAGAATTGTGTCCTCCTCTGCAATCTACTGCAGTTGTGAAATGTCAGAGGTAGGATTCTATTTTTAAAAGATGAAAATAGCATACGCACAAGAGAAAAATCCAAACAATATACAAAAGAGAAAGTGAGAGAGAGTCTCCTTCTTACTCATGGGATAGGAAAACTAATTCTAATCTAGTCCTACACTCCACTTGTAAATGCTATTAAGAGTTTCTTGTGTAACTTGATGCATTGCTTTGTGTGCATATACACAGATGGCAGTCTAATATATACACTATCCTGCACTTTATTATTTTCACTTAATACAGCTCAGAGCTCTTTCCATAGCAGCACAACCAGAAATGCTCCATTCCTTTTAATGTCTACATAACAGTCAACTGAATAAATGTACCATGATTTAGTCAACCACATCCCCTATTGGTGGATACTTAGATTATTTCTAGTTTTTGTTGTTATAAATAATGCTGCAGTGAACATCCTTGAACATCTTTCTTTGTATATTTGTTGACTAGATTCCTTGAAGTAGAATGTCTAGCTTCAGCATCAGATTTGAGCTTTGATCTGTTCCTGAAGCACATGCTGTTTCCAAGAAGTTCTCTGGTTACCAAGTGTTTCTCCAGCTTCTTCTAAGACTAGGAGCTACCTTAGGAACCACAGGCCTCTGTACACACATGCACATATGTAGTGATGCTCAAGACTTTGCCACACCCTTCCCTTCCCAGGCAGGCTCGAGATGTCCTGAGCTATGTATTACTAAGCTCTTCTAAGAAGATCTAGATTAGTTGTCTTTTCTGTGTCTTCTTTCATAATTTTTTTTTTTTTTTGGAGACATGTCCTGCTTTGTTACAGGTCAATGATAAAAGAATACTAGCAACACATGTTAACATAAAATGATGGGTTCCATTTAACTGAAGGCTTAACATATAAGCTAAGATTTCACAAATAGTGCAGATACAGGCAAGTGGTGAACGAATTTAGTTGAATCATCACAGCAAATGACAGCATAGGCCTGTTGTCACATTGAGCAGTCATACTACATAAATCCCATCCTTATTGCTCATAGAGACTTTAACAGTTCATGAACATTAAGTCTAGTAGCAAATTTGCAGTGAAGAAATTTCTCAAGATCATATTTTTTCATTCTTTAATATTGTTTTTTGGGTTTCTTCATGCATCTTGATGCCCACATGCCACCTGTCTGGGTGCTAGTTGGAGCTCTGAATTTTTACCCAGTATGTATGGACTTAGCTTTATTATGAACAGCAGGCTGGTAACCATCAGAGTCTGGAGGTGCCATGCAAGCAAACTCAAGTACCTCACTCTCTTTCTCACAGCCTCCAATTATGTCCCCGAGTACACGTAGCCAATGGTTCTGCAGAAGCGAACAAACAACAGGGTGCTCGTTTCTGTGATGCGGGGAGTCTGCATTTCAGGGCTGTTCTGCAGATAGGTTAAAGAGGTGGATTTGCAGAGAATGCAGTTTCAAAAAGTAATTACTTAACAGTTTGAGTTTTTTAGAGTATAGGTATGTGCCTCAGACTTCAGAGCAGGAGGTACCCGGTCTCTCGTTTGTTCCTTAATAACAGAGACATTGCTGCTATCAAAAAGGCAGAATTCTGAAATGTTCCTATTTTTATAGCTCAAGGAAGAATGAGATTTTATTCCATCGTACTCTGAACAGTGGAGAACTTAAAGGCTCATCATTGCCCAGTCACATTAATTTGTTCATTTCTTCATTTACTTATTTAATGGTTATTCGCTGAGTGCCACATTGTGCCAAACGCAGTGCTGGGTGTTGGAGATATAAAGATAAATAAAACTCAGACACAACCTCTTCTTGTATCAGTGAGCTCTGGCTACATAACATCCCAAAATGTAGTGGCTTAAAACAAAAATCATGTACAAGTTTACAATGCTCT
Source organism: Pteropus alecto (assembly GCF_000325575.1). Classification (NCBI taxonomy): domain Eukaryota; kingdom Metazoa; phylum Chordata; class Mammalia; order Chiroptera; family Pteropodidae; genus Pteropus; species Pteropus alecto. The sequence continues at coordinate 1,395,133 of NW_006441071.1, read as the reverse complement.
GGGTCAACAATTTGGGCTAGATTCAGCTGGTCAGTTCTTCTGCTCTTGGCTGAACCTAGCATCTGCGGCCAGTTGCTGGGTCAGCTAGGACTGGCTGGTCTAGGGAGTTCTCAGTTGCGATGGCTCATTTCTGCTCCACATGCCCTCTCATGTTCCAGCAGGCTAGCCTCGACTTATTCACATGGCGGCTAGGCAGATTTCAGGAAAATGAATGCGTGGAAGAAGCCTGCCAAGCCTCTTAAGGATTAGGCTCTCAACTGACATAATGTCCCTTTAGCCATTCTATTGGTCAAATCAAGTCACAAGTCTAGGTCAGATTTCAGGGGAGAGTGAATACCTCTTGATAGTTATTGCTGAGACTTGGAATCAAGTTGGGGAATAGTGGTGGCTAATTTTTGCAAATGGACTAGCTCACTGCCTTTTAGGAGTTCATAGTCTGATCTCCTTTCTCTTTTTCTCTCTCCCCGTCTCTCTCTATTTCTTAGTAATGCTTTTACACTTTACAGCACAGAAATCTAGTCACTCCAGTTGAAACACTTCAATGAGTCACATGTCTGGCTCAATGCTGATATTGTCCATTTCTATTTTTTAATTTATAAGGCAGTTGGAATGATGCATAAATACCCAACCACCAAGCTGTTGGTCATATTGCACGGTCGGCTACATATCATATGTCTGCTTTTAAAATGTATTGTCAACATTCAAACTGTACCTAGATTTTGTTGAAGCACACTGGATATCTGCACACATACATGCATTTCTTCAACCGGAGACAGAAAATCATCCTGTTAAAATAAGTGATGCAAAACCAATGAAAATAAAGCCATAACCATAAAATAGGATCTCTTAATGGAGGAGCTTGATTTTGACTCCCTCAGAGAGTACACACCTGTGACAGTATGAACCAGCAGTGCCAACACCAGATGCACCTGATTAAATCATTTTCAAGTGCTTGCTGTGCAAAAATATGTTATGTGGGATGTGTATTTCCCCTCCGCCAAAGTTGAGTCACTGAGAAGAGAACGCCTTTGGTGCATGATTCTCAAACATCTGTATAAAAATCACCTGGATGGGGGAAGAGAGGGGTTGGGCGGGACGTAATTCTTGTTAAAAATTGAATTCTTTAACTCTCCCCTCTACCCCTCATCTTGCTAATTCTCACAGGTAATTTTCCCACAGGTGGTCAGGACCACCCTTTAAGGATCACTGCCTTTGCTTTAGAAAGAGAAGTTTTAGTTCTATAAACACAGCTTTTTCAAATGAGTAGGACCGTCACACTTCAGCTTTTTTTCCTCAGGCAGGAAGAGACAACTCTGCCAACCTAATTTTCTCACGTGGACTAAACCTACAGAGAACTCGAGATATAAACAGCATAACTCACTAACCTAGGACCAAAATGCCTCTCAGAAAATCCAGTGTGCCACAAAGGGGAGAGATTGCAGCTGTGATTTGTGGATGGGCTCATAGTGTTATTGTCTGAATTTCCTCTAGTATTGTAGATCTATACAATATATGAGTACAAAGAGAATTTGAGGACATTTAGTTAAACTCCTTCATTTTACGGATAAAGAAGCTGAAGTTAAATGTCTTCTCTAAAGTGGTGGAGATAGGAGTAAAACCCAGGTCTTCCGGTTCTTTACAAACTGTTAATTTTTTCAAAAACTGTAGTCTGCAGTGCTCGGTCTACCCAGAGTCCTTTGGGGGCATGTTCTTGTGTGAGGCAGCCAGGCTCGTGGTGGAAGAAAGGACACCCCCAAAGATTCTCTTCGCGCCCCTTTCTGACAGAAGTGCGCTGGGCTGGAGTCAGGGGACCCGGAGCGGACTCTTTAGCCCAGGCCAGTGTGCAGGATGCAGCGGCACGCAGGTGACTTCCTTAGAGGACTTCATGCTAAGCTTGCTCTGAGCTGTGCGTGGGGTCACCTGCCACTGCCCATGGGCCTCCTTTGATTCCGGGTTCTAAGAGGCGCCAGGACAGGCCTCCCTGCCAGATCTTCACACCTGCTGAGAGTTGGCTCCACATTGGCTATGCTGCCACTTTCTCCAACTCACTCTATCATTAATTCATTAATGAGTTAGTCCAGTGGAGCCAAAACCTGGCTTCAGAGTCCTTTAAAAATGGCTCTGTAGGCAGCCACTTTGGATCACTCAGTCAGCGTGAGAGAGACTTGTTTGAAGTCTTGCTTCTGAGTGATTTTGTTCAAAAGCAATTCTAAAAATGACATTCAGAGAGTAGGGCTTATAAGACGTTGAGGACAGAGAGAGCACAGAATCGGGGCTTCTGATGAGCTTGGTTGTCACTCAAGGCTGGGTTCTCCGGCAGCAGCCCAGCTGTAACATGCTGGCCTCCAGGCGGGCATGTGGGGCTCTTCCTATCGTATCTCCTCTGGTCCTGTGCATGTGTGTGTGTGTGTGTGTGTGTGTGTGTGTGTGTGCATGTAGTGTGTGTGTAAGAAAGACCCAAGATAACCAGCTGGAGCTGCAGGTTCACTTTGTAGCCAGAGAACAGAGTGACCACACTGATGGAGACTGAACTGATGTCCCTGTCTTTCCTGGTGTGATTCTCAACTGGCTATACTAGCTTGTGACCAATAGAGAAAATAAAGGCTTGTTACTCAAGGTGTGGTCCAGGGACTTGCGCGTTGGCCTCCTTGGAAACTGGTTAGAAATGCAGAATCTCAGGCCTCACTCTGGACCTACTGAAATAGCAATTTAAGCTTTAACACGTTCACAAATCATACAGGTGAGTAATGTGCACGTGAGAGTTTGAGATGCCACGGCTTAGAAAACTCACCATATAGCACAATAACTTCAAATTTATTGATATTTTAAGGGTCTACTGTGTGCCCAGAAATGTACTGGATTCCTTGGTGGATGTCCATCAAGCATATGACAGGCCCTGTCTTCAAAGGTAGCTCAGTGCATGTAACGATACCAGGCCGAGCGTGGACTGGCTTTTTGACCCATGTTGCTCTGGAAAGAAAACCCTTTTCTTGTTTGGTGCAGCCTTTTATTGTTTTTCCTCCCTCTGCTATTAATTTTTCACCTTTTTTGTTGCTCTACACTGCATGGGCCCTAATATCCAAATTTCAGAATTTCTTCCAACTCTCCTGGTTGCTTTGGGCCTTGTCTCAGCGCCTCCATTTCCATTTCCATCATCTGCTTCTCCACCACCTTCTTGCTGGCTCAGAGTTTTGACTGAAGCCCTGGTTTTGCAGAGTACGTTGATAAGGCTTTTCTCCACCTCAGCTGTTGTTGATTTGCTTATTCTATTTAAAAGAGCCCGGAATTTTAGACAGTTCGAAGAGGGAAATAAACTCTGGAGTAGAATTGCATAGTAGATCTTATTTGCTCATAAAAGAAGACAAAATCTTATTCAATTGGTCCTTTCTTTGGGGGTCTTTCACCTGTTCTGGAATCTATTAAACAGCCTCTTGGACTGGGATTTCCATCTAAGTGAATGGCTAACTCTGCTAACCAGGTACATGCCCTCTAACCTCTTCTCTGCATAAGGGTGGCTACCCTAAACCGCCATCTGGGAAGACGGCTTTGCCCAGAGTAATGGCTCTATCAATGTAATCCCTGCTAATGTCATAGCTGTGGGGCAAACTCCATGGCATGACCATTTGACTATGTCCTCTTAGCATTTAGAAGAATGTTGTTAGAAGGAACAAGACAGGGGATCTTTAACATCAAGCAAAGAAAATATTAGTTGTGGAAATGGTCCCATTTGCCTTTACTGTCCTCACTCAGTCCATTAGTGGGGGGCACAGGGGACCTCGCAACTGCCATCTCTGGCTTCTGCTGCCTGCCAACATTTGGAAAAGACAGGCCTCTTTAAATCTGAATAACAGTCTGTGGATTAATTGTACTTCCTAAACTCAGACGCTGTTAAGAATCTGTCACCATTTCCATTAAGAAAAGATTAACAAGTAATATGATTAATTGCTAGTTGTACCAACTCTTTTGTGTGTTTTTCCGCCCGAGGATTCTTTTGGGTGAAGATTTCCACTGTTACAGCATTTTTAGACAAAACTGTATGATCTTCTGCCATGCAACAGATCAGCTGGTAACCACATGTGGCTTTTTAAATTTAAATTAACGAAACAAAGATTTAAACTTCCTCAGTTGCACCATCCACATTTCAAGTGCTCAATAGCCACATGGGGCTAGTGGCTACTGATAAAGGACACTTACAGCATCGCAGAAAGTTTTAGACTATATTGACATGGCTCAGTAGAATTAGAAGAAGATGGTTTGCTGAGTTTTATGGGCCTGGATTTTAAATCTCATTTCTCCTAAGTAGCTGAATGGCTTTAGGCATGTCTTTTGACTTCCTGCAGGGCTCAGTTTCAGCATCTGTTAATGGGGTGATATTCCCTGCATGACAGTGTTACTTTTGAGAATTAAAAGAGATGGTCCTTCTGAGAGTGCCTGGCATAAATGCTCAACCAGCGTTAGCTTCTTTTCTCCTGCTCCTCCTGCCAAAACAACCTATTTCTCTTTACCTTTAGATCAGCTGCATTAGTGGGAGCTGGGTCTAAGTTTGAGGTCTGGCCAGGAGCAGAGAGAATCATCACCCTTCCCTCAGTGGTAGACTAGAGGAATTTGTGAGGTCCTGAGATTCTGTCTGTGATGCCTGCCCAGGCAGACAGAGGGAATTCTAGGGAAGGGGAACGTTTGGTTTCTTCTGCACATACTGCCTTATATCTCACGCCTCTATGCTTTCAGTCATTGCCTGCAATGAATAGGTGTGTCACAGTCAGTAACATTTGTCACTTAATAAGAAGCCTAAGTTTCAAATGAATATGCTTACATAGCTCAGCGGTTCTCGAATTTAATGAGCATCAGAATCACCTGGAAGCCTTGTCAAAACACAGATTCCTGGGCCCCTCTCTGCAGTTTCTGTAAACATGCATCTGAGTGCCCCAGGGCTTCCTTCCTGAGCTGCTCATCTGCAGCTGCACTTGAACTGTAGAGCTGGAACACCTTTATTGGCAAAGATCAGATCTTCTGTATCCTTGGGCTACACTGACAAGGTCCACAGGCACATTCTTAAGAGTGTGAGTGTTCTTTATAACATAGTAACAGTTGTGATCTCATTCACAAAATTAAGAGATCAGTAAGTACCTATCTGGATCATGGATGACCATCTCAAAACTAACTGCAATATGTGATTTTAGTGCCTGCTTTTTGCATTTGTATTTACAATCGCATTATCGCCAGCGGATTTCCAGAACTGGCAACATTTAATTTTTGATGTAGTTGTTTCTCAACCTGGGTTCTGTGGAGGTCCTTGGACATACATGTAGGAATCCAGGAGTCCATATATTTCAGAAACAGTGGCCCCGTGGTACCCCAGCAAAGGCAAGATCTTATCAGTGTTTTCATGGGGATAGCGTGGGGCATTTTAAGCGGAATGATTCTTTTCTGTGCAGGACTTCCCCGACTTTGGAAGATATTTGGCATCACTGGGCCTTGCTCATTAAATGCCAGGTGGTGCTCCAGAGTCATGTGACAACCCCAAACCATTTGTACATGTTTTCAGATCCCCTGAGGGGTGGTCAGTACTGCTTCCTTTTAGGTGAGAACCGTTGAGATCTCATAGGCCGGAAGGCAGCTTCGCCTCTGCCCCTGGGCCCTGGGGCTTCCCCTGTCTCTGTGTCTCTCTTTTGTTACTTCCAGGCCACCCATAGGAAACCGAAATAGCCCATCTTCAGGGCACTTTTTGTTGGGACCATCTTCCTAGTCTATCATTTTGCCTGTAGAGGACAACAGCACCAAGAACTTCCTGGTTGCATTTTAAATGTGTGAGGTGGTAGTCAGCCCGGCCTCTCTTGCCTCCATCCCTCTTCTCACCTTGCCCTTCTTTTTGGCAGTCACCCCTAGAAGAGATATTTTCAAAGCGCCCCAGCTGTCCTGGCACCTAATGGCCAGGGAGGAGGCCTGGCGAGCAGCAGTGTTGGCTGGAGCCCCACTTGCTCTTTTGGGGGTGCATGGAGGCAATGCCCCTCTCCCTACAGCCTGGGCATCTGGCTGTGCTCAGTGACTTTCGTAGGAGGCAGCTGGCTGGGAAGCCTGTGCCTGCTGCCCTCCCTGTGGGCTTTGAGCCCACATTTCTTCTCTTACTTTCTTGTCTCTCAGATGCTTCTTCCCAGAAAGAATCTGAGTCAGTCTCTTGTCATTAGATTAGTTCCTGCTAAACTATGGTGGTTGTCAAAGCAGCTGACAGGAAGATTATAATTCCCCCTGCACCCCTACTCCAATAGGCAAAGGGGAATAAAGAACTCAAGGGAAGAAGGTCAGATAAAGCTCAGAGAAGGCAAGATGGTTCTTTTGGCAGGTCAAGAACCATTCTCCCATTCCCCTGCAGAAAGAGGAGGATGCGGGAAGGAGTCCCACTTAACCCCTGTTAGAGTAGTTCAGAATCTTTCCAGCTTTCACCCCCTGGAAAGAGTTCAGAATCTCTGGCTTTAACTCTATTAGGAGAGTTAAGAGTCATTGGATTTAATGCTCCCTTGGAACCAGAATGTTTTCTCTTCTTTTGAGAAACACCCTGTGGCTTGGCCTGTATGTTTCAGAAGTCACCATTTTTCCGAGGAGTTTTCCCTAGTACTTTCTTTCTCATGTGTGCTCACTCTCCCCTCGTATCTCTCACTCGCATGAGGCCTTCAATTCATCTTCTTCCTGTGAAACAGGCAGCACTGATCATCGGTGACCCCTGACAGCCCCCACTCACAGAGCTCACAGAGGCTGAGCTTCTCTCTGCACTTCTAGAGGTCACTCTGCAGTGGTCCGGAGTCCATGCAGTTTGGGGCCCTTGTGCTGTAACCCTACTCCTGTCCCTGACCCAAGGTCCCGGAGTGAACTCTCTCTTTGAGGATATGACACAATATGTGACACATCTTAGATCCAAGACCTTAGAGGACAGATCCCTTAACAAAAAACCCTCATCATCCAGGACGCTAACATGGGCTCAGGGGAAGGCCTGAGGTAGAAGCATGCAGGAAGGAAAGGCGGCCCAGGCTGCCTGGCCTCCCTGTTGACTGCCTTTTCTGGCTCCTTCCCGCCTCAGGCATCCCTACTTCCTCTTCATTCCCATCAAAACTTTCCTTCTTTCATGCTGAGGCACAGATGACTGATAACAGCAAAGGGTAATAGCACCTAAGAGCTTTCTCTCAGCTACCTTTTCAAGATAATTGTCTATAATGAAAATTTAAATCACAGGGAAACAGAATAGTATAATGAACCCCCATGTATAGGCATGCCTTAGAGATATTGTAGTTTTGGTTCCAGACCACCATGAAGTGAGTATCACAATAAAATAAGTCTTAATCTTTTTGCCGAGAGAGTGTCTTGGCCTGCAGTTTGTAAAAAACACAACACCTGAAGCACAGTAGAATGAGGTATGCCTGTATATTCATCCCCCATCCACAAGTATCAACTCATAGCCAGTCTAGTTTCTTCTATACCCCCCACTTATCATTTGGAAACAAATTTAAGACATTATTTCTTTTCGGTATGTGCAGAGGGCTTTCTTAAACCTTAATCTGACCATGTCACATGCCGGTGAAGAACTTCTGGTGGCATGAAAGAGTCCAGACTGCTTGGGAGTGGGACAAGGCCCTCTGCAATCTGGTACTGTCCACCTTTTCAGCTTCTATCCCTCCACTTCCAGCCACATTGAACATTGTTCCTTCCAGATGTGACATTTTTTTTTCATTTCAGTTGGTACAAGTGTTTCCTCTTGTGAGACTTCTCATCCTTCAACTGCAGCTCAGGGGCCATCTGTTCCATGAAGCTGTCCCTGAACCCCCCAGATGGAGTTAACCAGGCCCTGCTCTGGTCTCCGGTGGCATGGAGGCACCTATTTGCAGCATTTATTTATTCAACAGCGATGTATTGCTTAAATGTTAGGCGCTGTTCTAGAGTTGTTCCAAATCAATAGCAAATGATTTAACCTACATAAAACAACATTCCCGAGGCTATGAATGGGGAAAGTGAGGCACAGAGAGGTTTAGGTCACCCAATTTGTGAGAGCTGAGACTCAAACTCAAGCAGCCTGGCTTCTGAACCACCCCCTGGGCTGCTTATTCTAGTATGAGTCCTGTAATTGTCACATCTCTTTCTTCCTCTGTAGACCGTGAAGACTTTGAGAGCAGAGGCTGATCTCACTCTCCTCGGGCCCCCTGTGCTCATGTCTGTATCTGGCACAGTGCAGGTCCTGAATACTTACTATTAAATAAATACAAGGCACTCTTGCTGGTCATTTGGAAAACTAAAAGACATGGACTCCTCCTGGAGCCAGTTATAATTTTCACAGGGAACAGAACCTTAGGCTAAACGGGATTCTGAAATTTTTTTCCACCCAACTCTGCTGCCGGTTATGGAGCACTCCCTTACTGGATGGTTCTCTCTGGCTCTCACCTGGGAGAGCACACTTCCCGAGTTTGGAGTGGGGGCTGGGTTTTATACATGTAGTTTGAAAAAGCCCCCAGGTGTGTCTGCACTTCAAGTGCAGCCTCTTGGTTAAGAATCACTTAGCTATAGTGATAAGGCACTGAGATGAAATTCTAGGCAATAGTCTGGGCTGGATTGGGAATTTGAGGATATCAGGACAAAGTCTTCTGCCACCTCCCCAGGCTCTTCTAAAGGCTGTCCTTGAATCAGGCCACTGAGAACAAATAGCATTACTTTCCTTGTGGAAAACATTTTTTTTAAATTTCTTTTCCCCTAAAGTCCAAAGGAATTGCTACTGGGACTGATTACATATTTGAGAGAACTCCTGAGAGGAAACAGGAAAGTGAGAATGTTTACAACCTTCCTTAACCTGATTCTATTTCAAGGACACAGGTCATTAGCTTCTGGCAGCAGATAGATCTGTATGCATATCTTCCAACAGCTTGTGACCAAATTTGGACATAACTCTTTTTTTTTTTTTTTTTGTCCCCAAGGTGATTGCTATTATTTACTGGATATGTTATTATTAAATCTTTGCAGCAAAGATCTTTCTTTCTACATGATTCTCACTAATTAGATGCTGCTATTATTATTATTCACTTTCTGGCTATAACATAACTAACGATCTAACTCAAGCCTTTTAAATGAGAAGGCTTCTTATCAGTTTTCTAGTGGTAAACCCTCAACCCCACCACCTTGTGCATCATGGTTGGATATGCAAAACTCTCACAGCAACACATGAGAGACACCTCAGGTGCATTTTGGCAATTGCAGCAAAGACTATACACAGAACAAAAACCAGACCTAACATCTAGTTCTACTGCTTAGTAGTGTGATCTCAGGAAAGTAACACTGCCTATTTAGTCCTCGTTTTCCTCATTTATAGGTTAGGCTAGAATGTGGCACTTAGGTTCTCTCTTGTATCCCAATGGGACCCATTAGCGGCTGCTTGGAATGCTAGGGTGAAAAAACACAGGGATACGGGTCTGCGATTGATGGTTGATGTCTGCCGTGGGTGAGGGAGCCAGAGTGGCATAATACACCCAGTGTGTGTCAACTCTGAGTTTGCAATGCCTTAGGTCTGTCTCCGTAGAAATATACAGAATGCGTTTAATGTGTGAGCTGGCCCTAGAGACAAGATTGAGCAAGCAGAAGTTTAGTATTTCAGTATGTTATTCACAGGTATGGATCGCCAAAACCTCCAAAAGATGTGAGAATCCTGGGGGCTTTGGCGCATTCCAGAATTTGTTAGGTTCTGGCTGAGCCTGACACCTAGACTGAAATGGAGTCCTTTCTGATTCATTGTTACTAAACTGGCTAGGCTTTTAGATTCCCAGGTTACCTAGCACATTGCTTGATGAGGGTAGGTGGGGGACCAAGATGAGTGGCATGCCAGGAAGATGTGTGTAGTTTCCTCATGTGCGTAGTATTAGAATACTGAGATAAACAGTTAGGACTCCTGTAATATTTAAGCTCAGAAAGTGTTCAGATAATTGAATAAAGGACGCACTTAAGAGAATTTCTCAGTCTTTGAGAGGTTATAATAACTTCTTTAAAGTTGCATAAGGTGGAGAGGAGGGAATTAACATATACTAAAAGCCTACTATGAGCCAGGCACTTTATAGAGTTATAAGTCACTTATTCTTTCCAACAACCCATGCTGGATTAGTAACATAGTAGCATTATCTCATAGACAAGGAACTGCTGATGTGGAGTCGTTGAGTAATTTGCACACAGAGGTGACCCAAAGTTAGTCTTTCCAGCAATTCTGGACTCTGATGACAGCACACTTCATTTTTATTTTGTTTTTTAATTTTTATTTTCTTTAGGTGAGGCAACCCTTGGTTGACCTCACAGATTGCAAGGACCGTGTCAGTTTACAATCCCATTTTATTTATTTTATTTTATTTTATATTTTTATGCCTACAGTACCTGGTATTCCTAGGTGGTCTCCTATCCAACTACTAAACAGGCGCCGACCCTGCTTAGCTTCTGAGATCAGACGGAATTGGGCTTGTTCAGGGTAGCATGGCCGTTGACTGATAACAGCGCACTTTAGATCAAGACTTCTGTATGTTTGGAAACTGTCAATGATTTTGGACTCTAGTATCTTGATGTTTGTGACAAGTAGGGAGTTTTTTTTTCAAGCCATTTATACAATTGCCAACATAAATAGTTGAGAGAAGAATTTGTTTCTTTTGTAATTTATTTTTAGTTTTACAAATTTTATCATGTTGAAATTTAATAAAAATTACTTATGTGAAATATTTTCCTTTAATGTTTTATAAGTCAATCAAATGCATACCACAATAGAATTTTTTGGTTGTTGTTTAAATAGAGAGTTCTCATAATTTTAATAATATACAACTTTGAGCTGAGACTATACTCAGAAATAAACTTAGAAAATGACCTTCTAAAAGATTGGAGTGAATAGTAAAACAAAACAAAACAAAACCCCAAGCAGAGTGGTTGCTGTAGAAAATCAGGTCTTTTCACTGCCATAAATCACTGTGGCCAAACTGAAAAACCAGTCCTCTCAAAAAGATGGAGGCATCTGGAAAAATTCAGCAATTCCAGGGTATACTATGGCTTTTTCTTTAGCAACGTAATCTCCAAAGAGTGAAATCTGTTATAGAGTTATAGATGAAAAACTGATGGAAAACTTAAATTTTTTTTGGTGAAATTTAGGTCTATAAAATTGTACTGGTAAAAACTGGGCTCAGCAGAAATAATAGAGAAGATTCCCAATAGCTATCCCCAAAACCAAACTTAGTTGACGAATCGAGTTTCTATTTTAATATTTACACAGAAAGCAATGTCTCCATGAAAATTTTAATAAAAAGAAAAAATATTGTTCTGTATAGATAATTAATCAATAATTTTAATCAACCTAATGAATATTGCCTGACATCAGCATTGATGAACTCAGCATTAATATTCTGATAAAATGTTGACATTCTTAAACATTGAAAATACCATTAGGGGCAAACCCCAGAGTTATTAATCATCATGGGGTTGAATGTAGAGTCAAAATGTCTTGGACCTTTTCCCTAAATATAAAGTAACTCATAAATCCTTTTCTCTGAGAAGTAGGATTCATTTTGGAAGGGAGATAAGAAGAGCGTGGACTTCAAACTTTTCTTAAACTTGGCCGTGTGCCCTCAAATTTAGATAATAGAAGGACTCGGGTTCAACTTAAATTCTGACACTGTGTGACCTTGGCCATGTTACTTAGCCACCTTGGTCCTCATATTTCTCTCTGTAATATGGGGACTAATAATGGTACCTAACCCAATGAGGTTTTGTGAAGATTAAATGAAAGGATACATGTAAAGCATTTAGCATTAGTGTAGACCCATAGCTGTTAATAAAATGTTTAGAATTGTGGTCAGAATAGACAAGAAAATTATGAACTGAATGAAGACTCTGATCAAGCAATGAAGACATTAGTTAAAAACAATCCAGTGGTATAGAACAACCGGCTGTCACCAAGGTGGGGCTACAGAATGCACCTACTGAAATGGAGAGACAAAACTTTAAAAGAGATTTCAATAAAAATAAAAATAGTAATGGCAATGATGCCCATTGGAATGCAAAAAACTCCAGCTGAAAGGCATGGGCTTGGTGAGAAAGAGATCCTTTCTAGACATGAGACGGATTTGACTCAAAACCTGAATGCTACATGCTTCATTTTGGCTCCAGTAGAATCATCTTGGTAGTTTGCAGGAGTCTCGTATCATGTTCTAGGGTTGAGTCTCTAAATGATAAATAATCATATTGTTACTCAGGCTCAATCATTTTATCTTGCCAGATATAGTAGTTCTGCTTATCAGTTGAGTAGCTTTTTCAAAGCCTGGAGAGACATTATAGAAATACAGAGAGAATGAAGTAAATCAAATTCATAGTATTAATACATTGGTATGGTTTAGGAATGAGTTTTATAATCACTGGAAAATTTTATATGTATTTGTCTTCTAAGGTGTTTAAAATAAATCTGGCACATTAGATAATCTGATTACAATTTGAAATGTGTAATTTATATTAGACTCATGATATTAATTTAAAGGTGTAGTAGACTTTTATTAAGCTTGTAAATGGTATTTAAATGTTTAAGATAAATTGGTTTACTACATTTTATAATGTGACAGATTAATAGAAATTGCTTAAGTGCATGGGAAGATTTTGTCTTTTAGGTTTGTAAGTCTGTCAGGCTTTTGTAGTATTTGAGAGAATTAGGTATATTAAATGTATAAAATCTAAAAAATGCCTGGGGGAACTTCATTTATCAATCGGGTTAATTACTTAGAATTTAATCTTTTAAATTTATCAATTAATTGAGTATATCAAAGAAGAAAGTGGCTGTGAATTCTTATTTTTTACATGAAAGTATTAGAGTTATAACAAGACTTCTACAATGAACTTAGGGGCTTCGGGAACACTAGGCTTTTGAATTTACAATTTCAACATATTTAATTAATTAAAATCCAATTGTTAGAGTAGTCTTTCCAGGGCACAAGGTCCCCTCACATTTAAGCGCTCAAATGACATGAGTAAGCACGCAATAAGTGGTAGTTGCAATGAACGGTAACTCCCGCTTGTCCTTTTGCTCCTTTGAATACTCGCAGTGAAGCTTCCATGACTGTGTGTCGGTTTCTTGAGGTCCTGAGAGTCCCGATTAGCTGAACGTAAAGAGTATTCCAAAAACAAAACATTTTTCTTTGAGTCAACTTTATTACTATTATTTTTCACACAGAGACTTAGTTACATAAAGTGATATTCTTTGATTACCGGTAGTAGAAGCACAAAGGTGTGGAAAGTGTAACGTGAACACAGTGAAGAAACGCCCTTTATCAGAGTGAAGTCCATGTGACAGAAACATGTTATTCCTAATAGCCTTTGTACAAATAAATATAGCTTTCAGTCTATGTACAGACACATTCACAGAGAATAAACCGACGCGAAATCTCCATACATCTTGTCACCCAGTGAAAACTGCTCATAATAAACAAAACGCACAAAAAATGACAAAAATAATTTGGAAATGCATCATCTGGATTCTCACAGGGGTACAGATAGGGGCTCAAATGCTTCTTGAAAATGTAGGCAAACAAAGGAAGCATAAGACGACACCTATCCCTAAAAAGATCCTTTACAAAAATGGCATTCTGATATTTTTAATGTCACCTGTCCAAAAAGCAGTTTAGGTATTCTAAAGCAAATGTCTGTGTTGGGGTTGACGCTGACATGTTCTCTGTTTTAATAATACACAAAGAACAAATGGATAATTTATCTTTCTTTTAGTGCTAGCAGCAACTTCATGACACCAGGAAGTTAGCTTTTGCTTTCTTATTTTTGATGGCTCTTTGAGATTGCAGATTGCTGGGAGATGGAAGCTGTTGCTTCTGGAGTTTTTTCAAACTCGAGCTAGAAGCATCCAGGCTAGCCGCAGGGCATAGAAGTGGACTTGTACGCAGGGTTCCCAGGGCACTTCGCCAACCGAGGCTTCCTCTTCTGGATGGAGAGTCTTTGCCCTTTGGGGAAACTTTTCAGACCACAAAACAGCCCTAACAGGAACATCATTGGCTCTGGGTTCAGACATTCTTTAGGGCAAATGGCCATTTAAGTGTAAAATTGGGTCGTCCAATTTAATATACATGTTTATTCTATATCAGTAATTTAGGTACTCAGTTGTAGTGGCTATTTCTAGGCTGTTAAGTGGCTTTTAGTTATTCTTTTAGCTTTCACTCAAATTATACATAAACTGTTGTGATGAAGTGAAACATTAAAGCTTTTAGTTGTGCGGACATATGCGTGTAAGTCTATCATAGTAGGGCAGAAATTATATACTTTAGCAGAAAGGGGAAAAAAAACCAAATGCATCATGAAGTCTGCTGTTTTATATGTCCTCCCATGGAAGGTTTATAATTTAAGCATAAGAACTTATTGATAAATTGTATATCTCTCTTTGCCATTTTTATAAGGGAACTTCTTAGACCCATTCTATATTTATGTAAAAACTCAAACAAACCTTAAATTTCTTAGGTATATATTTGCTAATTATCCATTTCGCTCTCCATGGGGGTGAACCTCACTTTACATAACAAATGGATTCCTAAAAAGTAGTAAATCTGTGATTTTAAAAAAGGAATTATTTTCAATATAGTATCCGAACTTGCTATTTAAAGGATCTGTGTAACAAGCGATTTTGAAAATGAAGAATGCTTTTGTGAAATGAACAATTTCTTTGATTTTCAGAGTTTTTTTAAAGTACACATCTAAAATTTATGAGTAGATTAAGATTGTCTAGGATAATAATTGTATGCAGTAAAAAATAGAACAGATAAACTCCAATTTACAACAAACAATACAAAACAGGAATGACTCGTGGACTGCTTATCAACTGACTATATTCAGAAGCCCTGAATATATGTATTATTGGTATTCTATGGCTTTAATTAAGACAACTGTCTCTTATGAAGTACTATAAAGTGCAATATTAAAAAATTAAAAAGCCCAAAAGGCATCCATTGTCCTTCAGTTTTATTCTGATGAGAATTAAAGACTCATTTAATTATATGGCAAGGAATTATGTATCCTTAATTCATGCATGTAATTTCATCCTTAAAATAATTTTATTCAGGGATTCAGACTTCATTCTTTTTCTGTGTGAGACATGATTTTAAAAATATTCTCTTTTGGCTAGTTGAGTGTTTTAGAAAACTCTCAGTCCCAAAGTCTTAGTTACTTATGGATCCATTATAAAGGAATATGCAACTCAGTATATGAGAATGCAGGAGCAAATTCCCTCCCTTTTGGTGAAATGCGGCCCATTTTCCTGGGCCAGGACCCCAATCAACAACTGTACAATTCCTATCCAACCTACTACGCCAAGGAAGTAAAGGCAACACTCGGTGTTAAGAGGAGGTCCAACCATTTCCTGTTTCCTATTTAAAGCGAAAATATAAATTCCTTTTGGTAAATCAATGCAGGTAAGGGCAGGTCCAGAGTTTCTGAATGATCTCCAGTGGTGCCTCTTATATTCTGAGTTCTTTGTGAGTGTGGGATTATGACCTTAAAATGAAGCTCATGAGCTTGACCTCACCAGCTTCACGATAATTGCTGCACCTAGGGTTCATACTTCTCACCGGAGAATAAATGCCTGTCAGTGCACTTAGGGTATTTCTGCAACTCTGCTCTTTTGTGGTTGTGAATTCTGTTCACATTTTAGTAGCAATTAGGAGGGATTTCTCCCCAAGAAGTGCCGATTACACAAAACATGAGTTGTTGGGGGTAGGAGTCTAGCATTTTTTAATATAAGCAATAATGAAGAGATGGAGAAATGCCCATTAAATTGGCCAGGTGCAAGTAAACTGGGAGGTTCTTGGTGAGAACCTTGAAGGGGAGTAAGAACTGGGTCCAAATGGGACTTGGAGGCTGGATGTGGGGTTAGAAACAAACAGACTGGAACTACATAAGGCCAAGTGGAGAGTGGTTCATAGTAGATAAGACGCCTATTCAATGCTCTGGGGCCAATTGAGAAATGCACTTTGTTCGAATGTCTTGGAAGACAGATACAGGAGTCATAGGAAACACAAGATTAAGGTGAATTAGCAATAAAGTGTGAGTCCCTAAAAGGTAAGGATAGCCGAGGGGTACATAAAAAGAGAGCAAAGCTTTAAGTTCGAGGCTGTAATTCAGCCATGTTCAGACCTTATACTTTTAGCATTTAAAAAGGCTTAGTGAAGATAAACTGTAAAAATTATTAAGAAGGTTAGATAAAATGATGCAGAAATAAAAATCTAAAGATACTTTTGATGAAAACAGATAAAAGGTCACATAATGGTGACTCTCAACTATGTCGGGGTAAATAGTGAAGAGTGCCCAGATGCAGTTCTTTTCTGCCAAAAAGAAAAAAATAGGTTAAGTCATCAACTTGAGGGGCTTGGGTTCACCTGGATGGAGACTTTTATGATGCTGATGGTTGTTAATGTTATTAGTTGATGGAACTGGGTTATACCAGGAACATCTATGCCAGGACCCCTCTCCCACAAAAGGGTTGTCCTTTAGATTAGGGTGACAGGTTGGACACGCTCTCTTAATGGAATTAAGCCTTTAACAAATTCCATGACCTTCTTTCAGACTTAGATATTTATCAGTTAAAAAAAATTATTTATGGTTTTCCAGTCTGTCCATCAATCACTTAGTGAAAGTGCTTTTGTTTAGAAAATTTGCTGTTGCACAC
Source organism: Pteropus alecto (assembly GCF_000325575.1). Classification (NCBI taxonomy): domain Eukaryota; kingdom Metazoa; phylum Chordata; class Mammalia; order Chiroptera; family Pteropodidae; genus Pteropus; species Pteropus alecto. Next base: position 1,378,434 of record NW_006441071.1, on the reverse strand, counting down.
AGTCTCTCACACATTTGAACATAGTTGTCTATCTAGTCATAATTTCAAGGTCATTTTTGTGTCTAAAAAACTGGCTGACTTGGGGACTGGTTTGTTCTGTGTAGCTCTTTCTCGCTCTTTTTTAAACAAAGTTGTCACTAGTCAGATTAAAGATCACTGTGGAATTCGGGTGGTTATGAGCAAGGCCAATCCCTTGCATGTAGGAAGGTATGTAAAATGGTAATGCAGGCAATATTTTTTTGGGGACGGTCGAGGTGGAAATCATGTGTTACTTCCACAGCAAACATGAGTGTGCCTATGAGTTAGACAAAGATCTTAACTCTCCATGCCACAGCCCGTGCAGGTTTAAAGCTCCCGGGGAAGTGAAAAAAATATTGTGATGGTGTAATAATAAGTAATGGAGTTTGGCTGGCTGTGAGTGTGCCCTTTATTGCTTTTCTTGTCTGCTGTATATTTCAAAGAATATGAAGCTGTGAGATTATAAAAGAAACACAAAGATATAAAGGCAAAGAGCTAAAGTCAAATAGGTTGTGGACCAGGAGTACGTTACCTATCTTGCCCAAGACCTCCTTGAGAAAGGGATTTAAAAAAAAATCTGGGACTCTATATAGGCTCTTGTAATTGTTTAAAAAAAGCCTAAATTTGTAGTTATTTTAAACTACATAGGGATATGTATGTATCAATGTGACACTTGCTCTCTTGGGAATCCCAGTGAATGTAAATTAATTTCTCCTTTCCTTTCCTTATTCCAGTCATCCCCTCCCCCATGAATTCTTTCTTAATGACAACCCCTTACCTACTAATTGAAGACAATATTGCTGAGAGAGCTATAGGAGCTGATGATGTCTTTTAAAAATATTAGGCCAGATGGTTACATAAGATCTGGCTTAGCAAGAATGAGCATTAGCTTCTATAACGAGCTTTCAGGAGACAGTTGATTTCTCCAGAATAGAGAACGTTTTCTCTTTTATTCTTTTGGAACAGAGCTGCCTCTTATAATATGGCCACTTAATTAATGGCATAACAATCTGTTCAGGTGCAAGGAAGCTTGGCATCCTCATCATCTTGTGTGTGTGAGTGTGTGTGTGTGTGTGTGTGTGTGTGTGTGTGTGTGTTGGTAGATGTAGGGAAGAAAGCATACTGAAGTTTTCTGAAACATTTGTATTCAGGTAGGTCATCAGACCCATGTCAGATATTCCAACCCAGTAATTTTATTTTAGCAGAGCATTTAACAGAAGTCTCATCTTCTCCAACTGTCTATCTGGCCAGCAGCTCTGTCTGTTGTCATCTCCTTGGTCAGCTTTTTGTTAAGGTGGTGTGGGAGGGGGGCTTCTCTTTATAGCTCATTTCCTATCTCCCTGTTACAGAGGAGGCAGTTTAAGAGCTGTGAGCAATGGCGGGGAGTTTGCCAACTCTCTTCCTGCCCAGGAATGGATGTACATTAATATTATCAAATGTCTCATCAGTGAGGCAGCTGTGTTTTGCTGAAAGGACTCCAAACCACCTAATTCATGTCTTCCCTAGAAAGTAAATTATGATGGCCCTTGTCAAGGGACACCTGTTAACTGCCTTACAAAGCATTTCCCCCAAATATGAAACAGTCCTTGCCTCTTTTTATAATCTCCTGAAAAGGCTTTAAGATATTCTGCTGTATCTGCCAAATTGATAAATAACCTTACCCCTTAGTCCCTGCACATGTACGGTGTTTTTCTGATCTGTCACTGCCTGGCTCAGCTTATGGCCTGGGAGATTTCAGAAATACCATCTAATCTCCAGTTTCAGTTCTTCAAGAGCTAGTCAAAATCAGAGGGCAGCTAGACTCATCATGGGCATTCCCAGATACAATTTAGAAGGTTCTTTTGAGCACTCTCAGTTTGAGCCAACTTGCTCTCCCGTCCTGAGGCTGCTTAGGGAGACAGGGGAGATGACAACAAGCAAGACCTGCTTGGTTTGCTGTGACTAAAAGGACCTATTTGGTTTCCAGCTCATTTATTTTAGATTGAGCAGTAAGAAGTTGGCTCTTGAAAGTTTTATATTATTTTATACCCTGCTCCAGGGAAGCAAAGAGAATGTCTGCAGTCTAATTTTTCCCCCCTGTAGTTTTCTGTTGTGTATTTTTTTTGCCTCTACATCAGCAGTGGGATTATGGTTGGCCATTTCTGTAAGGCTGTAAATCTATATTCTCGGGGTGGGAAAATATACGGAGTGGGTAGAAATGTGTATGTTTGTATGAGCATGTGCACAGAACAAACCTTATGAGATCAGGAAGAAATGTTCTCTTAGGTTGTTGGTGAGTGTGACTCTCCTTTTCCGTCACTGTGGCAAACTTAATGCTTCCTTCTTTTGAATCCTGAATATGATTGGTGATGATGTAAGGGATATTGCATATGTACATATATATCTGGTATAAAGATACATGTATGTATTTATATTTATATATGTATATGTATATACACAGTCATGCAGAAAAAGCATTAGAGATGACCTCCTCAGGAATCCATGATGTGGAAAGTTCTTTCTTATGTTAATGATTTTAATGCTTTTGAAGATCTACAGTTGCATCCCATACACTTCTCCTTGGATGTCCCCTAACCCACACATAACCCTACAGACACATAATGAGGGGAAACCAGGGGCAAACAGTGGCAGGGAGAAGGTGGCCAGTACACCAGCCAGTGAGGGAACACTGCAATTGTATACTTTGTGCTCAGTGCAAATCAATGAGGTGGCAACTTGGCTTTGCAATATTGTCTTCTCGAATGTAAATTTTCATTAATGACTTCAGCACTCCCTGTGAAATGGAGCTCCAGGGCAAGTAAGAGCTCCATTGCTACTTGGATAAGTCGTTGCTCAGCTAGGAATTATTGGGAAGAAGTGAGAGGGCAGGCGGGGCATCAGGAAGTGCTGGAACAGAAACACGGCTGCACCAGCTTTCCCTCATCCTTTCCAGTTTTACATATCTGTAGTTGAGTCAAAGTCACCTATTCAAACCTCTCTAATAACAAACTAGTCGATAATGCATATTCACCCAATAACCAACTTTGCTTCAAGTCATGCACAGGGAAAACAACCAATTTTTAACTCAAAGTTCACTTACTCATTCTCTTTCACTAGATGGAAGTAGCACAAATTCTTGATGAACAAGATACAGGTTTCTCTCACACACCTGAAAACTAGACTTTGCAAAGTTGGAGGGACTTGAAAGCTAGCTTCCTGGGCGGCAGCCATCCTGATTTCTTGTTTTCCTAATGGGCCTCCACTTAGAAGTGCTTTCTGCTTGTGGGTGAAGAGCAATGATGGGTACTGCCGATCTATCGCCATGCTCTGTTGAGCGAGCCAAGGTTTTGTGGAGGGACTAATGAGGTTGATCTGGGGCCGTCAGATCCCTTCTTTTTTCAGCTGTGAGTTCTGCATCCTGTCTTCCTATGTTAGGAGGCATGCGCTCACAACAAAATCAGTGAAACAATAGACTGGAGACAAGAACACATATGGTACAGTTCTCCATGTATGGTATGTTCCAAGTTAGACGTAGGATGAGCCAGAACAATGAGCCATCCTCTATTGACTTTTTCCACTGATTTTAGGAAAAGCTTAACTTGGGAAAATGAAAAAGTGCATATTTTTTCATCAATTTAGTTCGCCTGTTTTTTTTTCCCTGCCGGTTTTATTTTCTACTGACATAGACCTGAGAAGTCATATAAGGTGTCAAACAGAACCTGGGGGCACTGAACGAATGCCATGAAATTATCCCATGAATGCTGAGCAAAATGAGGAAATCAAAACCTTGGAGTAATTGGCTTGAAGTCAGTGTAAAGAAGCCGTTAAGTATAGTCTTCGGTGTTCTCTGGAAGCTAGAAAGAGTCCCAGACAGGGTCCTGATAGCAGGAGAGACATGGATGTTACATGGGCTTTAAACAAATCCTGGTCCTGACACCACTAGACATAAGACTCAGAAACCATCTTAAGTGTGCAAACACATGCCTTTCCAAACCTCTCTAAATATCTCAACCCAGGCAGTATTGATCAGAGTCGATTTAGTTCTATTTAAGGAATAATGACTTCTTCAGATACTGAAGCCCTTTATGACCACACGGGAAGATGCTTTAAAGAAGTGTGCCCTTTCATTCCCATTAGGTGGCAAGTCTCACTAAGCGCCTCTACTGGATGGTATTTCTTATTACGTATCCAGGCTCCTTTGGCAGCATTTTGATTATATGTGAGCCCTTAGCATCAAAATATATCTAAATGACGATCACAGCTAAACTTGCCTCCCTTCTTTTGATGATAACAGGGACATGCATTGGAACAATAGAGGTTCAGTTTGTATAGTCTCGCTGTCCTACCTAGAAGAGCGTTAATTTGGTTTGCAGTCATAGTTTCTACTTGCATGCTGGGGAAATATGTATATGTATTAAAAAATCCAGAAAAACCCAACCCTGGTCACCTTCCTCCTGCCCACAGACCAGTACCCACCCAGTCTGGGTTTTACCTCTGTCTGTCCCAAGTAATCCTATGGGGTTTGGTCAGTGTACCCCAGTGGTGGTTGACAGAAAGTCTTTGCTGTTTGGCTCGTGGGAATGTTTTGGAGGGCTCAACTCAGGTCCCCTACAGACCTTCTCCACCCAGCCCTTACTCCTGCAACCTATTTCCCTAAAACACCCACCTCCCCAGGCAAGATCCCAATAAGTCCAAGGTAGGCTGAAGGTCACAGCAATGATTCCCTTAGTTCACCTCTTGCGCTTAAGAGGTAAAGCTCAGACCAAAGGTTGATGCCCCTTTTCAAATAGGTACTATAAATATACTAGAGCTATCCCTGAAAAGATGCATTTGTATTTATTTATATATAATTTTATATATATATAATGTTTCTTTGTGTTTGTATACAGGTATGCATTATTCTCTAGGCTTGGAAGGAGAGGTACACTACAGGAACAGGCAGAGTGTGTTCATGTGCATCTATGTATAAAATGTATATTTTATATGTATATACACAGCCTCCATCATTGTTTGCATCATTACAACGAATGTACCTCCGACCAGCGAGGAGTACCTGTCAGTGGTGAGTGGAGAGAAGCCTCAAATGGACAGTTCTCTTTGTCTCTTGCATGAAGCCGGTTCAGTAGGCAAGGGTGAAAGCAGTCTGTGAAGCGAGCCGGTCCAGTGCGAGTCCATCCTTCCTCACGTCCACCAAGGAGGGACACTGCCTCTTCTCTAGAGGTCAAGGAACCTAGAACCCAGAACGGGGAGGGACCATCCAGGCTGTCGGTTTAAGATATGGCTTTTCCTGCTAGATGGAGACTGGGCATACAAGAATTCTGTCTTCAAGGAGGACGCTGACCACCAGGAACACAACGTAGAGGCCGAACATGATGAAGCCCAGCACTTTGTTCATCCGCCACTTGCAGAGGGCGATGGAGAGGATGACAAAGAGCAGCATGATGAAGAGGAGGACAATGGCACAGAAGAGGCCATTGCTGCTGACGGCCACTGGTTGGAATCTGTGAATGATGGTGTACAGGAGCCAGGGCAGTGGGAGCCTGTGAGGGAGAGAAGCAGGGGTAGGCAGGAGGAGCAGGTAGACATGTCGAAGAAGGCCTACGACATAATATTAACTTCTTGGAATCTATAACTGGAAATGACTCATAGTGAGTCTTGTTAGGCTTGCTATGACTCAGGCATGGCTAGCCCGGGAAATCACATAAGGGAGGCAGGTGAACTTTAAAAACCTTTATTTATGTCCCGACCGAGTTAGGGAGAATGGAGAGAATTTGTTCTACCGTCGAATAAAATCGAAGATGTGACTGCAGGAGGTGGTTTCTGAATTGGATTTGAAATAATTTTTTGTTTCTTTTCTAGCTGTGATTGAAATGTTGCTTTCAGCCCTAAAGAAGTGAACTGGAGGATTTGGGTTAGAAGAGGAAAAGACAAATGAAAAGGTATGGATATCAGCAGTGAAAACGGCAAAATTATTTTTTAAAATGGAGAGAGAAAGCGAGTATAGCAATGATTTAACAACCTAAAAGCAAGTGAAAATAAGTGATGATGGTGGGGGCCATGATACAATATAGTCGTCTGAAGTTTATTTTGGAAAAGATGGGACAATCTTTTCAGTAAAAAAGGTCTTTCTGAAAGATTTGAGAAAGACTGTATGTTACATTTGTGATGTGATTTTTAAAAACTTTACTGTGTATTTTATACCTGTTCTCCCCCTTTGCATTTGACTTTTAAAGTATGATAATATCTTTTGTTTCCTATCTAGAGTGGCGACCCTAAAAGACATTAAGAAAGCTGACTTCCAGGTGTACCACGAGAGTAGGTTAGGATTCTGTAGGAGAGTAACATAGCTGAGATGCCCGATTCAGTGGCGTGTGTATCCCCAAGTGGCTGGGTGCAGCTGAGTTCCACCCACTGAGCTTAACAATGGAATGGTGTTTAGGAAACGTGGACCCAGCCACCCAGCTGGCTGAGCCTACTCCACAGCAAATGGCTAGGGGAGATTCAGTTTGGGTCTAACTCAGGGGTGTTGAAGAGGAGGCACCCTTTTGAAACAAAGTTCTCCAAAGGAGAAGCATGTAGCATGAAAGAAACAATGAGGTGAAAAGGGCAGTGAGTTTACACACTTGTCTCCTCTGCTAGAGAGAGTGCATGTGAGAGTAGAGCCTACACGTTATGCATCTTTGAAATCCCAAGGCCTGCCACAGGTAAGACCTCATCCAGGTGCATATGCTAACCTGGGCCAAACTGAAGTGATTGATGTGACAGCCTCATGGCGATCATCAGTACAGATCACCTACTAGAGCCTGGTTGGGAGGTGCATATGTCAGTGGATACGTTGAGAGGGGTGGGCTCCACAGGGCCAGATCAGAGAACAAGGTGCAAAATCAGCTTTCTGCAGGAGGAGGCAGCCCTGGCATTCTGAGGTCAGCAATGGAAAGTCAGAGAAGGGCTAAAGAGTGCATGGTGGTGATGATACAAAAATAAAAACTTCTGCTAGGGGCTTGTCCACCAGAACTCTTCTTCCACACTTCTCATCTCTTATTAAGACACACACACACACACACACACACACACACACACACACACACACAATTCTGGTGAAGTCGTGGTTAATGGTACTACAAATAGGTAAAACCCTTTGGGGGAAAAGTGACATCTTCATACTTTTTGGCCTGCCAGTTCTATTGGCAGGGATCAAGCATAATGAAGAATTTGAAATGCAGATATAAGTTTATTCAGAAAAATAATTATTTCAGTGTTACTTCGAGTAGTGAAAAATTGGGGATACCTTAACCTCTAATAATAGGGAATTTGTCAAATAGTGAGCTATTAAGTTGATATGATGTTATGTAGCAAATAAAAATAATAAGCTTATGAAGATGCAGGCAAATAATCATATAATTCTATATTTAAAATGGATACATGTAAAAAATAGCAATGCAATTTCAATAATGTAAAAAATACATGAATTAAAAAAGGGTGGTGGATTATCATTAATTTTTATTTACATTTTACATGTATTATCTAAATCTTTTACCATGAGTATGTATTAATCTCATAAGCAAAAAGAAAATTCAGGCAAGACTATGAAGAAACTTTACACTCCAGGACTTTATGAATTGCTATAAACTCTTGGGAAAGACGTTTTGGAAAAATATACATCGATAGCCATCAAAATACTCATCATCTTTAATTCATTAATATTTCTTGAAGGAATTTATCCTAATTAAAATAATTGAAGAGGAGGTTTTTCTGCATAAAAGTGTTCATAGAAACACCCATAATAGCAGAAAATTGGGAAAAAAATAAAAAGGTCTTACTAAAGGATAATGGTTAAACTGAAAAGCCATTTGAAACCATAAAATATTAATTATGAGTTATGAATAAGCTTAGAAAAATAGCTGATATACTAATTTACTAATAGATGCCTACTCAGTGACAGGCCTTTAAAATGGAAAAATAAAAGCCATCTAAGAGGACAAAACTGAATATTCCCTAAGTAAACTTTGTGAAATATTTGGAAAAAAACATACAGAAGCTAAATGTTTTTCTCGGGTAGCAGAATTCAGGGTGATTTTTCTTTAAACTTTTATTTGTTACTAAATATACAATTTAAGAACAATGAATAAAAACATCTTGCAATTTCCTAGAATATTTATCTTTCAAAAGCATGACAAATATGGCTTAGAACACTTGTAATTTTTCCTAATTTGTAGGATTTTATCTTTTAAACTACAGAACATTTGTCTCTCTCTCTCTCTCTCTCTTAACAAGAGATTGACCAAGATAACTACTCTAAATGTATAGGCAGTAGAACTGAGAAACACTGTTTATATTATGGATATTCTTTCTTTAAAACATACACCTTTTAAGGTATCCATCCATCCATCCATCCATCCATCCATCCATCCATCCTACAAACATTTGTTAAGCCACTACCATGCATTAGGTAAGGTATTAGGTTTTGGTGAATAATTGCTCTTGGAGAGTTCACAGTCTAGCAGGCAGACTGATGTACATGATCATGGCATGTGTGGAAAGTATACAGGAGCAAAAGCTCCCAGGTCAGGCTCAAGAGAATCAGACAAGCTTGTATTTTAGTTGACATTGAAAGGATAAGTTAGAGTTTCAGGCAGGAAGGACTCTTGAGTGACAGGGGCCAATAAAGAAAGGAATATGGTAGGAGAGGGCATCTTTGGAACTTAAAGGTAGTTCAGACAGTGGATGATCAGAGCAGGGTTTTGTGAACAGATAGTGCTATAGTTGAGAGCACAGACTCTGTTCAAATCTTATTTACTAGTTGTATGAACTCTGTGCCCTTGTGTTTCCTTATCTGAAAAATAGGGATGTTAAAATACCTCATGGGTCTTTGTGTAGTTTAAATGGATAAAAATGTACATACAATGCATATAAACATTGAATGAAAAAAAATATTATGTCCATTAGGTAATAGGAAAGTATAAGATTATTCAAGAAGTTCAATGAGAAAGTAGATGCATTTTAGTGAGTTTCCAAATTCAAGTTTTAAGAGGTCAGCTCTTCCAGGAATATAGGATGATATCCCATGTTTTACTTTCTCAGGTGTCTGCCATTCAAGTTATTTATCAGACTAATTTTACTTTTGATGAGTTAAATGAAATGATAGAAATTAATGACATTCCTTCCCAATCTGATCCACTTTAGAGATTATCCATATTGAGAACTCCAGTTTGCTTAACTTTAAGAACAGACCTCATCTTTTGACTTTCAAAAAACCTGGAATACCTTTACCAGCAAAGATAAGCAAATGATAATGCAAATCTGCCAGTTTTACCAAGGACAGAGATGAGATATTTTTGCTGGGCCTATGTTTGGTCCAATTTGATTTACAATCCAAATCTCACCTGAGGTGGGTAGGACATTTAATTAGAATTAGAATATGGACAAAAAGTAAGGAACAACTACCAGAGCATCTCTGTCATGCTTGAATATTGAATATTTATAACACATAGCCAATGACATTGTATAAGCAAAAAGTATGTCCTACAACATCTGTCCTGTAGGCAGGTGTGTGTTTCTGCTTGTTTAGGGATAGCTTATTCTTCACTAAGTTCCTAGAAAATGAAAAATGGAGTTGGTGAAATTGAGTGATACTACCAGTCTTTACTTTCTATTAATATTGGTTAGTTTTAGGCTCAAAGATCCTGGTCATGTCTTCACAGCTTCTGAGAAGACAAAGACAGCGATGGAGCTGGTGTGCACCTTTATAGAACTATCTTTACTCACCCTACGGTGATGTCAAAAATGTTGCTTCCAACAGAGCTGGATACAGCCATGTCCCCAAGGCCCTTCCGGGCCACTATGACACTGGTGATAAGATCAGGGATGGAGGTCCCAGCAGCCAGGATGGTCAAACCCATAATTTCCTCACTAATGCCAATTGTCTCTCCAACCTAAAAGTGATGACAGGAACAAATAAATGAGTGTTTTTAGTCACAAAACCATCAAAACCACAAATATTTCAATGAAACACCCTTTTAAATGAGTTCCTACTCTGCACTGTGCTGAGTGTTGAGATGATAAAGAGGAATAAGCCACAAACATTGCCATAGAGGGGTTTATGCTTTAATGATACATGGACCCAAGAGTTTGGGAATGTTCACATAAGGATTAAATAGACAATCTCAAAAAAGAGCTACAGAGGGCTAGAGGGCAGCCTCTATATGGTGTTACTAAAACCGGGTAGAGGAAGTAGAATATTAGTTATTAAAGTCAATTGGTCAGTGGCTTCAGGGGCCAGTACACCAAATCCTGTGGCAAATTTGCCCTTGGATTTACCATTGACGGTTAAGGAGTTACACCCAGTATCCCTGTTTTTCCTTAACATCTCCTAGTGTTGATAATCTACTCTTAAACACTTAATACTATCATTTCCATAGGAAACTTGATTTTGGGTGGTTTTGGATATGATCATACAGAACTGTAAATCAGCAAGGTAGCTGTGAAGAAACGATCAGTTAGAAAATCAGAGGACCTGTGTGCAAGGTCTGGCTCTGGCATTTATTAAGTACTCGATCTATTACTAACTGAACCAATTGTACAGTGTATTTGATCCTCACTTTCTTACCCATGAAGTAGGGATGATCATACCTTCAAGGTGGTTGTGAGAACTAAGTGATAATTTGTGGAGAAGCCCTTAATGTTATATCATTATTGAAAAGCAAGGGGAGGCTGTTATTATATTTCCTTTTGGTTTTTGTTTTTTAAGACTGATGAATTCTGTCATAGACAGTGGTTGTGCCTCAGATGAAAGCTCCTCCATTCTCTTGGCTAATCTGTTTGTCTTCTTATCAGATATACATATGATTTGCAAATAAGGGATGCAAATTGCCTGGCAGCAGTACACATTCAGTCAATAATAGTTACCACTATTATCTTTGAGAACGTACAATCTTCATACTTTGTTCTCTCATTCATGTGTTACGACAAACAATTGCTGAGAGTTTATTCTTGTGATGGGCGTATGACAGGTATTGAGTCATACGCCCATTGCAAGTGGTAAAAGTCAAATACATCATCATTTTTGTAAACTGAAGCTCAAGGAAGAGACCATTTTGTCTTCATCCCCTTTCCTAAGAGCCAGTTTGAAAGGCTGCTAAGGTGAGTGGCTGCCCAAGAGAAAGTAAGTGTCACCGAGTCAGGCAAAACCTTGATGTCCCTCCTCAACCTGAGCTGTCCTGGTTTCAGGCTTCAGAGGGCAGACAGCAGTTAGGCTTGCTTTCCTTATTGCATGCCTGTCTGGGGCTATGCAGATTGGACCCCATGCTACAGGGGAAGGCCTGGAGACAAGGGTAAGTTAAGTGAAGTAAATTTCTTTAGTCCTAGTATATTTAACTTATCAGACACGATCCTGTGTGACAGTCTCAGAAAGCAAACACATTGATTAACTACTTGGCAACAGAAAGAAAAACCAGGCAAATGGTGTCACTCTTAAGGTCTTACCTGGTGTGCCCACCAGACCATCAAGTACGAGAATATTGCGATCCAGGCGATGGAGCCAAAGAACGTGATGGGAAAAAACTTCTTTGATGACTGGAAGAGAACCAAGAAGAGGTGAAAGGATCAGTGCTATCAGCTGAGGTGGTCTGATAGTCCAAAGCTAAAACCACCAATGCAGCATGCAGTCTTGGTAGGATTGGCAATCAAAAGGCCCTAGCCATTCCTAGTCAATCTGGGACAGTAGGAATGTCTCTTAGGAATGTGAAATTAGTTGGAGCCAAATCATTGCAAAGCTAGTGCTTGACATGGAAATCTCCTGATGAGAATGTCTATTCCTGTTTTGGATGCTCAGAAGCCCTTTGCTCTCACCCTTTCCAAGGCCTGCTTTCTCAGCCTTGCCTTCAATCTATTAACTACCCCACATCTTCCCTTCTTTTCTTATTCCCTTTCCTTTCTTCGGCTCAAGTTCATCAGAATCAGTTTCTATTGCTTCAACTCGTGTTTCATAATAATCCACATGCCAGAAAACCTATGGCATTAATTATATTTTACAAGAAACAGGAAGAATCAGTAAGTTCAAAAATAGATTGGTTCTTCTTATGGTCTCATGAATTATCAAGAAAAGCCACACAAAAGAAGCCATCACCACAGTTTCTATAAATCCCTGATGATGGCCAATCCAGGACATTTGAACTACACATTTGATGGGAGTAGACCTGGGTAGAGATGCCCAACTGTGTTGCTGTCTATGGGATGGCAGGGTAGAACCTCTTGGGGGTGTTTTCTGTCCTGTTCTCCAGCCCTAACTATATTATGTCCAATTCTACCTCTATCACTGGACTTTGTGCAATCTCAGGCTTACAGTAGGAGCACTTTTAAAATTTCTTTCAAATATCAGCTGGAATCAGACACTCAAAATGCAGTGTTTCTTACCTGACCCCACTATAGGAAAATCCAGGCTTGCACTACCATTGGTGGTGTTCTGTTGAGACCCTTTTTGCAAAATCAAGGTCCTTTAAAACATGCTTAGATAGCATAATGTTCTCAGCCTCTCACCTATTATTGCCAAACAGTTTTTACTTCAAAGCTTTCCACTTTGAGAAACAATCTCATTTTTTGCTTTGATAATGTCATCCAATTTCATCCAGAGAAACAAATCCTGGAGTTGACTGGGATGAAAGCTATCTCAGTTGTCTAAAGGGCTGACCTTGGGCAGTCATGTAGAACACTTTTTGCCATGGCTTCTGAGAACTTCATTAAAAAGAAAAGATAAACTTATACACGGCAATCTTTTGAATATCCATAAGAGGAACACAGTCTCTATTGCTCCAAACCAGGCTTATGTTCTCTTTACTGATTTCAACATCTCAATATATTTTTTTTATTATCATTCATACAGTTCTGTTAAATTTTACAAAATCATTTCTCTCTTTAAATGATTGCTGCATTTTTTTTTTTTTGGCCATTCGTTAGCTGGGATATCTGGAAGATCAGTGGGCTTAATTAAATTGGGGGAGGCAGCAGGTCATAGGGAGTAGTCACAACCTTATTCTCAAATGCTTCTCCCACTGCTACCTTTTCAGTATTAGTGAAAACCTCTTGAATTCAATTTGGTGCTTATGATTCTTAATCAAGAAGCCAATTAGTAGTGAATGGACATATAAATGTATCTTGGTCTAGTGTTGTATTAGGGACTCATTAAAAAAAACGTTAAAAATAATTTTTCTTTAACTTTTCAGGCCTTTATCATTAACTAGGCATAGGTAAAGGCTGGCACCTACTCTGTATCCAGATCTTGAACTAGACATAAAATTTAAACCTAGGTCTATCTGACTATACAGCAGGTATTCTAATATCTAGGTTATACTGATTCTTTCCAAAAGAAAAACAGTGCCAATAATACTCGGCTACAGACACATAATGATTATCATCATCACCATAAGACTGGGCTATGATCTGAATGCCAGAAAATATAAAGAGCATCAGGGAAATATAGACTAGCATTCCAGCTGTATGGCCATCTGTCTCACCCAACCTCTCCTGTTGGTCCTGTTTTGGAACCATCAACCCCTCATGCATCAGCAGTTTGGTTAAGTGTTTCCCAACTGTCAAAGTACCTTATCATTTCCAATTTCACAGCCCATGTAATTCCTCTTCGTTCACATTTTCTGAACTATTCTCCTTATTTTGCCTCTATAGTCTCATTCCAGACATCACTGCCCAGTAGCACCTGTGCAGTTGTTCAGTTACCAGTCTCAATGGAAGGAAGAAAATAGCTCCTGAAGCCAAGGTCTGACACGTTAATTTATGGTTAGTAATAGTGGCTCATCCTGACATCTGCTGGGATGGGCCTCATACTAATTAGCAAAAAGCAAATTGTGTCCATGTGCCTACCACTTTGTTCCCAATGTAATGGTTTACTTGCATAATTGACAGCTAATGTTCTCATTAGAAGCTTTTAGTACATCAGAATGATATTTTCTTGGCTTGCAAAATGTTGCTGGACATTAGCTGTTTGCACGAATTGGCTATATCTTTACTGACTTAAACTCAACAAATATTCACTGAGCATCTACTCTCTGCAAGATTCTGGGACATAAATATTTAGCAAAATTCTCCAAAACAATTCTATTAAAGATTAAAACTGTGGCCTCTGGATTAATAGGACAGTATTGAAATTCCTGTTCACCAATTACTAGTGATATGCCCTGAGACAAATTATTTAACCTCTCTAAGCTTCAATTTCTTCATCTGTAAAATGGAGGGAATAGTAATATCTAGTTATTCTGAGGATTTTGTGCACATCAAGTGTCTAGCAAAGTGCCTGGCACACAATAAGAACTCAGGTAACAACGGCAATTGTTATTCGACGATATTCTCATTTTGGTTTTTAAGAGATGAGGACACTGAAACTCTGCCTAGTGTCTTGGCTTTGCCTCTTACTAGCTAAGATGCTTTGCCTCTTGCGTGTCCAAGTGTGCTTGGGCAAGTCACTAAACTTCTCTGAGTTCACCAATTACTTCACCTTTGCTAGAACTGTGATTGGTACATAGTAGACATAATAAATGTACTTAGTGAATGAATCAGTGTGAATAGAAATCGCAAAATCCTAGCTCGGTTCTCATGTACCTTTCTAGTTTTGATAGGTCATGTTTTGACATCTCATTAGATGTATTCCTGACTTGTAAAAATATCCATCCTAAGGCATGAGAGAATATAACTTTTGGGGTCTTTATTTGTTTTACTATTTTCCATTTTCATCAAAGACATGTTCCTCATTATGGTTTACATTTTAGTTTTATTTTACTTTCAAAACAAAGCCATTAATTTAAGAAAACTATAAAAGTGAAGCCTGTGCTAATTATCTGAGCTGGAAGTGTGCGTAATTCAGCAAACACTGTCATATAATTTGCATATAAATGAAGTGGAAATAAAAACAAGTGGGAGTACTATTTACTCTGAAACTAGATGTATATGTTTTTTAAAAATCACGTTTTCTTTGTAATTATTGTCAAGGCTTGGGACGTTCGGAGGAGGCAGGGCTGCCAGGCCCTGAGGAAGTAGCAAATGTCTATTAATGAATATATTTGTCCCTTGTTCTATCTCTTCCTGGATAATTTTTCAAGAGGCCCTTTCAATGGCCACAACATTTTCTCCCATCAAGTGCTGAGACCTATTTCTCCACCCTCTGAATTGTGGCTGGAAGTGACAGTGTGCAGATTCCAAAGTACACCCCAGGAGGACTTTGCGGCTTTTGTCCTTGCTGCTCTTGGAGCTTGGCCATCACGTAAGTAAGCTCAGGCTACCCTGTGTAAGGATAAGAGACCATGTAGAGCAGAGACAAGCTGTTCCTCTACACCAATCAGCCCCAGCCATATAAGTGAGCAGCAGAACTGTCTAGCTGAGCCTAGCCCAAATTGCCAATTCATAGACTTATGGGCTTTAGAAAAATGCTTATTGTTTTAAGCCACTAAGTTTAGAGGTGGTGTGTTATACAGTACAAAATAATTGATACAAATCTAATAAAACCCTTCTGTGCTAATAATCATGATCAAGAAGCCATTTATTGGCTTTTGTGTCAATTGGCATGCTTTCTTTTATTTGACATTTCATATATCTAAGGGAAACCATGTAATTCATTTAAACCAGTATGCTTTCAGAGTAGATTGGGACTATCCTGGGCAAACTGGGTTATATAGTCATCTTAAATTTGCAATATTGTATTGATGGCTATCTCTTTATGTTTTCCTTAATCACAGAATGTCATGGCTGCTGGGGAATCTAGAGATCTTCCACCCTGTACTTCACAGAGGAAAAAATACGAGGGTCCTGAGTTGAGAAGTGACTTTCCGAAGATTGTACTGCTCATGAGTTGTGTGGCAAAAACCACCACAATCGACATGGTAAAATGAGAATGCTCTGGAATTAGGAGACTCAGGTTCGAGTCTGGCTCCTCTCACTGATATAGCTGTGCAGTCTTGCTCTGTAGTTATACGTGGGTATGCTTCGTTTCCTCTATTAAGTTTAGAGCTCCTTACAGGTGGAAACTGTGATTCTTGTGTCTTTATATCTCTTTTAAGGCACAAGCTTGATACTTGGCATATAATAGGTACTCAATAAATATTTGCTGAGGAAATCTAAAACAACCAAATGTTCCACCTGAGAGTTTCATTTCTGCTTGAGACAACATATAGTATATCCAGAAAAAGACAGAAAAAATCCAATTCATCCCAGGGATAGCACTTGGGAGCACAGTGAGTGCAAGCCCCACTGGCTAACCTAGCCTAGGCTACATGGGCTAGCTCTCAAGGTATGCTGCACAGTGAATGACCAGTCAAAGATATTGTAGAGGAGACTGTCATGTACAGCTGCATTTTCTTGCTTTGTACCCCTGGGAATTGTAGCTTTAGCCAGTACAGTTGTCATGATCCAGGTTAACTACTGCCATGGTGGAGTCTTGGTTGTTGTCCAGGAATTGCTAGTTAAGAACTTTGATCTTGGACGGATTTCTTGTCTTTCCAGCTCAGATCATGGAGAGGATGAGCACTTCGTCAGCCCTTTACCTAGGAGTCCCCCACTCAACCCTGAGAGCCCAGGGTCTTGAGTTATTCGCATGTTCCTCCCATTCCTGTACATTTTCTTGATTGCTTTAGTGGTCGTGTGCTGACATCCTCTCAATTAGTCCTCTACTCTGGGCTGTACCACATTAGGCCTGCTTTTGGGATGTAGAAAATTGTGTCTGTCTTTTTGATTTTCCTCCCTGGGGCTGAGCAAAAGCATAGGGCTAAACAGAGCAATGGAAATAGAAAGAGAAAGAGAGAGAGCGAGTGAGTGAACAAGCGCATGTGAACATGCACATCTAGGAAATGTCATGTGATGTGAGTCAAGAAGAAACTGAACACATTTCAGTTATTTAGCTGTAGGTTTCTGGGAGGCCAGGCCTTTGCATAGAGCAGATGTTCTGTTATTGTGGCTTGAATAAAGAAACCTAAACATTGCTTTAAGTGAGCAACATCTGTCACATGCACCCTTTAATAGGAAACCTCTAACGCCAGGAGTCCTGACCGGGCCTGATCTTGGCAAGACATGGCTCCCCACCAGGCTGGATTATTTATAGGCCAGGCTCATGAGACAGAGTTTTTCTTCTGTCTTTTTTCAAGTGAGGAAAGTGGGATCATCATGGGACTCTTAAGACTTATGTTAAATTGTGCCAGTATTCTATTCCAAATCCTTTTAGAAATGATGTTTTCAGATTTCCACCTTCTGGCATCATGAAATATGAGAAGCCCAAGCTGTGTGGTCACATGGACCTGGATCTGAATCTCAGCTCCATCCCCTAGGAAGTGACCAGGCATGAGTTAGTTAACTTCTTTGTGCCTAAGTTTCTTTCTACTTATGCCTATCTATCTATCTATCTATCTATCTATCTATCTATCTATCTATCTATCTATCTATCTATCAATCATCATTTTCTTCTTATACTAGCTGTTTCCTGAGATTCCACAAAATGATTTATTGAAAATACCTGGGCAGAGTCTGATGCCCAGTAGGTACACACTTTTGTTGAATGAGTATGTGTGTAGGGCTATAATAAAAAGCAAAGTTGTTTCTCCTTATCTCTCTTTAGGTCTTTCATCCCGTGGGGCACTGGCTTTAGAACCTAGTTTAACAACACATGGTGAGGCTACCTTTAGGTTTTCCAGTAGACAATTACAGCTGAGTCTAGCCTTTGAACCATCTTTGCCTCCAGATTCCAGCCCCCAGCCATCTGAATCACTCTCACCAATTGAAGTCTTCCCAGTTGAGGCCCCAGGCCTGGCGGAGCAGAGACAAGCCATCCCCAATGTGCCTTATTCAAGTTCCCGGTCCACAGGATCCACAAGCAGCATAAAATGGTGGTTGTTTCACACTGTTAAGTTTTGGAGTGATTTGTCATGTAGATTCAGTAACCCGATGTGTCCAGAGAAATTTCAGGCATATGTAAGTGTACACATGTGTATATGTGTTACCCCCTTTTCTTTTTAAGACAAACAGAAGCAGACAATGCATAATGTTATATCATGGAATCAATTCAAAAACGCTTTACTTACAGGTTTGCGAACATCAGGTAAGGTAACCCAGAGAGGAAGCACTATGGGGAGGACAATTAGGAATGTGACTTGCTTTCGGGGGTTGGAAGGCCAGGCCAAGCTGAGAGGCTGACTCTCTTCATCCTCACCCATTTCTGTGGTCTGCTATAGAAAGAGAGAGACAGAAAGGAATCTCACTATGGAAGGGGGACACAAAATGCCATATATACATGCCTTATTGTTAAATTGTACACCTGAAACTTACTGGATTTTGTTAAGCACTGTCACGAAATATATACATATATATAAATTGAAGATAAATTAAAAAAAAAAATGAAACAAAAATGATGACGATGTCCACAGGTCACAAGA
>NW_006441071.1:1349398-1359968 GCF_000325575.1 Pteropus alecto | reverse complement strand
AGTTTCATTTATGTGTTTTTTAGGTTTGTAATGTAAGAAAACTCGATCTACCACAGTCTGAGTCCTAGGGACAAACAGCACATTGTCCAGCCATGAAGACTTAAGAACTTTCTTTTTCCTCCCTGTATACTCTTCAGTTTCTCAAATGAACTGACGATTCAACTGCAGTGGGCTATAGATATGATCCATGAACTTTTTATGAGAAATCACATTTGCAGAGCAAAACACCCTGATGCCCACCTTCTCCCTTCTTCCTTCTCCTGAAGACAAAGCCACAGGATTCATTGCAGAAATCCTTGAAAGAGATATCTTTTACAAATTAAAATTAAAAAAATTATTTACTTATTAATTTTCTTAGAGCACTGATTTTGAGCGTGCAAACAAAAGTAACCATAGCCAACAATTCTGCAACAGCACTCAATTCCCTTCACTGGCTTTGGAATAGTTAAGCTCAAGGATTACTGTGTGGCTGTGAGTTTTTTAACCAATTTAATCACCTCATTAAATTCTAAACCATTTCACTTCCAGCCAAAGGCTTATTATGCAAACATATGTCCCATTCTCAGAAAAACAGAGCGGGGAAGTAGAGCAAGACACTGAACCTGTGGGTGTCAACTGCACAGGGCCTCAGAGCCAGGGGGTAAATGTCATAGTTCTGACTTGGCAGCAAGCAGCCAAGGTTTTATTCATCACCTGCTGAAGTCAGCAGCTTCTGAAGCCTCAGAGCTAGAAGAGACAGAAGGGGAATCTGGGCCCTGGCAGGATGACCATTAGTCTGTTAGATGGGCACTCTGAGCCTCCAAAACAGCCCTGCAGACAGCATCTATCACTCTTGTCCCTGCTTGTTTAAAAATGAAAGTGCAGCAGCAGGACCAAGCATCAGATCTAAAAATATCAACAAGAACTTTTGCAAGATTCTTCCTTTTGAGACCATATAAATAACCCACATAGGCTTCATGAAGCTCCCGCCCGCCGTGGCTCTTGCTTCCAGCATCATGCACTATTTCAGGCAGCAGCACTGACTCCCATCAGCACCTCTCTCCGTAAGGAGTTGGCAGGTGGGACAGGCTTGGGCCAGGATAGGGGAAAAGGACTCAACCAGAGGCAGGGCTGGGTGTGAGGCCCGACTCATTGAAGTGATATGTTCATTTATTTATAATTTAAATCCTAGTACTTTCAGAAGGATTTGTAGTGGTTTACACAATCACCCACACTCTCCAGGAGTTAAAATTAAAAATAATAACAATATTTAAAAAGGAATCTTAAGCCATACCGAAAAAGGTTAGTAATAACAGTTTCTCTCTCTTTGGGCATATGTCCTTGGCAGTGGGTAAAATAGTTTGTAAACAGCAAATATGAGGGAATTAAGAGGATTAGGTAATAAGGAAGAATTAGGAAATTGGCGCAGTTTATTTTGGTCATCCAGATCCTCATTAAATACTCCTCACACTCCCCATCCCTTGGCTGTGCAATATGTTGGAAAAGAAGAAAGATCTAAAATAGATAATCTAAGTTTCTACCTTAGGAAACTAGAAAAAAAGAGAGCAAATTAAAGCCAAAGTAAGCAGAAGAAAAAAAAACCATAAAAAATTAGAGCAGAAATCAATGAAATTGAAACCAGAAAACTAATTATGTCAACAAAACCAAAAGCTGGCTCCTTTGCTATGCAATTCAGTGTGGTCCATCCGGAGGGCTCCCATCCTTGATAGAAGTGTGGGCATGCTGTCCCTGGTTCCCCCTCTGAGCCACCACAATCTCCCCATAGGAGATGCAGCAGATGTAGAGAATATCCTTCCCTGTTGGGATAGATAGCTTCCCAAGGTGTCAGCCGGCTTCATGAATAATCTGTGTAATGAGGCCAATGAGGAATAAGGACCCGAGTGCATTTTAACTGTTCTTTTCTAGATATGATTGTTTCTGTTTAACCCAAATGAATGAATTTTCCCTCCTAGCCCAGTAGATGTCTCAGAAATGGGGAGGGCCATGGGAGAGTTGAGGCATTGCATCTTTCTGAATAAATACCCGTCTCATATGAGATAAGTGGTTTTATTCAGCCAGAGGATTCCAGCACTTCCCTGAAGACTCATCAAGCTGATCTGCTGAGTTCATCAAGGCTTCTCCCCCTTCCAGGGTTGACACTCTCCTCCCTTCCCACCCCATCCAGTCTCCCACTACCATTTGCAGTATAGTAACTTCTTCTAAACGCTAAGCTAACCTTTTTGTGAGAGAGAGAGAGAGAAAAAAATAACAGCAACTCTTTATGACTCATATCATTTTAATGACACCAACAGATGGTGACATTTCATCAATAACCCTTCTGCTTATAACCTACGGATTAACTCCTTTCTCCATCTGCCAAAGTCACCAGGCAGGCAATGCCACTAGCAAATAGCAGAAAATAATTGTCTGTTTAGATGCATAAGCTCTAAACACACTACTGTCCAATGCAAACAATTAGCTATATTGTACGGCTTCCAAAAATGGCATTTGAGGTGGCTGTTGCTAGGGCAGAAATGGACGAGGAGAAGACAATGTGTCTTAGGCAATATACACCGTGCTCCCCATGGGGACTTCACAGCCTCTTGGGGGACGAGTTCTACCATAGAGAAGTACAAGAGCCTAGAACCCTGGGGTGGATTTGAGAAGTGTCCTGAGAGCAAGGCTGTCAGCATATTTTAGGGGAAATTCTCTTTGTTTTCTCGCCAAGTGCAATCTCACTCTGGTTCAACGGGTGACAGCTTGCAAACTGGTTAGAAAAGTGGAAAAAAAAAAATACTGTTCCAGGTCTGGGGCCTGTTTGCCTTTGCCCAAGCTGAGGCTGCTGGCATGTTCATTAGTCTTAGCCCCGGGAGAGGCTGCTGAGTTTAGAGCACTGATTTTCAAACTTTTCCTGGAGTTGTGGCATCCTACCTTTGACCTTGCAACAACCTATCCTTACATCCTAAAATTTCTGAAGAGTGTCTGTAGAAAACAAAAACAATGCAAAGTGACTCAGAAAAACTTCAAAGTACTTTTGATATAAGGGTCTAAAATAACTTGATACCTGCTGAGATTTCTGTAGAAGCCTCAGAATCGTGCTGAACCAGGGCCAGCAATTATTGATTAGGGCTTTGCAATCTCTAATACGGAAAACCTGAGACTGAAACGCATAGTGGTGTGCTAGTTGTCAGACCTTGAAGGAATCAGTGTTGCATAGTGGGAAGAGTAGATGACAGAATCAGGAATCCTGGCTTCCAGTCTTTGCTCCAGCTGTGATCCTTTGGGCAGGAGCCACCATCACATGCAGGTACTCACTGAATGAGTGCACTAGGTTCTAGGACTCTTAGTTTCAAGGAGACTTGGATTGAAAAGGGGAGACAGAACAAATGGCTCCAAAAAACTTATTTACCCAGTTACAGGGATGCTGGCAGAATATGTGGCAAGAGCTACTATTTGTTCTCTAATATCTATTCTGCCTGTTATGGACTAAATTGTGTCCTCCCCAAATTCATATGTTGAGGCCCTACTCTCCAGGACCTCAGAATGTGACTGCATTTGGATAGAGCCCTTAAAGAGGTGATTAAGTTAACATGAGGTCATTAGGGTGGGTCCTAACACAATATGACTGGTATCCTTATAAGAAGAGGAGATTGGTACACAAAGAGATATATCAAGGATTTGCACTCATAGAGAAAAGGCCATGTCAGGACACAGCAAGAAGGAAGCCATCTATAAGTCAAGAGGAGAGGCCTCAGAGGAAAACCAGAACTGTGAGGAGATAAATTTCTGCTGTTTAAGCCACCCAGTCTGAGATGTTTTGTTATAGCAGTCCTGGCAAACTAATATACTGCTCACCTGCTTTAGTGACAGAAAGCCCACATTACTTAGACCTGGAAAAAAACCCTCCATTTTCAGCCTCTTTTGCAACTAGGTAGGGCCGTATGATTAAGTTCTGACCAATGAAATGTAATCAGAAACATCCTCTGTAAGTTCTGGGATGTATCTATAACGGGTGGAAGTGTGACTTTCACCAATCCTTCGCCCTTCCTACTGGCTGGAATGGGGACATTTTAGTTAGGGCTTGAACAGCTACCTTAGGCCATGAAGTGGAGAAACAATATAAAAGAATCTGAGTTCCTGACACCCACTGAGAGCCATTCTAGCCCCGGGCTGCCTGTACTGCCTATACTAAAATTCCATCTTATTCGAGCCACAGTTACTTTGGTTGGGTTTTTAGTTGCTCACAGTGGAACCTTACCCTGCCTGATTCAGTGCCCTCTTTATGAGGAGTCTAGGGAGAAATATCTTTCACTCTCAGCACTAGGAAGTCATGCTTCTTTTGAGAAACTTTGAAAAATCTTAGAAATACCATGAATCAGGTAAATGATACTATTTTTTCCTTTGCTTTGCGCTGGGGATTTCAGAGCTATATTTGTAACCCCTGTCCGGCAATCAGGTGCTGGAATCTGTGCTCACTTCACTCCAGTCTTACTCTTTTCCTTTCCTTTCCATCCTCTGCTGAATTCTCTCAAAACTATTCATTTTATCGTTTTTCATCATGTGTATTTTTGCAAGCGACCTCGAATCTTTTTGAAAAAGGCGAGGGCAGACCTAAAACTAAAGCCCTTCAGCGGTCTAACAGAATTTTGAGGATAACTTTAGCAAAGAGGTGGGGCAGGAGGAGACGTTATTCTAAGTGACCACTTGTGAAAAATGGAAAACTACCTTCTAAGATTCATTTTCCAATACTGAAGATGGGTATCTGGAGGTCTGGCTCTCACAACACCTACAGATAGAAGAGGACAGTTCCAGAGGTCAGTTAGCATCTATCAGGAGGTCTCTGGAGCAATCACCTTAAGATTTTTATTTACCTAGTGAATGGGAGGAGTAGCAGAAGCCTGTCTGTTTGTAGCCTAAGATAAGGAGAATCTGTTCAGCTTCTTTGTATGTGCATCTTACACTGTTTCTACTTGTGCCTGGTATGGATGGTTTGCCCCACAATAAACATTAGATTTGCAGTGGAGGGGCCTGAGCCAGACTCATCAGTCCAGAGGTTACCTCTAAAGCCAGAAAATTATTTCTTGGAAGCAACCTAATATCTTATTCTTGTCTGTGAAGGGCACTGTGCAAGATTTCAGTGTGAAGGTGAGCCCACTTTAATGAAATCTCTTCTATCAGAGAATTAAAATGAAAACCCAGAGGCATCTGAAAATAGGCCATCTTCAAGTTCAGTATTATTGATTGGTAATAACATCTCATCTCCAGTTCACAAAGAGCAATCTCAGAGGATCACCTGGATCTGCCTAGATCTCAGCTCAGCTGGGGTTTGATTCAGGCTGGAAGTAAAATTCTTGCTTCTCTATCCCCCTACAGAAGGACCATACACTTCAGCATTCAGGAGTGCCACCTCTTCTCATTGAGGGAGCCCCTTCAATGTGGCATGATGCTGGATAAAATAAAATGCCAGCACTTAAATATGCATGTAAAAATATAATTCATTTTCTCTAAAACACTGGGTCATGGTCAAGTTGGGTGAAGGTCAAGATTTTAAGCAATTTGTATTTCTACTTAAAGAGAATGGTCTTTAACATATTTGTTGTTGCTGCTTATATATTTTATATCTGTAGAAAGAAACCAGTTTATATCTCCATGTTGTTCAGCCACATAGATGCCCATATGGAATGACCAAATGGAGAAAAGCTCCCGGAGTATGGTGTATGCTAAGAATCACCAACAGGGCCCAGAGGGGCTAAGTGTGGGACTAGAGATCCATACAGGTATTGCTGAGCCTAAGAAATGAAGTCGAATAGGTGAATCAAGAATATTAAAAATGTCATACTCAACAAAGTTTTTAAAAAGGCACTAATAAAACATGTGAAATGTCTAGACTACGTGAGAGGCATTCATCTATAGACTGGGGACAGCAACGCAGGCAATTGTAGGATGCACAGTGCCTGTTAGAGACCAGGAGATCAATAAATGTTAATTCTCTTCCTTTGTGCTATCAATCTCATCTTGTGACCTACTAGCTGTGTGACCTTAGGCAAATCAATGGAAATGCTGAAATAGTCAAAGAACATATACTACATGCAATCTGTGAGGCATCTGGTCCTGGTGCATCTCAGTGCCCGTTAGGCCCCAGCAGTCCTTAAAAACCATGTCATTGTGAGGCAGAACTCTGTCCCATGGAATGCTTTAATGTGGGACCCCCTTCCTACCCAAGAACTCGTCATTCAATTCCTGGTATAGACACCGACAGATCAGGAAAGACAAATTGTAACCATAGACCTCTGCGATCATTTAGAATGGAAGCTTTAGGCACCAAGAGAAAGAGCCCCAGATTTTCGGAGTTGAAAAGCCCTGATTCATTGAGACCACACCCTTCATTTGACAGATGAGGCCCTGAGATGAAGTGACATACTGAAGCAAGGTCACAGTGCGAGGACTCTCATGAGAGAACCCCAACTCACTCCCAGCTCGGCGCTCTTTCCCCATTCCACACTGCCCCCTTCCTTGTTCCTAAAAAATAGGTATGAATGTGTTTTATGCCCAATTACACCAGGCTTCTCAGCTTTATTTTGTAATAAATTTGACCTATTCAACCAAAAAAATGCTAGTTATAGCAAACACTGAGCATTTAATTGACATAATTTTGCTAGATTTTATTGAGCTTAGAACTAATTTTGGTGGTTTGGATGGTCCACAGTTCTAGAAAAAGTTGACCAGAAATCTGTTTCTTAGTTGCCCCTTCTGCCATGTGAGGACCCAATGGAAAAACTTCCATCTATGAACCAGGAAGCAGGCTGTCACCTGGCACTTGATCTTTGGACCTCTCAGACTCCAGAACTATGAGAAATAAATTCCTGGTGTTCATAAGCTGTGTAGTCTACGGCATTTTTGTTGTAACATCCAGGGCATCTTTGAAGGGGAAGTAAAGGGCAAATTCGTGTGGGTGTGGATGGGAGGAGCCATTGTGATATCCTCTTCTCTCCTCTACCTCCTTCCGTGATATTTCCAAAGTGCCAGGTACAAATTTAAAAATGAAATGTGAGTGCCCATATCAAAGAACATCAGGACTTTAAATACAGAGAGGAAGAAGAAAGACTTGTTCTTTAGCATCTCCGTCTAAGGAAAAAGTACAGAAATTTATCACAGGCTTGATGTTGGGGGAGGTGGCAACCAAATAAACCAATGGCCAAAATGAAGCCTTGAGATTTTATGTGTATTTCATTGCTTGATGTCACCTCCGATTCCCATAACCGTGGATAATCCTGCACTGGCTACCTCTAAAATGAATGTCAAGGGGATATTGTAGAAGATGGATTAAGCCCTTTACAATAATAAACTTTCCTAAGGCTAACTTTAGCAGGGACTGAAATAGGAGGTGGGTTATTTCCAGACTCCAGCGTTCAGTGTGCAAAGGCAAATAGAACCTCAGTGGAAGAATATGCACAACAATACAGCATCGTCTTTAAACAGGACTATCTGCTCTCCTACCTCTTTTATTATTGAAGCATTAAAATACTCTCTTTGACAGTGATGCCATGTTTTACTTTTCCAATTAGGTTTCCTTGGGAACTGGTGAAAAGGTGTGTGTGCCTGTACAGTGCATGTGTGGGAGTCTCCCAGGGAGAGAAGAAATCTTGAAAGTGCCTTACTTAATGAAGGGAATATTGAAGAAGGGAATCATAGACAAAGACCCACTTCTGCTCCAGAATGTTCTTTTACAGATAATCCATAAAAAGCCCATAGAACAGTGTTTGGCACATAGTAAACACTCAATGATTATTAGTTATGATTATTGTTTTTTAATAAGTATTTAGGGAAACGATTTCTTCAAAGACATCCATGAGAAAGGAGTTTGACTAGGTGAATTATGATACTCCCAGCAATAAAATTTTATAATTCAATTATTCGATATGGAAGTGGAAACTGCGATAATTTTGTTCCTCCATCTATCCATTCGTCTAACATTAATTGAGCATTCATCGACTGTAGTCATGTCAACAATCTAATTTATTTTCTTCTTTGGTAAGATGACTAAATAGAAGGCCCTTGTAAATAATATGAAAGGGAAATTCCACAGCCCTAAAGAGAAAATGCTATTTTACTTCAGTAAGTAAGCTGTAAGTAAACTTTCTATCAGAAACAAAATTTCCAAACAGACAACGAGACTCATGATATTATAACACCTTGATTCTGTGTTTTGCACAGAGCTAAAAACAATAGTAGAGTCAGAACTCTCAAAGGTAAAATCCCCAAAATGCAGTCACAATTTAAAATAGTGAAAGGCTCTGAAATCAACAACTGTTTGGCAAGTGGAAGGTGCCTCCCAAGAAACATGCCATACAGTGCTTTCCATCTTGTAAGCTTAAGTCACAACAGTGCTTTGGTACAAAAGAAATAAGATAAAAAGGTAAATATCCATATGGTCAGCATATTAGTCTGCTCAGGCTGCCATAACAAAATACCATATTTCTCTTTTTTAAAGACTTCGTTTGGAATAGATTTTTGGGGGGCTTTGAAAATAAATCATTGGGTTCACTTGCTTAATTTATTTTTAAAATGCCTTTTTTTTTTCACTCATTCTTTATTGAGTCTCAGAAAAATCTCTTAGTTTCTCCACATCTTTACATTTGTCTTTTTTGCTGATATCCCTCATTCTCTCCACCCTGTTCTTATCTTCTATGTTTCTGTCACTTGAGAGATTAGTCCAAAAGAAGTAACTCAAAAACCATCTCGTTTGGAGGTAGCAACATCTGAGACATTTGTCTTGCCTTCTGTGTGGACAAGCTGAACCAACAGAGCTAACATTTAAGTAGCAAACAGAGTTTTGAAAAAGTGATAAATCTCTGCTCGCCTACTGGTAGGAAATAATTCACTCCCCTTATATTACTATCGTATGATTTTTTTTCACATATAGTTGGAAAAAAAAAACTCGCACCAAGAATGTAGCATATTAAAAACAAAATGCTAACGGTTTCACTAAGCAATGACAATCTGAAAACTTAATTTGCTTTGACATGACTTTGAATTGAAACCAAGGTCTCAAAATATTTTGCTGTGAGTGATGAAGCTGCCTGGACCTAAGTTTTCTAAGACGCCAAGAAATCATTTATTATAATATAAAATGGCATTTGGAGAGTCTGGTGAAATGCAATTGCTTTCCTTCACTTTGCATTTTGCCCAAATAATGCTGACGTGCAACCCACTGACAAAATGGATTTCTTTCTGTATTGCTATTGTAAATTGGTTTTGTGTAGTTTTCACGGGCTTTGTAAATCCTGTTGATACAAATCATAAAAGATTCACTAACATAAAAGCAAATGGAGAACTATAAAAAAAATAAAAATATTCTCATTTCATTTCATTGTATTAGAATTACTCACAGGAATAGTAATACTAATGTCAGTACTTTTTTCAGGGTGGTAATGGAGTTTTTTCCTTTTCATTAATAGCCCTTAATGTATCTTATGTGAATGGTTAATAGACATTTTTCAAAATCTTTCAGAAAGCACAATGACAAATGGTATTATTAACAGTAAAATTCTTCGTGAATATATAATTTTTTGTCAATATTCAAATTTAGGCAGAAACTCGAGTCAGATCTATATTTATTTTATTTTTAAATTTGTTCACCAGGCCTTTGAGTGCATTTTAAGCAGTTGGTAAATTCTGTCCAGATTGTCAGATATAGAAACGGAGCCTTAACTTTTCCTTAAAAAATATAGGCATTAATTGAAATAAAAAAATATTATCTCCTCCAGAAATGAAACCATGTGCTAAGGTTTGATTGGTAAGATACCATAACTTTTGCGAGTTTTTTTCTTTTTGCTTGTTTTATAGTTTATAGTGGGTTTTCTCTGATATTAATGAGTTTTTTTTCAAAGGCAGTCTTAGATCTAACATGGCTTAGGTCTTGAAAACTTAGGTGGGATGGAGAATCTTTGGATATTCTCTTCTTTCACCATCAGGCCTTGGCCTCTCTCCTCTGCACTGTCTCTGTGCCCTGATAGTGTCATACATAGAGACACATCCCCACTTTCCACCAAAGCCTCCATTACTTGGGTGCCAGAATCCTATTATGTTTCACTGATGTTCCAAGAGATTGAATAATCTCATTAATAGGGGGATATGTGATCCTTGGCTGTTTTTAAGCTTTCAAAATGGTGGACCTGGTTATTAAACCTTAATCATTTAGAAAAAGATACTTGCTTTTTACATAATAGTAGGGTTTGAGGTTCACGAACCCTCTGTTAAACCTCACCACAGTGAAAAATGTAAACATTTCCTAACTAAAGGTAATAGTTTAGGAAGAAAGAATCATATGGATTCTAGGTACCATCTGCTTAGATAATCTTGAAACCCCTATCAGAGCTAATGTTTTTGACTAACGTTTATTATGAAGTCTCTCTAAGGAGCTCTAAAATCATAGCTCTAATTTTAAACAACAATAACCCATAACAAACTGCTGTCCTTGATAAGGATACATTTTTACAACCCTCGGAGATCCAAATTTAATAGAAGAGAGATATCTTTATGCATTTTATTTTTTTAGAGATGTCTAAAATCACAATCACTTCCATCATCT
>NW_006441071.1:1305229-1349377 GCF_000325575.1 Pteropus alecto | reverse complement strand
AGTCACATAATACTCAAACAGTTTTATTAGCACCCATGAGGCTTTATGAAAACAGATCTTAAAAACTTTACTGAGTTTAGATAAAGACCAATGCTAGACTGGGGAAAAATAAGCCAGAGATGAATTCCCAAAGGGAAATAAGAAGGCCTTAACATGGTAAGGTGATATTTAAGTTGAAAGTGAGAAAACAAAAAAAGCCTGCATTTTACACATTTACACACGTCTGTCTCTCTTCTATCTATCTATCTAATCATCATCTATCATCTACCTATCTATCATCTATCATCTACCTATCTATCATCTATTATCTGTCTGTCTATCATCTGTCTATGTTTGTATATATGTATTTCTCTCTTCTTCTTATAGAAATCTGTTTGCCCACTGGGCAACTCTTAACCAAAGCCAGCACAATTCTGATCTCCCTAAAGGCAGAGAGAAATTTTAGAGATGAAATAAAATAAAAGCTGCAACATATAAAAAGCCATCTTGCAATACCTGAAAATGTAGGAAACAACTAACTTAAAAAAAAGTTAGATTTTCAGATTTCAGAATCCAAGACATTTGCAAGCCATTTCCCCTTCTACCCTCTCACCGTGAGGGTTTCGATGTGTCCTGAATTGAGGACCAAGATGTGGCTTCGAGAAAGATGATGCAGCAAGGCAGACAGCTTCATGGAGCAAGTCGGCCATGTGCAATCACCTGGCCATTGCCTAGACTGGCAGAATTAAAGTATAAGAAAATGCCGGATCTGGGAGACAATATTTCTTTGAATTGACTTTCAAACCTGGATAAATCTTCAACATTGAAAATTTGAAAGGCTGGTAAATTCTCAGTGGCAGCTCAGATCAGCTCTCTCTGTGTTAGAATCGACAATACTGTGTTATTGGAAGAAGATCATTAGCACTGAGCCATTTAAAAAGTCAAATATTTTCTAGGTTCCACAGAATATACAGATGATGCAAAGGCCTCCTGCAAGGGGGCTTCCTCTGTAAGAGAACATTTTTAAATGCTCTTCATTGCCAATGCAAAGCCTGTACTGAAGAAAGTGCTCAATAATAAAGTGTCAATGTAAAATTAGTTCACTTGTAAATAGGGTTTTTAAAACAGCAGGTTAATTACATGAAACAGGCTAACCTCTCAGGAGAATACTAGCATGGTGCTCAACATTTTTATTAAGAAAGTTGAAATGCACACCTCTTTCTGTACATAGCTTGATAAAAATATAACTGGGGAAGAAATAAAACTAACACAATAAAAGACATTGAATCATTTCTATGAAACTGTGCTTTGGGTGGCCTGAGCATTCTAACGTCACATCTTTTTCTAACTCTGGAATCATACACTGTCACCCAGTCTTCCCAGCCTGGATACCTCAGCATTATCTACAACTTTCTTTTCTTGTTTGTCCTCTATGACCAATTTATTACCAAATCTTTTCAATTTAGAAACAGCTCTAAATCCAGCCACTGCCATCCACATCCCAGCCAAAACTTGGTCTAAGGCCTTGTCATCTGGATCTTGATAGCCATTTTTAAAAAAGTTTTACTAAGTATTGCTAACAATAGCAAACACCTATGCAATGCTTACTCTCCACAATGCTACGAGATAGGTGCTGTTATTATCCTTTTTGCAAGGAAGGAAAATGGAGAACAGAGACTAAGTAACTTATCCGAAGTTACACAGCTTGTAAGTAGCAGATCTTGGAATTGAATTCATGGAGTCTGTCTCCAAAGTCTCTGCTCTTAAATCACTAAACTTACTGCTTCAGTTTTAATTTAATCCACTATTATTTTTGTTGTCGTCGCATTTTTTCTGAAAAAGTAATACAGTGGACTTGTTCAAAATTCAAAAGCTACAGAAGGCTGCATACTGAATACCTCCCTCCCTCCCTCCATCTGGGTCATTACCCAGACCCCTGTTCTGCAGGTAAGCAGCATGACCAGTTTCTTCAATAGCATGCCAAGCAATGGCTTATATGTTATTTTCCTCCTCACCCTCTCCCACGCAAATATAGTATACTGGATGTAATTTGGCATGTTGCCTTTTTCACTTAACAGCACATATTGAAGATAATTCCATATCAGTACAGGAAGAGCTTCATCATCTTTTTTTCCTTCTTCCTTTCTTTTTTTTTTTGAAAGAATGCAGATGGTCTAAACTAGGAGTGGGCATACTTTTTCTGTAAAGGGCCAGATAGTAAATATTTTAGGCTTTGTGATCCATATGGTCTCTGTCACATATGCTGCTGCTTAAAAAAAACCAAAAAAATCCCCAAACCTTTAAAGATGTAAAAACATTCTTGTCCCATGGGTTGTACAGGAACAGGCTGCAAGCCAGATTTGGCCACGAACCTAGTTTGCCGATCCTTGAACCAACAAGCTCTTACTTCGCTGTCCTGTAACCAGTCTTCTTCCAATGTGGCCCCTTCTGGAACTTTCTGAAAGAGCTATCTTCCTATCACACAAATCTGCCACTGCCCCTGCTCCCGTTAAACCCTCTATGGCTCCCTTTTCCCATCGAGGGGAAATTCGGACCACCTGGCGGTACCTATCGTGCCCTTCACGATCCACATACTTCTCCTTACCCCACTTCCATTGCACTGGTCTGTGCCACCATCAGCTCAACTCTTGCAGCGACCTCTTTGCCCCACTCTTGCTATACAACCTCTTGTCCCCAATCTAATCTCCACACTGCAGCCCAAGGAACTTTTACAAGTGCAGATCACATCTGGGAACCTCCAATAGCTTGTTGTTGCCCTAGAAAGAAGTCAACTTCCTTATCATAGTTGATAACGTGGGCCAGGTCTGCTCGGCCATCCTGTCTGACCTCATTGCCACCATCCTCTGTCCCTTCTCTCCCCACTCTCCAGCCACACTGACTTTCCTGTTCCTCAAACAAGCCACACTCTTTTCTGCCTCTGTGGGTGCTGTTCCCTTGGCTGGCTCCTTGAAGTTCACCTTCAGTCCAAATGCCGCTTCCTTAGTGTAGCCTTCCCTCATCTGCCAACCTAAAGGAGCCTCTCCACTTATCCTCCTTCACACCATCATGCTTTATTTTCTGCATGGTTCTTATGGCCATCTAGAATTATGTCTTGGTTTGTAGTTGCAGTCTTTCTGCTCTATTAGATGCTGTGGGCAGATCCAGTGCCCAGCGCATGGCCTGACACATATAAGACGAACACTAGAATTTTTCTGATTGAACAGTTGAAGAATTTCAGTCCAATTTACCTTTTCTGGTAGCTCTGTCCTCACTCCTCATGTTATATTTTAGTTTCCAGTCTGACTGGCCTTCTTACCAATCACTAAACGTGAATCACCCTGTTAAGGTTTTACATCTTTGCACATGTTGTCATCTCAGCTATCTCCTTCTCCGAGATACAAACTCCTACTCACCTATCAATACCCAGCTCAAATGTTATGTCTTCTATGAAGCTTTTATACTTTCCCTTGCTAGGGTCAAATTCTTCCTCTGGCAGTTCCCTGGGGGCACAACTCTGCTCAGAGAGGGATCAGTTGGGACTCTCTTACTCCCCTGAAGCAAGGTGCTCCCTTGTGCGGGGCACAGACATCCCTCTGCCTGCCAGATGGAGAGGCACAGAGACTAGGCTGCCCTCTGCACACCTGTGACTATGCCATCCACAAGGGCAACCAGATGTCCTTGGGGCCTGCCTCCTGCTGCCACATGCTGCTTATCCATGTGGACATAAACTACTCTGCCAGCTCACCCTCGAAGGGGGACACAAGGCTCTGGGCAGGTGGGCAAGAGCCCAGATGGCAGAAGAGACAGGGCAGAAAATGCAACCATTTCTTTATCCTTTCCTTTAGTTTTTTATTTTTTCCAGCTTTAGCAAGGTGTAATTGACAAATAAAAAATCCTATATATTTAAGGTATACAATATGATGACTTGTTATATGTTTACACTGTGAAAAGCACAGCAAAGGAAACAATCAACAAAATGAAAAGGCAATCTATGGAACTGGAGACAATATTTGCAAACCATATATTTGAGAAGGGGTTAATACCCAAAATATATAAGGAACTCATATAGCAAAAAACTCCCAGAAAACAAAAACCTGATTAAAAAATGCACAAAAGACCTGAATAGGTAGCTTTCTATAAGAGACATACATATGTCTAGGGAAAAAGTGCTCAACATCTTTATTCTTTGCTTTATATGAAGAAACTTTCCTTGCATATTCCTTCAGGGAATAATGGCAACAGGCAACAATTAGCATGTTTTTTCTAAGAAGAGCAGACTCCCTCTGCTGTAAAGTGTATTCTGGTGTAAAGGAGAAGAGAATGCTGGGATAGACTCACTGTTGTCTGGATAGATTAGAGAATTTGAGTGGGCACTGTGTAACTTTTCAGCTTATTGGGAAAATTCTATCTACCGAAGTGGATCTCAGACATTAGGGTAGTGGTATGCAGTGTGGTCCTTGGACCAGCAGCATTAGAATTGCCTGAACGTTTCTTGGAATTACAGGCTCTGGGCCCCACTTCACAGCTGACAAATCAAAATTTGATATTTTTTTTTTAGGCGAGGCAATCCTTGGTTGACTTCATAGATTGCAAGGACCTTGTCGTTTTACAATTATTTTTTTATTTTTTACACTTAAAGCACCTGGTTTTCCTAGGTGGTCTCCTATCCAAGTACTAACCAGGCCTGACCCTGCTTAGCTTCCGAGATCAGACGGGATCGGGCCTGTTTAGGGTGGCATGGCCGTAGACTGGAATTTGAATTTTAACACCTTAAAGTTTGAGAAAAACTGACCTACAATACCTGATTAAAGTGCAAGTTTGGAGTGCTATGCTCTAGAAATTCTGGTTTACTTGATCAGGATGAGATCCAGAAGTCTAACAAGTACCACCTACTTTTTCTTTCTGCCTACTTTTTGGAGTAACTGTGGTGTAGAGGTAGAGTTGTGTGGTGCAAACAGTACAGGCGCTGTATTTAGACTGACCTGAAATCAAATCTCAGCTCTACTAACTACAAGTTAGGTAATCCTGATGAACTACTTCATCTTGCTAAACTTTAGCTTTCTCAACTATAAAATGGAGATACTAAATGACGATACCTTTGGCTATCAGTTTTAAAGGTGATAGCATATGTAAAGTGCCTAGTACCGAATCTGTGGCACATAGTACATGTAAATGTTAAGTATTATAACTATTAGGTCAAACAGCTATCCATTGCTTGCACCATTGAAGGTTGGATAGGACTGGACAGTATTGATTAATTTCAGCTGTAGGGATGGAAAGGCCAAACCAAGCTTACCGAGGTGTGATGGCTGTGTTTTCTCTGTTACTTAACCCTGACCTTCAAGACACAAAGCAAAGATTAGACCACAGCAGCTATCAAACTTTACCATGCATCAAGAACCACCTAGGAAGCTAATTAAAAATGCTGATTCCTGGGTGCTGCTTCCAAGATATTCTGTTTCATCAAGTCTGGGGTATGGCCAGATCTGCAATTTTATCCATGGGAGATTTGATGCATGAGTCTTCCAACCTCACCCAGAGAAATAGTGATTTGGAGAATATGTGTATTTATTCAATAAATTTAGAGCTTGATGCATGTGGTGCCCTGGGCTGGTGCTGGGAAAAACACACAAGGACGAATAAGACTCTACCTGTGTCTGCCCTTGCTGGCAGCTGGGGCTTCCAAGGAGAATGTAGAGTCTGTACTGCTCTGTTAGGATATCAAAAAACAGCAGCCAAGAAGGGCAATGAAAAAAGCCATACCTGGGATTCTGCAGCTTCAATGCTGTGGGAGAGATTTCCGTTTTGAACAGGTTCTGAAGCATTGCTGGATGGTGTCATTTCGACTTCCGTGCTAGTGCTGTTTGGAAGCTCGATTTTTTCTGTGACATCATTTGGACACACACAAAGAAAGCAAATGGAGTTAATGGAGTAAGAGCCTATTGGAAAGAACATCCTAAAATGTTGGACCAAGGAAGAAGATAGTGGTCTCTGAGGGTGATAAGGCCCAGGGCTGGGGTTTCAACAAAAGGCAAAGAATTTTTACCATTTTCTCCATGCTTTTTTGGCACACTCGGCCCTCCAGCTCTGTTTAGTAGCTCTCTGACTTCTCACTCTGGCCTGATGTCCTAACTTGAGTGCCCTATCAGCTCCCCTGGTAAGTGTTCTCTAGACTAGGCAAATTTACCATCTAGCCATTCAAAAACAGGAACACAGATGTTTATTAGCCACACCATACCCAGTCTACACACTATTGTTCACACCCAGGATATCTCTCTCTCTCTCTCTCTCTCTCTCTCTCTCTCTCTCTCTCCTCTCTCTCTCTCTCTCTCTCTCTCTCTCTCTCTCATTCTCTCTCTCTCTTTTGTATTTATAGCTGGATCTTTTCTTTTGTACTACATTCTAGAAAGGATATTGGGTATCAGGAGACATGGGTCCTAGGCTCTGCTCTACCATATCAGGCTGTCACCTTAGGCAAGTCCACTCCTTCCTTTGGATTTCAGGATCCTTATCTGTGAGATGAGGGGGATTCAACTGGTTGATCTCCAAGGCCTATTGCTTCCAGCTCTAATTATCTCTGGCTCTGCCAGTGCCTCAGTGGCCATGGGGAGGGCAGGTTTGGGAAACAAAATGCCTGGAGAATGCTACTCAGCACATGCCACACCTGGGCATCTTATTGCAGGCAAGGCAAGGGGGAGATGAACAAGTAATGGAGACAAAGGCTGTATCATTCCTAAAGGAGACATTTGGATACAGTGATGTTATGGGTCAGCAAGTGCAGATGCTGTTTTCTTCTGGACATTGAGAAGTGAGTCCAGGGTAATGGTGAAGTACTGGAGCTCTTTGACACTAGGCATTTTGGATAGATTGGGTTCATACTTTGGCTCTACAACTTATGCTGTGTGACTGTTAGCAAGTGACTTAACTTCTCCAAGATTCAGTTTCCTCATCTGTAAAATTGGGGTGATAATGACAATAGTACCACTGCTACTACTGCTATTGCTACTACTGCTGCTATTACAATTACTAACAAAAACAACAATAACAATAACACAATCAAAGGGTCTGTCTGTAAAGATTAAATAATAAAATGCATACAAAGCACTTAGCACAGTGCCTGGTACAGAGCAAGCAAGTAAGAAACATAAGCTATTGTGATCCTCATAATGGTACCTGCCTTGAACTAGATTTGTTATTAGGGCTCATAGGAACATCTCCACGTGATCAGTGGTCAGGCACCAGCAGAGTCTGCCATGACTTCAGGGGGAGGGAAGTTAAAAGGCTCCTAGGCCCTCTGGCTGAGCTGGGCCAAGTCTTGACTTTCAGGAGACAATGAAGCTGTGTAGTTCAGTGTCAGGGTCACCAGGAGTACCAGCATGCTCATCAGTATGAGATAGGAGCAGTATTAGGCCACTCACAGAGTATCAAAATATGCTTTTTTCCTCTAGCAACTTCAGAAGAACTAAAATTTAATGTCACTGGAAAAATTCACTGGAAAATAATTTGAGAGTTACATAAAAATTGTTGTGCTTGAAGTGACCAAATTTCAAAAATCATAGGAAAGTATTTAAGTTTATTTATGTATTTTGTTGTGGAATGTAGAGACATAAATATATTTATATTTGGAAAACCATAGAAAGTCAAATTTATTTTATCTTTTCATGTTTTCAGTAGTGACAATGTGATATTCTCTTGTGTGTGGAAATGCCAGTTTATCCTAGCATGCTTGGTTCAGTTATTTAAACTAAAAAAATACTATGTACCTGGGGAAATATAAGAACTCTATTTGGAGGAGCTTATTGGCTGAAGTAATACAACTTTAGGATTAGCCTGAAATAGCTAAACTTGACTCTAACAACACAGGATACTGGGTACCAAAATGGAGTTAAGATGTCCAAGAAAAGATGTGAACAGATG
The DNA here is from genome assembly GCF_000325575.1 of Pteropus alecto. Classification (NCBI taxonomy): domain Eukaryota; kingdom Metazoa; phylum Chordata; class Mammalia; order Chiroptera; family Pteropodidae; genus Pteropus; species Pteropus alecto. Next base: position 1,341,481 of record NW_006441071.1, on the reverse strand, counting down.
AGAAGAAACAACTTTTCAGGCATGATATCTAACCTAATATGCACGTCTTAGCTTATGAAGTGCTTTTACATGCCGGCCTGAGGTCTCATCATCAAAGAAAATGTGAAAATATATCTGAACTTCCTTTGAAAAGCAAAGGTTTTGGATACACACTATTTTTTAGTTAGAAAGTTGTTCAGAGACCCTGAGAGCCCTGGAAGGATCCTTGGAGTTATGTATTTTATCTCCTCATGAAGGGTTACATCCAAGTCTAAGGTCAGCCAATCGTTAGGAGGAAGACTGGAATTGAACCCAGGCCTCTAAGTCTTGTGCTCCAAGCTTCTTCCTTGTGCAAGAGAGAAATCAAGAAGTGGTACAGAAAAATAGGTTGTGTAATTGAGCTTAAATATCACAAGTATAACTTAGCTTATGCAATTAGACTTTTGTGGTATGGCTTTGCATTTTTGTAATACAAAGCAAAATATGCTCATTAAAAAAAAAATTAGTCCAAGCTCACAGAAGCATAAAGAAGCAGTGAAAAAATATATAATTCATAAACCCAACTCCAAGAAGTAACTATTGTTAACACTTTAGCTTATGTCCTTCCAGTTTTTTTTTTTCATACCCAATAGGATCTTGGCTGTTTTCTCAGTCAATGATTTTTCCCTGAGCTAGAAGTCAGAATAACAGGAGAGGCAGAAACTCTTCTAAGGAGTATCATGTATTTTGAGTACACCACGGTTGAATTTTGCCTGCAGATAATTTTAGTTTCTTGGGCAATAGCATCATTTATAGCATAGATTCAGATTAGGTTAAATTTAGTTTGAATTTAGAATTAGAGAGCTATATTATGGTTATAGACAGGAGAGAAGGAACATCATGTTCCATGTTAAAATAAGATGCCTGAATGTCCCTATCTGGTCATATAGCTCAGAGAAAGTCAGCCAGAAGAGACCTGGACCAGTATTGCTGAATTCGTAAGAAAGGGGAGGCAGTGTCATCTTGCACGGATTCTGCCATTCAGTTTAGGAGTGACCAAGTGAACCATCTGGTAAGTCAGGGGGTGTGCTGTATGCAATGTCATAGGTTACCAGACAAGAATTTGGTTACCAGAGGAGAATTTCAGAAGGGGTACTGTCCCACTTTTTGTTAAATATTAAATGACAGGTATGTATATGTGTGTGTGTCTTCTTCATATGGAATCCCTAAAATAAAGTGATTTTCTACTCTTCAAGGGAGATACCTGGTTAGAAGCTGGTTGTATTTCAAGGTCCTAATAGGATCATTTACTCTTCCTGAAGTTCCCTTAGAGTAGGTGACACACTGTGTCTATCTATGCCCTATACCCATCAGGGGAAGTAGACCCCTTCTGACACTCAGTAAAGGGCTGAGCTGCAGGATTCTGTGTCTACACTGAGTCAAGGGTGCCCATGCTGAGTCTTGCTCTTTACTCCCCTTCACACACTGCAGGAAAGGCATGGGACAGAGGTCTCCCTGTACTCACCTACGTGATTGGCAGCCCCATTCTGCCTCTCATTCTCATCCATCTGGCATTTCTTCTTGGCAATCTTGTGGAGAATTGAAGCCTTTTCTCTGAACCTCCCTGAAGGAAGAGAAAGTGGTGGAAAGGAAACAGGATGAGGAGGAAGATAAAAAGAGAGGCGTATGGCAAATGGGGAAGCATTGACAGAGCAGGTACTTGGCTTCCGTAGTTATTCTGCACTATAGCAGCAACCACTCTTTTCTGTCTAATCCAAATGCCTTATGCCCAGCATGAAGAGCACCTTTTTATCTTTGTGGATTCTTTGAATCAATTCTCTATTTGAGAATCTTAAGTTGCCAGACCACAGATGAAAGGTTTGACTTGGACCTGTTCCTTCCCTCCTAATTGCTTACAAAACAAATGAAAGCATCGATCATCATTGAAACTCCCCCTATTTCTGAAATCCAAAACAAGTCCTAAAAGACATAACTACACTGAAAGCGTAGCCATATCTCTGGAATTAACTACTCATCTCACAACTGGCTTTTGACAATGGAAAGCCAAGCCCAGGGATCCTTTGATTTGACTTTGGTTTTCAAACATTTATCATAATTAACATTGCAGCTTCTAAACAAGTCAGGAGCATATATCAAAACTTTCCAAATGAGCTGAGTCAGCTGTAATTAAGGCATCAAGGAGGTAACTGATTCCTTTTGGGAATTTAAGGCAAAGAATGATTAACTGAGTACAGTCAGTGTCTGTTGCTGATGAAATTCTTAGGGAAAGGTGCTGGAAAAATGCCATTCTCAAAATAATCATTTTAAACAGCTGTACCACAAATATGATGCTTTGTTTCTTTTCTATTATTGATATAATTAATGATAAGTGCATGCAACAAGCACAGAAAAAGAAAAGCATGCAAAAGTGTCGAGATTAGTGAATAATAGCACATTTTTCTTTCTTCTTTAATCCTCGATTCTCCCCAACCCTGGGAATATTCAAGGTACAAAGGAGGCTCATTTTAAACTGACTGTTTATTGCCTAGGTTCAGATATGATATTTCTCCCCCAAAATACTACAATTTTCCCACTACGTATTGGTTGTTGGTTGTGTTCTCCAGCAGGATATTAACAGGGGATCTCATTCCACTTTTCTAGTTAGACCAAACCCAAACCAAACCCAAAATGTTTCTCTTGAAGAGTCTCTTCTCCTAGGATGGGGCACGGCAGTTTGGCAGCCACTCCCCTCCCTTTCTCAGGGGTGGAAAGCATGGTCACAATGATGGCTTGTGTGAATGGTTGGGAGGGATAGAAACTATAAAGAGTAGGATCAGCTGCTTCCAATGGTGAAGGTGACATAAGACAGAGCCCCTTCTGCTCACAAGCTCCATTAGTCGTAATCCTAGATGCCTTGCTACCACAAAAGAAACCTCTAGGATGTAAATACCAGAGGGCACATTCTCAGAGGAAGTAGGACAACATTACGTGGAGAAAGTAGGTCAGCATGCGGCTTGGGCTTCATGAGGAATGAGAAAGAAGGATGAGGTAATGGGCATGATGTCCGTCCTTGAGGGATGTTGAAGGTCAACATCATGTTCACTGTGCTGGAAAGTATTCTAAATTTAGCTGCTTCTATTTAACCTAGAAGGAAAACTCTGCGAAGAAAAAGAAAAAGGAAAGAAAGTCTGTGGGCATGGAAAAAGAGGAGGTACGAGGGAACAAAAAAGGAAAGAAAAAGGTGAGAAAAGAAAGAAATTCAAGGAAGGAGGGGGGCTGTTACCGTCCAGAGGTTGCCTGCGCAGCATGGATGAAAGACACTTTCCTGGCTGCCAAACCTAGTCTTGTTTGGGGACTAGACAATGAGGCATGGTTGTCAGGACTCTGAAGTCTTAAGGCCAAAGAGGAGTATTTCTCGTAGAAAACAACTCCAAGAAGTCTTCAAATCATCTATTGAAAAGCCCAGAAGAGGAAAAAGGAGGTTCTGAAACTTTATTGGAAATGACGTTTCTACTAACAAAACCGTCCTGTGGTCTCAGGGTCACTCTTTGAACTTGGAACATCCAGCACCTCTATGAAATAAAAATGATCAATAATTGCTATTTTAAAATCATATATAAAATAATAATAAAGCAAGAAAGCATTCAGAAGAGGAAATGAATAAGCCTGTGGAAATAAAACCTGAAATAACCCAATCTGAGTAATGCCCGAAAGTCATGAATCATGGCAGAGAAAATATTTGATTAAAACCAGCTAACTGCATATTGCTTGTGGTTACAAGAACCTTTTCAGAGCTTAGATGTATACCTGAGAGAAATGATTACAGAAGGGACTCAAAGCATGGAAGGGTTCGACCACTCCCTCTGCCAGGAAATACCTAACGGTCACTCATGGGCTGGTTTCCCCAAATTCTCTAAAAGAGGGCTGGAAGAACAGGGTAGGAACTGATTCTAAAATTGGGATTTCATAGGTTCGCAAACATTTTAACACATCAGCGAGGGTTTTCTAGACTGTGTGTCACCACTTTTCCTACTGCAGCTGCACCTTGGAGGTTCTATGTGATTGAAAGGTGGGAAGAATCAGCCTTTTGGGTTCTCCTTTGCTGTTTAGCCCTAGGGGCCTGCCACGAGCCAAAGCTGCAGTGGCTGCTGGGGAACTATCTTCTCCACCCACTTCTTCAATTTCTTTAATTCAACTTCTGTCTCAGTTAACACGACCCGACTGGCATTCTGCATTCTGAGTGCTGACAATGGCTGCTCGATAGCCTAAAAAGATTTTCTCTTAAAGATTAGTTTCTAGAAAAGCAGCAGGTGAAGGCCCACGTTCAGAATTTAGTAGATAGGTGCACTCCTTAAGTGGAGCAGAGCCTGACAAAGCAAGACATGTCCATTACAGTCCAACTGGGCACCCCTGGGATCGCTACAGGGCACTTTTTGAGAAAAGCTCTAAAGAGGAGGAGGTTAACAGGACAAGAGTGAGCACGAGGTATGTGGGGCAGAAGCCATCACAGAACCTATGATTCTCAAAGTGACCCTTGGGGTAGGAAGTCATGGCACCTTCAGGATCTGTTCAGCCTAAAGTCACAAGCTGGGGAGAATACCAAGCAGTGGGTATATGTTGGGGACAGGATAGTAGAGTGGTTAAATGGATATGACTTAGAGGCAGGTAGATCAGAGTTTAAGCCCTGCCTCTTTCACTTGCTCTGCTGGGTGAGTTTTGTTATGTCTGTGAATATTTCTGAGCTTCAGCTTTCCTGTTAAATAGGGATTCCAATGCCATTGGCTCATAAGTCAAATGCAAGGCTCAAGTGAGAAAATGTGTAAGGGGCTTATCATTGGAAGTACTCTGTAAATAAGAGGAAAAAAGAAAAGTAAACTAACAAAAAGCTCAGGGGCAAGGGTGACACGGCCCTGAATTGCTTTAGCAGAACCGCTGACACCTTTCCTTTTCTCAATCCACACTTGCGGGTTTGGGGAATTAGCTACATCCTGAACTGACAGTTTAAGCATCTCGGAGGATTTGTTGGATTGGGGTTCATGTTTCAGTGAGTCCTTCAATGTCAGTTTTTAAAACTGATTAGGAAAAAGATCACTTTCTATCTTCCCAAAATGGAGAAGGTCAAGGTGATGGAGTTGGCCTTCTGTGTTTTAAACACTGAGACCTTGGCAATCTTAAAAAGGAAAGATGGTGATCAGCTTTCTCCCATCCCCTGTGAGGCAAGGAACTACTGTTGCTGCACAGTGGATTTGGATAGGCTCAAAAGAACTTCCCGATTTTTTAACTGCCTGAGTTTTTTAACTCCTCTGTGTCTCAGGCTCTGAATTTTAAAATGGGGATCATAACAATGCTCATCTCATATAAATGTTAGAGGCCTCAATGTGTTGATACACATCAGCTGTTCAGATGGCCTCTGACATACCGTAAATGCTCAGGAATTGTTACTCAGAAACAGTTATTATTATGGAAGTGAATGACAGGACATTCTTCCCATAAATCACCGAAAATAAAAAAAAATTGATATTCAAAATAGAATTGATGCTTAGCAGCCTCAGGTACAGAAGACCTAGGTGGTAAAGGGATTGCTTCGATAAACTATTTTAGGCTCAGATTCTGCGTTGGCATAAAGGTTGACCATGAGAGAGAGATCTAAGAAACAACTGTAGCTTTGTGCCTGGGGATAAAGAATCGAGACATTTTTGAGTACTTTTCAAAGTGAGCAAAGGAGTGATTATTTAACATCTTTTAAGGCAACCTTAAAAAATATACTCTGTTGCAGTGTAAACTCTTAGAGTGTTGTATTTTTATCTAGCGACAGATATTTGTATACTTAAAATCTCAAAATAGCAAACTCCGCGCAAATCGTGAGGCACTTACGTCAAAATCTAGTGCACGATTTTAATATAGTTTAGCTTGGTTTAAAATTTGCAAAAGAATACCAGCTGAGCGTCCTGAGGGGAGTGTGTATTGAAAGGGCGGTAGGAAAGTGTGGAAGGAAAAGATCAAAGTGTAAGGGCCTAATGTGGATAAGAACAAATTTTAAAAAACGACCAGGAATCAAAATCCTTGACTCAATCACTCTGGCATAAAACAGAAGTCCCAAGCTGTGTAGCAAAATAATCTTTGAAGGGTCTGTTCACTCAAAGGAAATGAATTTTGCTTCTGTTTTGCTGTTAATTAATGAAAACTGCCCCTGGAAATTCCTTCACATCTTTCCCACAAGCCTGTAATAAGCAGTGTTACAAAGGGAGCTTTTGGATTGGTGGTCAGATTAGCCCCTGGCTGCCACGGAACAACCTGAGCATCAGCAACACAGAAGAGATGGGACAAAGAGATATTTAGGTGTAAAGAGGGCGCCCACACACACTTTGGTGAATAACCTTGATTTAGGAGAAAGAAAAAGAATGAAACAGAAGGGAAAACTTGAAAATAATGTTCTCGAATCTATTTTTGTGTTTTCAGTTCTGCATTTCCTGTCTTTGTCTTTATAGCTCATGGCTTGGCAGGTAGCTTAAAAAGAAAAAGTGCACCTGAACTTTCCCTCTGTTTTTTCCCTTGCCTTTTTTTTCTGGAAGCATAGACTTGTCATTCTGAGAAGACATGCAATGGAACTGATGTGACAATAAGCAAATGATCTTGGAGTCATCCCAGGCTCCTCTCTCACACCCACATTCTATCCATTAGCCAATCTGTTGTCTCTACTTTCAAAATATTTCAGAATCTGACACCACTGTCTCCCCCACCTCCGCCATCCCACATACACCTCAACCAGCATCAGGTCTGACAGGAAAAATTCTGCTGACTCCTAACTAGTTTCTCCTTCCACCTTACTTCAGGTTGGTCGCATTTTTAGTAATCGGTCTAGCGAATCATGCCACTCATTTGTGCAAAATCCCGCAGTGGCTCCCTAGGTCAAAGTGCAAGTCAAAGTCTTCACAGTGAATTATAAGATTCTATCCAATGAGGCTCAGCTAGATCACCTTGCCTCGCCCCCTTGCCTCACTCTCTCTTTGCTGTTTCTGGAAAACACTGTGCACTGTCCCACTTCAGGGCCATGGCATTTGCCGGTCCCTGTACCTGGAATGTTCTTCCTTCAGAGGGCTCACTCAACTCCTTCAAGTATTTGTTCAGATGCTACTTCATCGAGGCTTCTCTGAGCAGCTAATTAAAATTTGCAGCTTCTCTCTCAGCATATCCTATCACCGGTTTATTTTCTCTAAAGCATTTCCCACCATCTCATGTACTACATCATTTTTATTCTTGATTATCTGTTGCTTTCCATCAGGAGCTAAGTTCCATGAGGGTAAGGGATTACCATCAGTTTTGTTTACTGCTGTATCCCTAAAACCCAAGAGGGTTCAATAAATTCTGTTTGTGGTTTCTGTGTAAATATGAGGTTATAACCCTTTAACATGCTTCTTGTTGGCTAGTGACCCAGCCCATGGGCCCAGAGGGACTGAGAGTCCACATGGCCCCGAGAACTTTCTGGAGGTAAATAAGAGGAAGTGGGGTGGACTAGCTGTTCACACTTCAGAGGTGGGAGACGGAGGGGCAAGTCAGTTGTCCTCCCTCTGCTCATTGCCAGGGCTGACAGGGTGAGCGCCGAAAGGAGTCTTTGTGATAGAAGAGGAGGTTCTGTGAGCACAGCGGAGAGCGGAGCAGGGAAAGCTGGCCTTGAGTCCTCCTTTACTAAGATGCTTCTCAACTGTCAAGGCCTAACTAAAGGCCCCACCTGCAGCTTTCTCTACCGCTATCCACACCCCTCCTTTGTAAGTGGAAATCCATGATTCTCATGGCACTTCGATTGTACTCGTTGCAGTCTGTGGCTCACATGTCTGATCTCCCCACCAGAGGGCAGGCTTCTCTGGGAAGGGACCTTCTCTCTGCCATTTTTGATTCGCTCAAGAAGTATCTTGGAATAATGCCAGGCACCTCATATGCACTCACTGGACTGCAGTGATGCTCTCCCTATATCAACTCGCCTGGGAAGTCTGAGCTTTCCTTTCATGTCAGTACAAGGCACAAACCACCTTCCGCTGCACAAATATTAACCAAACCTGTGCTGTGCACCACAGTGTTTGGTGAATAAGATAGATCTAGGCGGGTACCCTTGTAGAGGTCATAGCCTAGAGCCAGAGCCAGACAAGAAACAAGGACTTAAAATTCATTCTCTGATGATGGAGACTTCTCAGAAGGTATGGAAACTTGGAGAATAGTGAAAGTTCCAGAATTGAGACACTGCCTAGCAGCTTGAAGGAATAAACTCCTCTTCCATTGCACAAACTGTCTTCATAGGGTAGCTTAGTCACCTAATAGCATCTGGCCTGATTTTTATTCCTAAAAGCAAAAGATTAAAAATACTAATTTCATCTTAAACAAAAACTCCAAGAACATAGAGTTTATTTATGCTTAAATGTATTTCTGAAGTACAACCTCTAAATTTTTTTTCTCATTTTTGAGAAGCATCACATAAAATCATTTATTATAAGACTACAATGATATTAACGGAAATTAAACTAGTATTGTAATGAAGTATTTTGTAAACTGCCTTTGTAAATGTTTTATGAATGAGCCACATAATAAAAATGATTAACATAATTTAATTGTAGTTATATTTATAGACATAATCAAGGGACTAGTTTCTGTAATTAATGAGAATGTATACATAATTGTATCTCGAGTGGTGGCCAAGCACATCACATAATGAAATGAAGCAGCCAGATTTCCTTATTAAGGCTTAAAAATTTTTTTTCCATAAGAATAACCTTAGGGTCACTGGTAAAGACTGGATCTGTCAGCATGTGAATTGGTTCTATCATCTCCCCTACCAGGGTCAGCTTATCACTGGAAATATTAGAGTGTTTTAATAAAAATTTCATAAGATTTCCAATGTTTTTCATAAGTTGCTATCTTAAAGATCGATATTTTTGTCTTCCCTCCCAATTTCTTTCCTCTCCAGTGACTTTGCCTAATCTGTTATCTTCAATTTTCAATCCTACTTTTTCCCCTCAGCATATAATCATGGTCAGGTCTCTCTCAATTTGGGAAACTTTCTCTTGATGAAGGTTTCCTGCTGGTACTGCTCCCTCTCACCTTCCCTTCACAGCCAAGCCTCTGGTAAGATCAGTTTTATGCTAGAGCCTCTACGTCCTATGGCTCCTTTGTTCACTATTTAAATCTGCATCTGGCATTTATCAACGTTATTCCACTGAACTTACTCCTGGCCTCTTTTTGCCTCCATGTGGCATCTAATATCTCTCACCTCTCTCCTTGAAATCCTCTTTGATTTTTAAGGACTCCAGAGAAGGTGCCTTAAATGTCACTAATCCTCAGGGCTCCCTCCTCGCTCCCTCTTCCTCACTCCTCACATTCTCTCAAAGGACCTAGTGGGCCGCTACCTGCATGTCGATTATTCCCAAATTCAGATTCCTGGCCCAAATCCTCTTCTCCAATGGCCTTCTGAACATCTACACTTGGAAGCCCCTCTGGCAGTTAAACTCGACATGCCTCAAATCCCACATGTCACCTTCTTTCCAAGGAATCTGCTCTTCTGCTTGCATTTTCTTTTGGTGACTTTCATGCACCCAATTTTTTCCAGCCATTTTAGAGATTCCCCTCTCCTCATCATCCAGTTAGTTGCCATGGCCCTTTGGACTCTACCTTTGAACACCTTAGATCCAGCCTTCCCAGCCTGGATATTGGTTACAGCCTCTTAGGTGGTCTCCCAGGTTTAACTGCATGGCTGGCATCCCTCCAACTTACCCTTCGCAGGACTTTGACTGTTCCACTCTTCTTACTCCTCTTTAAGACTCAGTTTTAGGCATCTTATCTTTCAGGAAGCTTTCTTTCAGCCCCTTTCCTGGGCTGGCAAGGCACCCTGGCACTTTTCTCTATCACAGTGCCCTGATCCCTATCCTCTCATATTAGTTACCACAAAACCTCAGAAATGTTTTACTGACCTGCTCCCCAACTAGCCTATGGGTCCCTCATGGACAGAGATACTGTTTTTCATCCACCTCCCCATCCCAGTGCGTATTTCTTAGGCTGGTCCTCAGTAAGTGTTTATGAACATAACAACACTAACACAAAGAAGTGTGTGTGTGTGTGTGTGTGTGTGTGTGTGTGTGTGTGTGTGTGTGTACTTGGAATGCTTGCAGCATGAAAATCTATTCAGAGTTTACTTTCTTTTTGTGGGGAGAGAAAGAAGGAAGGCCAGAAGCACACTGCAGGAAACTCACCACTCCTCATGGTTAATGCTATGATTAAGTTTCCGAAGTTTAATAGTATTTGTCTATTTTGAGACCCTACTTTTTTTCAAAAAAGAGACAATTTCATCAAGGTCAGGCAAAATTGGAATTTTACAAATGAAAAACTTCCAGCAAGTATCAGATGGTAGCAAAAGGGTTAATTTACTCCTCTTAGCTGAGGCTGACACTGCTTGAGAGGTAATGTTCTTTATCATTTTAGGTCGCCTGCTTTATTATTTTAAGAACTTAATTTTCTGAACAATTCTATCTCATATACACAGATACAAATGGCTCACACAGAATTTCTCAAAGGGATTTGTCTGATCTCAGCTTTGGAGTTCTGAGCCAGGTAGGGCTGCCAGATAAAAGGTTTGAATAAATGTCTTCCTTTTGTTCCCATCCCTTACACCCTGTGGAGATCTAAGAGAATGGAATAAAGAATCACTTTACTAAGGTAGGACTCAGATCCTAAGACTCACCAACATCTAACCCCATTACCACCTAGTGGGTGGAAAAAAGCTCTTCAGAGTCAGTTTGTCAAAGCCTAGGTCTTGAGTATATCTCTCTGCAAATGAGTTGTGGCATTAATCTATTCATTTTGGCAGAGTTTTGATTTGTTCATGGCATCTAGCAAATAGTAGGTGCTCAATAAATATGTGTCGAAGCGTTATTCTTATACATAAAAAGCAAAACTTAACAAAATAGTTTTCTTATGATAAGTCTGTATACTACTCAATTATTTATCGTGATCCAAAGTGAAAGATTTTAGATTTGGCTAACATTTGTTCAGTAGCAGCCATTATTTCATGTGTATTTCATACATCATCTCCTGTCACCTGGATTTCAAGTGTCTGTGAATTGTCAGTTAATTTAAATTTCCATTTTCTTTTTTCTTTTTTCAAATTTTCAATTTTACATTGTAAAGTGATGCCTATATACCTCATTTGAAACGTGGGTTTGCAACAGAAGTGCCAACACATGCTGAGAGTTCTTAAGTAAATGCGACTGAAGGCTTAGTGGCCCATGACTGAAATGAGATGATTCAATTCATTTCGGATTTAATCAAAATAGAAACTTACCATGCTTAATTGAACATGCCAGTCTCCTGGTAAAACAGATTCCCACTTTTTTTTTCTTTTTTAAAGAGAAAGAAAGCTTCATGGGGGTGGGAAAGTATTAATTTATAATAACAGTATTCAAGTATGACTGATGAAGGCAATTTAACATTTTCAGCTCTAGGGATGTCAGAAATAGACAAAAAGAAGCATCCACATTTTGCCTTCTGTTGCCACTTAACACCTTCTACATATGCAATGTGGCAAAATCTGCCTTCACTTGCCAGGTCCAATCTTTCTGCTTTTACTGCTGACAGTTTAGATCATGAAAATAAGATGCAATGAAGTTTGAAAAGCTGGATGTATTTTAATTAGAAGACTTCCTTGGTCCTGGTTTTCAGGAAGACTGTGGATTTACCCACACAACTGGTTTGGTCTTTCTGACATCTCATCTTGGTTACTAGCTGATTAGTCTAGTTATGTACATTCACTAGGCTGCTGTCTTCCTAAGATCCAGCCCGAAGGAGATACTTTTAAGAATACATCTCTAAAAAAGTAATGTGGTTAATAACTGGTGAGTTAAATATATATATAATATAAATATATATATTATATATATATTTATATATTTAATTTAATTTTAGTTTTTGATAAGGCTCAGCCTTACAAAGAGCATCTGTACCCAAGAGCCCAGAAAATCTTCTAGTTAATGGAAAGGTGGACTGAATGAGTTAAACTATAAGACCTGGAATGAAAGAAATGTAACATGGTCTTGGAAATGGTGTCTGTGCACAACAGGGCTTCAGTTTGGTAACCGGAAGGTAGAAAGTTAATTTGAGGCGCACTTCTCAGACTTTCTGCAGGGACATCAATGGTCTTTAGGTAAGAAGGGCACATGCTGTGGTGGAAATTGGATATTCCGTGTAGGAGGAACAACCTTGTCGTTTAATTTAGAGAGGACAAAGACTTCGATTCTAACTGCACCCTGGCTTTAACTCAATTTTGGTAAAAATTCAGGTTTCTGAAACAAGTAAATTAGAAGATAGTTACACCACAAAGGTTTATTTGCTTTGTAATGAAGTCAGTTTGAATCTCTGTTCCAAGGACTTATTTAAATTTGTTTGAGGCTCTTTCATTCATTGTTAGTGGGAGTGTAAGTGGTGCAATTCCTTTGGAGGGCAATTTAGTACTATCTTTCAAAATTTGAAATGTATGTATCTTTTGATCTGGTATTTCTATTTCTAGGAATTTGTTATATATGTGTGTGTGTGTGTGTGTGTGTGTGTGTGTGTGTGTATGTAAAGAAGATGCTCATGTAGTATTGTTATATTAACTAGATAAACAAAAATGGAAATATCCTAAATGTTCCTCCACAGGGGACTTAATAAGCTCACCCTGGAAGAACCATGCAGTGGAATACTACACAGCCGCTAAAAGGAATGAGGAAAGTCAAACAGTGCTGATGTGGAATATCTCCAAGATATATCAATTAAAAAAACCAGGTATAGAACAGTGTATAGAAAAAAAGAGAGTATGCCAAAAAACTGATAAAAGTGGTTAACTCTAAGGAATGAATAGAATTTGGGCTAAAAGGGAGACTCATTTTTACTGTCTTTCCTTATGTCGTGTTTGCTTTTTACCTCTGTATGCCTGTAATGTTTTTATAATAAAAATGAATAGTTAAAATCAATTTGTGATTTAAAATTTATACTGTGCTAAAAGTTTGTATTTGTAACTAAAAGGGAACATAGTTTCTTTTTTTTCTTTTAAAGGTCTATCTAGCTAATAGAAACTATTAGAAAACTATCTAATGGATTATTTACTATATATAACCATATTAATGAAGAGTTTGTTTATAAACTGGATCAAATAATACACAAGTCTTTTATTTCAGAAACTGTAGCTCAGGAAACTACTCACCACAATCTTGGTGGCAGCTTAATCAATATGCAATATTGGTTTTTAGATCAAGTTTTTAGAAGGTAGTTTAGAAGCTTTAAAAGTAGACTGCAAACCAATGTCTGCCATCGCATTTAATAAAAGGCACCAGGACAGCATTTTGGACATGGGGTTGGAAGGGGCATCAAGATATCCATCATCTGAACACTCTTCTGATGAAAGCTTCTGTGGCTTCTCCTGATAAGAGGGACTCACTCCCTTCTGAGGCAGGACATTGCATCTTTGGCCACGTTTGAAGGAAAGGTCTCCCTATGCTGGGCTGAACTCTCTCTCCCCAAATGCAGGAAAGCTGATTTCCTTCTCCATTCTTCTTTACCCCAAGCTGGACTTATGGGGGCTTCCAAGAGCTCCTCTCTCCTGGAAAGGCGAACTCTATATTACCACTGCAAATCGTCTATGGAGTCAATCCCAGGTAAGAACTACTAAAACATTGTTAGGTTATTCCCATTCCATGCTACATCCTTGTCCACTTCAGCAGAGCCTCTGGGTCATCCATTATGATCCAGACCTACTTTTCCATGTGGATTTGAAGATCCCTGACCTGATTCAATCTCCCACCCCTGCCATCAGTAAATCTATCTCTATGCCCTTAACTTTTTCTCTGGATATTCCTTTTGCCTTTTTGTTCCAACTGAAACTTGGCTGTTTTCCTAAGGCCCCTTTTCTCTTGTGGCCCTGTGACAGCTTCCTTTCTTTCCAAATGCCCCACATTCTATCCTCAACCCCTCACTACATCTAGACCATTTTCCTCCCTCCCTGGAAGCACAAGCCAATAACATCTACCACCTCTACTCCGACTTCCTTGCCACCCTTCCTGCATTCCTGAAGATATCAGAACCCAGTTCTCCGTTTTTCTTTCACCATTACTCCTGTCACCATCCTTGGTAACTCCACATGAGTGAGCCCTGAAACACTTGGCTCCTCACCATTGTAACCTATTCAGTTTCAGCTACCCTTTCCTCCAGCTTACCTTATCCAACCACTCCTGCAGTCAGATCCCAGACCTCCTCTTCATTAGCAATAACTGCATCATTCCCAAACTCCTGATTTGAAGCATCTCACTTTCTGACTACCACTCTTTATCTGTTTATTACAATAATTCTTTGATCTCATTGGTCGATTCATTGATGTTATCACCTTTTTACCGCCCTCCTTTGGAACAGTTCTTCTCTCAACTTCTGAGATGCCATTCTCTTCTGGTTCTCTGCCTACCTCAGTCTCCTTTGCTGGGACTCCTCTTTTCCCCAGACTTTAAACTTTGGGGGCCCCAGGGTCAATCCTTGGCCTCCTCTTCTCTATTCATTAGCTAGGTATTCTTATCTAGCCTGTAGCTTTAAATAACACCTATATCGTAGGACTCCCAAATTTATAACCATAGCCCTGACCTCTCACTCAAACTCTAGACTCCATATCTACTGTTTTTTCCATATCTCCATTTGGAGATCTCATAGGTATCTCAAACTTCACATGAGCTCTCAATATCCCTCACATAGCTTGCTCTATTCTCAGTTTTTCCATTAGCGTATTTATACAAAAGTGATATTTCTTTTTTTTATGGAGACATTGCATGTTGCCTATCTAATAGCTATTCCTTTTTCATTTCCTAATGACATAATGCCTAAATTATTTAGGCACAGAAAATCACCCAGTTTAACAAACTATATTTCCAAGCTTCCTTAAAATTAAATATAGCCATGTGACTGAGTTTGAGGCAGTTTCACTGGGAAGATCTAAAAAGAAGGTTGCTCTAGCAGCAGCCATATTGGGCCATGAGGTACCCTTGAGGTTAAAGTCATATACTGGGATGGTGAAGCAGAATGGTGAAAGGAGCCTGGGTTTGGGGTTATTGTGGAGCTTCCATACCTGCTATATACAGCTTGTCTCTGGAGCTCTTTTACATGAGAGAAATAAACTTCTATCTAACTTAATCTACTGTTAATCTGGATTTCCTGCTTCATACAGCTGAACCTATCTTGCCAGATATATCACTGTTTATAACACTGTCTCATCCATTCAAGCAAGGATTAAAATAAAATGTGAAGGCCACAGATAAAATCAAGGATCTGTTTTAGGACTACATTTTCAGAGAATACATCTTGGGCAATGGAAAACACTGTTAAATGATATTCCAAAATTCAATTTCTCTTTGAAAAAGTACTAGACTATTTCACTGCAATTAAGAACATTAAATGACTGGCTTGACAATGTGATCTGAAGGTGCTTTAGTTTCTTTGAGATAATGGGGGTTTTCAAAACCTCAGTCACATGCTTAATTTAGGATCCTATGATTCATTTCTGTAAGACATTATCAGCTTGGCAAAGGGGCTGTTGGTTGCCATGAAGCAGTAAGCCTTAATTTCATTAAGGGTAAAATCATTATAATTTTTGCCCTTGATATTACAACAACTTTTTCTACCTTTTTTTTTCTTATACAAATGAACAAAATTTGACTTTTTAAATAATGAAATTATTTTTCTGGAATGGCTTCTAAGTGGCAATGAGTTCAGGACAATGCATTATAGATAGCCTTTCCAATATATCACTTCTTTGCAAGATATTAATCAGGCTTTCTGTCTACCTACCTATATGTTTCTATAAGTATTTATTTCCCAAAAGCAAAAATTAGTAGTTCTATAAAATGCCATTGGTGAAAAGGTCTCTTCTTCTTTTAATTCGTCTGTTCTATTGCATAAGTTTGTTTTCTTTTGAACTAGCTTTTTACATTTTCATTTAGAGTAATTTTGGTAAGAAAGCCAAGTTCGATTTGTTAATAATTTTCCAGAGTGAAATGGTATGAAATTTGGTATCTACAGATGAGAAATACACTATGGGTTACAAACTTTAAGTAAAATTTGAGATTGCTCTTCCAAGAATAGGCAGTATCATTCCATGAGGAGATGAAAAGATGGCTCCTTATGTAGGGAGATTTGAGGTCACCAAAAGACTACCTCTAGAGTAATTTGTTTGCATCTCTGGAAACATCTTGTTGCAGAAGAAATATAGTCCTTGGTAGGAGCAAAGCTCACTTATCTATCAAGTCTACTAAAATGTCTCCTACAGAGCAGGTGCTCAGTGACTATTAAGTGAAGACATTAGTATCAGGTGGCCGGTAAGATAGTTGTTGTTATTTGGAATGAGGCAGTGGAGACATCGCCTCTCTGAGAAGTGTGTCCTCACTTCCCAAAGCTGAACAAAATGCCTTCCACTGGGCTCCCCCAGCACTTTGGGTCTGCCCATTCCACTACTCACTTCTCCACCTGAGTATTCCACTAGAGTGTGAGTTCTTTAGGAGGAGGCCTGTCTTTAACCTCCCTGCCCCTAGTCTAGCACCTGGTATAGACCGAGTGTTGTCGGATACTGACAGCACTAACTTTGCATTAGGGAATGAAGGAAGGAGTGGATACAATTCTGAGTGGCTTGAGGTGGGAGAGGAGGTTGGGTGTGGCCCAGGGAACTGCTCCAGTTTAGGTTCTGGGGCACCTGAAGACAAAAGAGGGAGGAACAGGACCCTAAGAGCAAGAACAAATTTTGTAAAAATGTCATGGTTTTGTTCAGTGTCCAAGAGTGCGTATGTTGTTTTATTAAAATAAACTTTTTATGGTAAAGTGCTCAAGTACAGGTTCATGTTTTATTCAGTAGCTCATTGTTATTCAGTCTATGATGCCCTTATTCTTAGTCTGTGGTCCCAACCTTTCTCATGATTTGGTCTCCATCAAGCCTTTCTTCCCATTCCCTGTACTGTAGCCAATTTGAAGAATCTAGTTCCTCGTACCACCTTGTACAGCAAACCACAGTTGAAGCTGAGAGGGCAAGGCTTGGCCATGCCACAGTCCTGAGTTCAGGTCCTGTATCACAACTTGCTACCCCTGACTCCCAGAGCAAATTACTGTGCTTTTCTGAGTCTTAGTTTCCTCATCTTAATAAAATACTTCTTTGAGATTTGGTTTTCTCATCTTCAATAATATCTACCTTGTGGGATCACTATAGGATTAAATGACATAAAATATATAAAGCCTACAGCACTGTACTGGGCAGGTGGGAGGCACTTAATAAAGGTCAATGTGCCCCCATCCTTTCATCCCTCCATTGGCCTTGGGTTGGAACTTACCACTTCTCCTTCCCTAATTTACTCCATGTTTGCTGATCTTTGGGGCCCAGTCCAAAGATCACTTTCTCCACAAATCTATCCCCACTCCCCCGCTCACCCCACTCTGCCAATTGAAAGCAATCGTTCCTTCTCCCGTAGTCTGTTATCTTATTCTGAATACTTCTACTACTTTCTTCCTGGTAGCTCCGTGATTGCTGTTTTATTTCTCCCCCATCTATATGTTCCATGGGAGCAAACTGCCCACCTTTTAAGCCTCGTGTTTCCTTCCCCGAAGCAGAATAACTTGCATATAGTAGGTGCCAAAATAACAAATTGAATATATGCAGGACAATTTTCTATATTTAGGAAATCATCGCTCAATTTCTCTTAGGATGAGGATGGCATATATAATTCATCTTTCCATTTTATACACTTTAGGGAAAAAGAATAGGGTTCATTGCAAGTAGCTGACATCATACAAAATCCAAAGAATTCCCTGTAAATAGTTACAGATAATGACTAGTCACATGGGCAATTACAACAAAGCTTTGTTCAAGGGCTAGTCACATTTCTAAAAATTTGAAAAGAAATGCTTAAATGGAGGGGGTATTTTCCAAAGGCTAGCTAGTCTACTATTGTCCAAAATATCTTCATCTTATTTTACTTCTTATAATTATACTTAAATTGTACAACATGGAAGTGACATAAATCACAATCATTATTTTTATTTTCAATGGGAGGAGGAGGCTCTTGAGAGTTTGAAGAAGTCACACATGGCTGTTGCTGGGTCTGAGGTTCCTGAGCTAGGTTGAGTCTTTTGGATGGAATCCAAGAATTAGATTTAAGCCAGGACTGGCTTGTCATGGAGGCAACTGCCAAAGGGTGTGGACTGATGTCGCTAGATGGAGACATTGTGTTCCAAAATACACTTTCTATGGGTACTTGAGAGGAACTGCTATATGTTCAGAAGACTAATCTTTGGGAGGTTCCTATTCCAGGTGAAAGATAACACCTCAATCAGCATTTACAGCACAGCCCCACAGAGGCTCCATGGAAAGATGGGTTCTTTGACCAAAGTAGTCTGGGAAATATTGCACACTCCATCTGTTTTTACGATTTACTATATGCTGCAGCGTATAGTAGTATATTGAAGGCTCCAATAAGTCACATGTTTAACTTAATTTAACTTAATTTAGAAGCTCTCCCACTTATTTAACTAGAAAATCAATCTTGCATTCTTTTTTTTTCTTGGTTGTTATAAAATTACTAGTGACATCATATGAAACTAGTATTTCATAGAACACCCTTCCAAAATACTGCCTTAATTACTATTAGTTATTACTGTAATGGGATAAATGTTCAGCTCAGAACAGGACACAAAGGGTTATGCATGAAAATGCATAGGAAAGTCAAGAGAAGGATAAGAAATGTTTAAGCTGACCAATGAGACCCCTCCGCCCTCAAACACAATCTCACAGTTTTGCTAAGGGCCAGCCATTATCAAGTGTAATCATCAAATTGGAAGTAGCTTTTTTGCATCTTCACGTGATCTTGAATTGCCTGGTGTAGGGAGGAAGGAAAAGAGAGTGCTTGGGTGGCAACACTTGCTCAAGTGGATGTGGAAAGAGGAAAGAAAGAAATAGAGTACAGGAGAAATGGGGCAACTGAGGCAAAAGGGAGACAGAATCTGCCCTTTGATTGGGAAGCTAAGGGTGGAAGGGAAAGGACAGGATGGAGTAAAGAAAGTGAAGGATGGTGACAGGCCAGCTAACAAACCCACCTGGGGAGCTGAATTTGAAATCAAGGCTAGGGGCTGGGGAGATGCCAGGAGGAGTTACAAAATTGTCAAGTCATTGAGTCCCAAGCTTTGGCTTCTTACGCCAATCACCAATAAAAATCGAAGTAGTCCGAAGACATGGAATAAAAATAACAGCTGTGGCAGAGGCCTCCTTTAAAGTGTGGGTTGCTCTTTCTAGTCTCTTGGTGGTATGACAAATATTCCCATAGGTATCTTTCTGCCCTTGGGGGTCTCACTGTATTTTCCTGAATCGTTGGGAGGGCCTTGGGCTACATACAGCAGGGCCAGTCTGAGATCTTAATCCTAAAGACTGCTGCTTTAGGAAACAACACAGAGGTTAATTAACAGCACAGGAATAGCAGCAGAGAAGGGTCTGGGTGTTGTGTAGAAGCCAGAGTGGGGAGGGGCCAAGAGGGGGCTTCCTCTTACCAAGGGCTGTCAGATATTCTGCTTCTTGCATGCAAAGCAACTAGGAGATCTTCGGCAAGCTAAGGCAACTTAGAAATACTAGAAGCTGAAAACAAGATATGCAACACGTTTGGGAGAATTGCTCATGTCGAAGGGTAAAATTAACTGATTCCCCTTTCAGGGTTCCTTTTGGTTTCTTGTCAATATCAGTATAAAAATCATGTAAAAACCCCAAATTGGGTGAGAGAGGGTGATAAGGCAATAGGACAACTCCCTTTATAAGAATGCAAAAGTTTCGAATTGCTGTTCCATGGTGAACTTATTTCAGAAAAATGATTCTGACTGAGGCAAGGTTGTGCTCTGGGATAGTGCCTGAGATTCATTAGTAAATATATTTTAAAATAAATCCCTTTCAGATTTCATTTACTCAGGGGAAGTGGTTAAAATGATATATCCAACCTCACAGAGTGTGAACCCCAGTATATAAAATTTTATTGGCTGGAATGGTGACTCCGCCTCTCAGAGTAACACTCTGAGATGAGTCGATAGGGATTGTGGGAGCTGAGGACATGAGCCTACAGCCCTGCAGTAGAAACAGGACTCTAGCTGGCTTGGAGTCTAAGAGTTACTTTAGATCGCTCATTCCTTTGCATAAATCAGCATATCACCAGAACATACATCATCCACCTCTGAAAGTAAGGGCATATTATTAGAAGAGTATTGGTTGGATGTGTTTCTATATGTTGTGAGCGTGTGGAAGAAATAATGCTGACACAGTGGGTGTATTCTTTCTTGTATTTACATTGCTGACACCATTTCTCTGGGTGTGTTACACAGTTGACATGGTTTGGATCATTTGAATGGAATAACATGATTACCCATGGTATTGCACGTCTCCAATTCCAAATGAACACGATGGCAAAAACAAGACAAAAATGCAGAAAAAATAAAAAATCACACAATGTCACTGAAGTCATGCAAAGAGGAAAAAGAAAAAAATTTGTAAAAATGGGCAAGCAACAGACACCATAAATGAAAAAAAGCCAATGCATACAATTCTAAAATCATTCTTACCTTCTTCAGTCATTGTGTCATAATATTTTAGTTTTCCATATGATCCAAGTTCTACAACATCATAGTAAAAGACACAAAGATAAGGAACGAGCTGTAATGCAAGAACTTTGTTTTTACACATTCTTAATTAATCAGATTCAGAGTTATACTGTCAAATTCCGCAATCGTAACTGTACAGAGATGTGCAAACATGGGCCATGTGGCAGACAGCTTTCGCAGCCCATTTTCAGAAATCACTAAAATATATTATTCCACAGGGGGTAAGATGTGCCCTGCATTACAGAACAGGACACAGTGATTTTAACATCTGATGAAACAGAATACTTGGCAAAGATAGCTTCATACCAGGTCTAACCTAGCCCTATAATTTTTATAGAGATGACACTCCAAGAGAAAGGGCTGAATGAGGACAATGTCCAGGCCCACTGAAGCTTGAAGACACTGGATTCTTTGCCAAGGACAGCAGGCCAGAAGTTCATTTCACAGCTCTTCTGCAACAGAATCACTTCCTAGAGATTAAGGAAAGCTACCTGGGAAAACCCAAAATGAAAAACCAGGTTCTCGACTTCCCTTTAAATTTTCATCCCAGTTTTGACAGAAAACACTGAATACTACAGGTGCGGCATAGTGGGAGCAGCTGTGAAAGGTTCAGAGTGCTCTGGAAGAAAAGAGGCATATTCCCAGGGAGGATCACCTGGCCGAGACAGGTGACAGCAGCCACAACTCCCAGACCAAGGCATCGCCTGCTGCTTGGAGACTGCAGGAGGCAGGAGGTGACCAGCAGCCCCTCCTGTGTGCTGATCACCAAAGGACTTGGCTGTAATGGAAACCACTGGCAGAAAGCGAGCTGTTCTGAGTCAGCTGGTGGGAGTCGCAGCTTGGGTGGGGGAGAGAGGAGGTGGGGATGCACCATTTCTGTCTTTTTTTTTTTACTTCAATTCGAAGATAGAAACTTTATTTTTGTTCATCTGAAAATTCCAGATTGTTTTAAGCAACATTGTGAGCAGGTCAAAATTATTTTTTTCTTATAGTAACAACACTCTCTCAATAAACTTCAAGAAATTAATTAAACTCAAGAGATGTTCCTGTGGTTCTGCAGAATGCTTCCATGGCTCATTAACTTAGGTGGTCACAGAAAATTCACATATGAATCAACTAGTAATTGGTGAGTTTCACGTGCAAGATGAAGGTTCTAGCTTAAAACACAATAAAAAATATTTTTCTATTTTATATTTATATTATACATTCTATATATATGCTTTTTCCATGTGCTTAAATTTTTATCTAAAGCTATTTTGACATACCAATACAAAATTATACCTTGGGGAGAAAAATCACCTCATCTTTATGTTTCTGCAAAAACCTGCCTACTCTCAATTTTGTTAGATGCATGACAAAGATGCGAGTGCTTCAACAAGAAATTAAATTTTATGTAAATAACAAGAAAGATTTTTTAAAATGACTTTTGGGGATTGCCTTCAGGGGAATATAAGTTTTTCTGATATTTTAAGAAGAGTAGTCTATTATATATATGACATTGCACAAATTCGGAATTCTTAAATGATATACTTTCATAAATATTAAACACATGTTCATGGTGGCTTTACACATAATGTATGCGTGGTGTGTGTGTGTGTGTGTGTGTGTGTGTAGTCTTGCAGTAAGATGATGAATTATATCAGCTAACTAATATTTTCATAATCTGCACTCCTTCCCTGAGGTAAAGCAACAGAATAAGAGGCTGGCTTATTCTCTAATATTTGCTCAGGAAACAGAATGTGGATGGTTCTATGTTGGCAAAGTTGATGTAAAACATATTCTACACAGTGAAGATGCACCATTGCATTTTTACGAATCTTTTTAGGTGTAATCTCTCTGTTTGCACACACCTGTTTTCATTTATTAATCCCAAATTGTTAAACATCTGCTTGCGGCAGATGTGATTACACTTTGCTTTGTCTCTTGTGGAGCCAGGTATAAATAAATGCAATCATATTCTTTAATTATTTTATTTTTACATAGTCAAAATTGGAACTGTTAATGTCTGGCAAAGCTCAGACGTTCTTACTGCTGTGACAATGTCTAGGTTGTTTCTTAATTTTTTCCTTGGATGGCGAATGGGACAGAGGGACAAGAACTGGATGGAACATACGGAAAATGAGGCTAAAGATGGTTGAAGAGAAGGAATAAGAGGAGTAAAAGGCTGAATAACAATGGGTCACATAGTGATGCGAAGCACAGTGAGGAAGGAAGGCAAGGGAACAATATCTGCCCAAGTGAAGGAAACTGTGTTTGTTGCTTACTGAAGAGAAGGCAGAGAAGAATGGGAAGAAATCCAGCCTTCTAGAATGTGGACTTTACCATCGACAGCAATGGGTGGTGAGATGGTGAACTCAGCACTCCAGTGCTTTCAAGTAGTCAAGGGTAGCAGCTTTAAGGGCTTCAGGAGGGTGCAGAAAGAGGGGTGTGACATGAGACTAGGACGAACACAACATGCACACATGAATCAGAGCACACCATGCACCTTGATGTCCTATAGCCTATGGATGCCTCATGGAAAGTAGCCTCAGTCACTGTGGCCTGAGAGATGTGAGTGAAAATTCACCTCCGTGGAGCCATGGCCTCCAGTCACATACTACCCATGGAGAACAACGAAGGCAACTTTAGCATCATTGGAGTAAGGTTCAAACTGGTCCTAAACCAAACTAAGTTTCCTTGGGATAGGAGAGAGGAAGTGAGGGAGTTCGAGAAAGTGCCATTGAATACTACCTAGTAATATCCATTATATCAACTGAGTAAGAGTCAGCCAGGATCAGGAGAGAGATTAATGAAAATCATCCTGGGTACCCTTGGTGCCTCTTCTCTATAATATTTCTCTAAGAAACCCACATAGCCTAAGAAAAAAGTTCCAGAGCCCAGTAGTTTGAGATGAGCCTGTAAGCTGATCGTGCGTGACTCCTGCCTACCTTGGTCACCACACTTGCTTTCCTGCCTTTTGGACAGCTAGGACCACAGGCTTCCAAACTCCCAGATCTCTAGGATGGTGGAACCTTTTGTCATTCCTCAGTCTGCTTCCTTCCAAGTCTTGTCAGCAACATCACTACCTGGCTTTAAGGTACCTCTGAGTTCTCATTCATACTTTATAACTGACAAATCAAGGGAAGGGTCTTATCTTCGGTCCCAAAGAATCTGTGAGTAAGAACTAGTATTTTGGGCTCCTAATTTTTTTTTTCTGAAGAAGGATGTGGACACAGATTTTTCCTTCCAACATTGACTTCCTCAGCTCCAATTTCGAGGCCAGTTGTATTCTCAACCCTTTTTTCACCAAATTTCCCCAGACAAGAGCAGCAGACAAATGACTTCTCACATTTGGGCCTCAAAATTCTGACAAATGAAGTGGAAAGTCAATAGAAGCATTTATGCTGAGATCATTTCATTAGAATGAAAAGTAGAGGTAGCAAAATAAATGAGAATAAGCATTTATTACTTAAGTGACTGATGGAAAAATATGATTAACTTGTTTATTTATTTTTTAATTAGCTGCTTTATTTTTGGTATTGGTTTGAACTGCACATGAATACCTAACAATTAAGGCTTTCTCAATACAGATAGTAGTTTCTTGGTAAAGTTATCTATTACTTATCAAAGAGGTTTATACAGATACTGGATTACATCACATCCATGGAAGAATTATTTTCAACAGTGAATGGAAGTTAAAAACATGGGCTTTGAAGCCAAGGTGTGGGTTTGAACCCCAAATCTGCCACTCATTAGCTGTGTGACTTTGAGCAAGTTGTTTCACCTTTCTGAGCCTCCATGCCCTCAGCTATAAAGGGGCATGATTGAATCTCCCACAGAAAGTTGTGGTAAAGAGTAGATGAGATAATGGCACCCACTAAGCAATCAATAGTGGGCAGCTTCATTATTGCAAGCACCACCAAGAAGAGTAAAGGAGAACCCATGGGACATGGAACAGAGCTTTTAGAGAACTTGGTATTTTAACACGGTTTGTTAAAACAAATTCAACACTATTTGTAAAGGTTTTATAGAGATATTTGCTGTTCAGCAATGAAATTTTCTTCCATGTCAGGAACAGTATTTAGAAAAAAATTTTTTCATTAGTCCTGCCCTTCTACTCTTAGCTCTGTGGCATGTCAAAACATAGACCACAACCATGAAAGCAGAATGTGAAAAGTGGACCCTTCATTCATCTGAACATCAGTGTTCCAGCTTGGTGCCTTTTAATATTTGCACACAAGCCTGTCTCTCCAACTATGCTGTCCATATGTTGGAGGTAGAGAGCTATTCCTTTCTAGACCTCTCCCAATAGAACAAAATAGTGCCTTCCTCATATTACGTGCTCTCCTCATACTTCTTAATAAAGTATACACATGCATAGCTCCCAAATGACAGTGAGGTTTAGGAAGCTTTGGTTTGTTGTACTTCCCTGGACTTGCTGAAGTCAGGAAGACAGACACTGATGCCTAAGGCCTCTCGACTGTTGACACCATAACATCACTATCAAGGTTAAGAGTGCTCGTCAGTGAGACAGACAAGACAGTTAATTCACAGTTTAGCTCTACTACTTTTAGGCTGGGTGATCCTTTCTGAGACTCAGTTCTTTGTCTTTCAAATGGGGAGAAGAGCAATACATATCTATTCTCAGGAGTGTTTTCGGAGGATCAGATAAGAGCATGTTTATAGAGCACTTTCCATAGGGGTGGCACAGACATCCTTAATAATTGCTACCCCTCTTCATTTTCTGCTACAGGCTCAACATCTAACTCAGCCCAGCACAAGGTAGTTAATTCCTATCCACACTCTCTCTCTGTGGGTGGGCACCAGTGTTGATGTCTATTCTCGGCATGTGCAATCAACATACCCCCTAGACTTCTTCCCTTAAACACAAAGAAGACTGTCAAAAGAAAAACTTTTAGTCTAGTGAAAAGTTGCCCTGGCTAACTTCCAGAACCTTGTGTTGCAGCATTAACATTTTAGCCAGAAATCGTTTTTGTTTTTGTTCTTAATTATTGGGTAAAAATGTTTGTGTCAAAGTTTTATAAGTGGATAGTATGAGAGGCAAGTGTTTATAACTTCTTACCCCAATTCCTACAAACACGGCATTTATATTTGTGGATCTATGCAATTTTTAAGTTTCTTGCAGAGTGTCTGGATTAATCATTTTTCTTGTTTTCTCATGTGAAAAATTTCCATCAAAATAAACATGAATTATGAG
Organism: Pteropus alecto; assembly: GCF_000325575.1. Taxonomy (NCBI): domain Eukaryota; kingdom Metazoa; phylum Chordata; class Mammalia; order Chiroptera; family Pteropodidae; genus Pteropus; species Pteropus alecto. The sequence continues at coordinate 1,315,662 of NW_006441071.1, read as the reverse complement.
TTAGATATTTTCTAAAACAGCCCAATCTCAAGCTTTTTGTTTGATTTCATGTCAAAATGCATGGACTATCAAAATTAATTGCTTTCTCTTAAAAGACTTTCTTCGGTCATTTTTTTTTAATGTCAAATGTTTATGCCAAGGCAAATAATTTTTTAACTTAAAAAAAAAATTAAGAGATTGAAAATAAATGAAGGAACAACCACAAATCCTCACTTTTTACTCAAGTCAGAAGGAAAGGAATATATTAACCTTCAAATTCAAAATCTCACTCAAAAAAAAGCTTTTGAAGTACTGACTCATCGCAGAAGCTCTGCTTAACATTCTGTGGGGGATTGATGCTAGTGTGTTAAACTTCTCTAAGAGGCTCCTAAGTGTGTGCGTGTTTGCCCAGGGACAGCTGTACTCAACATGTGGTAACACAAGTATGTCAGACACAAGGTGTTACCAGAAATGATTTTGTCCTATGGAGTTCTTTTCACATTCAACTCTTCCAAATCTATGCTTATGAGTACTTCTTTTTCTTCTATGAGATTAAAATCTCTCACTTAGGCTTTTGGAAGCAAGGCAAAAACTTTGCGAATGAAAATAAAAGGCTGAATTTATGAGTAATCCATCAGCTATTGAGTTTCAAGTAGGATTTATGAACATACACACACGGCTACCTCTTAGAAATTTATCACCTGATTTTCATGCCCTCCAAATCTAGCCTCTTTGTGAAACATTCACTCTTCCTTTTCAAGCTTCCTGCAAACTCAGACACACTGATTTGTTATTGCTGCTATTTTTGTCTCCACTCTCCACATGTATTTCTTTGTTTATATCTATCTTCTGATATCATTCTGAGGCCCCAGCCCCCAGGAAATACTGATGCTACATCAGAGGTCAAATCAGGAGTCAGAAAAATCCTCGGATCCATTTGGCTCAGAGCCTGGAACATAGTAGGCATTTTGACAAAGCACCAGTGAACCACAGGGGCCAGGTATGCAGGTGAGGAAAGCGGGCTGGAGAAAATAATAGAGTGGTGGTAATTATGGAAAACTGGACAGTGTTGCTTAAAAAGGGCAGCAGTCACTCAGCTCCAGCTCCATGAGGGGCTACAGAAGCAGTATTGGTAGATCTGATTATTCAAGTGAAGCCAGATATTTGGATTTTCATGTGAAAACTTCTGATTTTTAAATGTTGGCAACTAATTCCAAATTAAAAAATGAAGCAAAACAAAACAAACTACTCTGGGTCATATTTGGCTTATCAATTTGTAACTTTTGGTTTATTTATTATTATTTTTTTCTCTCTTTAATTACACCCCCCACTTCCACCCCTGACCTATGGATGTTGTCGTTTTCCCCTTCAGAACTGGATCTCTGAAGGCGGGGCGTCACCTCCCACACGCTCACAGTGTGCACTCGTGCGCCCCAGTGGCCTGGCACCCCAGCACGCTCAGGGGGCCTGGCACACCTGGGGGCCTGGCGCACCCGGGGTATGGTCCGTGGCTCCAGCTGGGGCAGGAAGCCAGGACCTTCTGTGTGTAAAGCAGATGTACTAACCACTACACTATGGAGCCACCCAACCTTTGGTTTAAAATCAGGTTGCTTAGTCCGATTTTCTTATAAATATTAGCTGAATGAATGAATGAACCAATGAGACCAGCTAGGTTGTTGGAACTGGGAGGGGTCCTTGCTAGGTAACATTTCCCCAGACGGTGAGGGACTCTAGCTCACTTTCTTGCTCCTTACATACCTCATTTGGTGTAGGTACTGCAGTCTGCTCATCCCTGCCTTCAGAAAGGACTGAGTTTCATCATCTCAGGCTCCTCTAAGACCATGAAGGTAAAGCCCATGTCAGGCTGATGGACTTGCATCATCCCATGATTAATTCTGTCCTTTATGCGTGTTTTTTGCCTAGCTAGCTGTGCCATTGCACAAGCTCACAGAGTGACTTTATATGTTTAAGTCTTCTTTTGGGGAGGAATGGAAGTTGCCCATTAGGTGAAACTGTTCCCAATTATCTCAAAGGGAAATATCTGGATTATGTAAAATACAGTGCAAGGTTCTGCAATGTATGTTAGGATCACAGAGGGAGGTGCCATATAATTATATGGGAATTATCACCCTTGAACAGTGAACAGTAATGTGTGGTTATTACTGTGGATCATCCAGATGGTTCATAATGAAATGCCCAAGTGAGTCCCCAGACACTGTGGCTTCATACAAACTTGTCACCTAATTTGCAGCCTTGCTCCTCTGTGGTGTTGCTTAGCAATATCAATGGTTACTGATTTCTGTCCTGTGAGGAGCTGACTCAGGCCATATTTCACTGTAATTTACATGCTCTGGATGATCAAGCAGGAAAAACGGGACGTGAGTGTGCTGTTCTGTTGCTTTCCTTTTGAGGTGGATTGGGGTGAGGGGTTGGGGGAGTACAGAATAGAACAAGCAGATTTCTGGAAAGGATTTTAAAAGAAAAACAATGAGCAACCTAGTCAGGAGAATCAACCCAAACAGTGTGGTTTAAAAAAGATTTCCTGGGCTTTTACATGTATCCTTTTAATTGTGTGATAAAAAACCTCAATAACAATCTTAAGATAATTTTAAACACCAATACGTTGTCAAAATGTTCTTTCTCCCATTGGAGGAAAGAAAGTTACAATATGGCATGACAGCTCTATCATCTGTAGTTTAGTAGAGTCCTACAGACCTTAACTCGACAATTGGGACTGCCACTTACTAGTCATGAGACCTTCAGCAAATCACTTATTCTCTCTTACAGTTCCCATGCTTATGAAAAATGGGAACAATAATAGTTTGTTTTATAAGATTATGGTGAGAATTACAAGTACTTAACACATAATTGGCACATAATATGCATTAAATATATGGTAGGTATTATTAATGGCTTTAAAGCATCTACTGGTTTTTGTTCAAATAAATCAAGAAGCTCCCATAGATTTAATTCTTCTGATCTTCACAAAGTTGGTGTGAACCTGGTATTGGGAGACCTTATCACCATGATAATGAATAAGGAGATTTTGTAGCACGGCCTAAATTTGGGAGCCAGATGGCCATTTTAATCCAGATTTTAATTATAAGCCGTGTGACTTTGTAGTAAGATATTCGGCCTTTCGAACCTTAGTTTCCTCATCTGTAAAATGGGGCTAATTCTGGTACATCTTTACTGTGTTGTTGTAAGGGGCTTTATGCAATGCCTAGAACACTAAAAGTGTTCAATATACATCAGACATCATTCTATAACTGGGCCAAAGCCACTCAGTGGCCAGGCTGACATAATAAATCACAACAAACAACCATTCAGGATTAGAACCTTGTTCTAACATTCTTTTAACAAGTTTATATTGGAGGAGATACAGGTTAAAGGAGGAGAATGACAAAAATAATGACTAATTACATCATGCTGAAGGAAGTCTATGAATGTCATATTCTTTTGTACTATCTGACATCAGGTATATGGAGACTACTTACATTGTTTAAACAATGTACAACTGAGGGAAAAAGATAATATAAACATCTTTAAGTTTTGACTTTCGAAAGGAAAGTTCAAAAAGGACTCCAGCTGTTTGGGTAAGTGGTATTGTCCAGTGGTTAAGAGAGTGAGTTCTAGGATCCAAGAAATCTGAATTTGAACCTGACTCTGTGAATTACTACCCTATGTCCTTGGACAAATTGTTTAACTACTCTTGCTTTCAGTGTCTTTATCTGTGAAATGGCCATAATAGAAGAGGTTATAATATAATAATATTATAATATAATAAAATCATAGGATTGATATAAAAATTGAATGAGTTAATCTATATAAAATGTTTAGATGGCTTCTGGCACATAGTAAGTATTCAGTAAATGTTAGTTATTCCAGTTGTCATTATTATTGCCTCCATGGGCATTAATTGAGAATTCTGGATGGATACTCAATATTTTTTTCTGGTCTCTTCTTTTTCAGCTGGAGTTTCAAGGGAGAAAATGATATTATCGCACATGGTGGAAGAAAATTGTTTGGATAAGCAAAGAACATAGAAGATCAGATACTATCCATGCAACATTAGGAATTTATTTCTTATTTTAGAAAATCTGTTTGAGTCCTTCTAAAGTTTCTAAAACATGTTCTTAATAGTTATTTTGTGGGGGTAGAAGGTTAGGAAGCTAACATTTTCACTAACGACATCTTCTAACATCTTGGGCATATTTTTGTGTCTCTATAAATTGAAAGATTATGTCTGCAAAATCAAGTAGAGGTACTTTCTGATTAAGTCTTACCATTTGGGGGTGGGGAATACAAGCACATATATTACTTAGTCTTAAAAGTGGCAAAATATTTTATCCTTTTTCCCTGCCCCCTTTTTTTGAAGAACTTACGAGGTGGTGCATACAGATAGGCCTACTGTCTTATTTCATAGAAATGTGAGCTTAGTTATAGTACATGTGACATAAGATCCACAGGGCAGGGCCTAAAGTGATGCTGTTGCTTCTATAAGCCACACTCACAACCCAACTAGTCATGAAGCCCTATTAATTGATGCTGTTGCTTCTATAAGCCACACTCACAACCCAACTAGTCATGAAGCCCTATTAACCCCCACACTGAAATATACTCAATTCTTTCTTTTCTGTTCCATTCCCATTGCCCAGGCCTTGCTTACAGGTCTTGCCCTGGCTACTGCAATAGTCACATTTGAACTCTTGTTTCCTAATCTTTCTTATCACCTACTGTCTACTCCCAGCACCTGTCACTTATCTTTTATATCATCACCAGGGTAAGCCTTTCAAAATGCAAACTGAAAATACACCTCTAAATACCATACATATTGCCTTTTCGTGCTGGAATTTTATTAGATATCCTAATTTATTTAATCACTTAGAAGCCAGTTTTGAGGTTCCCTCCTGCAGGCAGCATTCCTGAATATCTCCCATCCCTAGTGTAAGTCACTTCCTCCTGTGTGTCTGTTCCAAGTACACACTTCTGTTGTGTGTGCTCATTAAATGTACCTTCACCTATTTTCTTTCTGCCCTTTAGGGCAAAGGATCAAGCACTCATTTTGTTAATTCCAGCACCCAGCAGAGTTCTTGCCACTCTGCAGGTGATTAAATGCTGCTGAATTGAATTAAATCTCTATTTAATAGTGCTGTATTAATCTTCTTAGCCTAGTTGCCTTTGGTACTGATGCCTATGATCCCTTCCATTTTAGTGTTCTAACTCTGCAGTTTCAAATATTCTGTCTTCAGCATTTCTGTGGGGAGAGAGCATGTGAAGGGAAAATGTATGTAACCGCAATTCTTAGAATCACCTTTCCTGCTTCTGTAAAGCAGGAGAATTTCTATCACGCAAAAGCACCATCAGGAGAGTCTTCAGCACACAGAAGACAAAATGGCGGCAATATCTTAGAAATGGAGAGGTAAAAAAAAACACTGGTGCACAGAAAGGATGCTGCATGCTGGCTATAGAACAACTTGGATGTTCTCCTGAATCCCATCTTGTGGCCTGGCTGGATATAGTGGCTTCTGCCAGGCTGATAGAATCAGTGCTAAATTATATTCAACCATTGGGTCGGCACAGCTGAATTTCACCCTCTAATGCACTGAGCATCAAATAATATCAGAAAAGCATACAGGGAAAGTATCCTAGGGGAGGAGAGGAAAAACAATAAAATGGAAAAAAAAGAAAGAGAAAAAAAGAAAAAAACTCTAGCCATCCAAGGGTGGGGGCGGGAGAAGGGCAAGAGATAAAGAGAGAAGTGTGAGAAAGCAGGAGAATTTGAGAACAGAATGCAATTGGGGGAAAAAACTGGAAGACAGAAAGGAAATTAATGCCACTGATGTGGAAGTGATTCAAAGTAAAAACTATTTTTATAATTATGTATTCTTGAGTATTGTCCAGGCTGTCATTTCACTGACTACATGGATCCCTACCATAATAGAAACAATCACTGAAAACTGTGAAGTACTTACAGGATCAAATTTAAAGTAGAACAAATGTTCATGCAATCCTCTAAATTACATTTGTTTTAAGTGGAAATCCATTTACCGTTACTCCCACTTAAATACCATATTGCATAAAGTGGGACTATACAAGTGAGTTTAAAATCCAGGATGCAAAGATAGGCTAGAAGATTAAGATGTTTCACAAATAGTCCATTATGCACCTTAGATTAAATAGCAAATACCTGCCAGTGGACTGATGATGTAGGGAGAAGGCAGGGCCTTATAACTCCCAAGTATATAAATAGTGGCCAAAGAATATTTTGGCAGGATCGAAAAATTAGTACAGTAAATGCTTTTCCAATTTTTTATCAATATGTGGGAAGAGGATATTTTTTAAGTCTGCCCAACATCTTACAACTATGGATGCCAAATGAAGTTGAGACTTTTGGCAGGAAATGAGTTAAGTACCATGTCACTTTGATTTTCTTCTCATTGCACAAAGGACAGGAGAACTTTGTAAATACAGAAACTATAATTATACAGTTTCAGGATAACCTTTCCTCAATTGAAAGCCAGATTGCCAAAAAGATTAGTTCCCGTGTTATCTTATAGACAAGTATAGCAGGATCTAAAAAATTGGCACGTGGCTAATAGGCTTCTTTTCAAGAGAAAATATAGACAAGATACTTCAATGACTTACTACTGAACCACTGAAAATTGCCTAAAAATATCATGGTTACAAGAAAAAATAACTGAAAGCAACTTACTTGGCAAATACCTATATACATGTGCCAGGACTGTTCTATGTGCTCTATTAATAGTACTCCACCGAATACACTTAACAGCTCTAAGAGATACATACTATATCTTCTTCCCTGTTTTATGAAAGGGGAAGCTGTGTTAGAGAGAAGCTAACTGCCCAAGGCCACACAGCTATTAGGTGGCAGAGCCAAGATCTGAATCAAGATGACCAGCTTCACAGTGTATCTGCCTAATAACTATACCTCTTTCCTCTTTCCATGAGTTTGGTGGGAAGAGGCCACCATGAATGCATCCAGCAGGGAAGAGAGCCTATCTAAATAGGCATATTGCATAATGCTACCTTTAAGCTCCAAGGCTCAGAGCCTCTCCTTCTAATCTTCACTAGCATGAAAAAGATGGGGAACAGTCCTGAGGTCAAGAAAAGTACCTTTTCCTAGACAGGAAACTCTGCATGATCTATTGTGTTATGGATGGAAATGGGATGCGTGGAAAAAAAATGAATAACTGAATAAAATTTTTTTCAGAAATGGCAGAGGTGAAGTTTCATCATAAATAGTTTTCTGGAATGAGATTAAGTACTGCCAATGATGGTTGTTCTGGCCTTAAGGTGTTAGAATTGAAGCAGAGCTGCATTTACTTTTGGTTATTCGGGATTCAGTTCTTGCCCCCTGGATTCAGTTCTTGGGCATCAGAGAGAAATCACCACTACAGTAGTAGCCACATAGGTTACTGCAACTGCATTTCTGAAACTCGGATTCAATGACAGCATTTAACCTGGATTTTAAGAAGTTAACTAGTCTGGGGCAAGCACTGGCTAATCATCCCCAAGAGACTTATTAGGTATGATGAGGTTCCCGGTGAGCTGACTACTCACATCAGCTTGCAGTAGGAATGTATTTTGTGAATGAATGAATATGCAATCCATGAGCAATAAGAAACCAATCTGAAGTAGACCCATAGGCTTTATATAAAAAACAATGCTGCTCGACTTTTTACAAGTGTGTATGAATGTGTGTGTGTGGGTGCATGTGTGTGTACGTATCGCAGTGTCATCTGAGCCCTGAGACAACCTGTAAAGGACACTTTGGCGTGAGTGAGGGAATTCTTTTTAATGGCTTAGGTGAAGAGGTCAGATTTAGTGGATCTGGTATTGTAAGGTTGAGAGAGAAATGAACCCTGACAGCAGCTTGGGAGTTTGTGTTTACAACATGGTCAACATCCATAGGTGCAAATCCCAGATGCAAGAGTCAAATTAGGAAGAGCTTTGGCTACTCTCAGGAGAAACTGTCTCATAATTGAATGTGAATCGTTCAACTTGCACTCTGTTAAGAGAGACCCTTCATATTTATTCAATAAACAAGGGTGTCTTTAGGGTTTCATTTGGGAGAAACACCTTCAAATGCTCTCGTCTCACAGATGATATTTATATATCAACATACACTTGAATGGGCAGTTGCTGGTAAAATAAAAATGCTTTTTCACCTTCAATGATTGCCCCCAATCTTTGGTACTTGTGACAACTGCTTTCTATCTTTGGGAACTCAGTCCTCCTCTCTGAAGGAGTTGAAACTGCATCTTTTGAGCATGTGATAAGTTCAAGAGAACAAAGATGGAGCTGTAACTTTATGGATGCTTCTTTTTTCCCTCTTTTGTGCTATGTTTATACTCATATACCATCAAAATCAATTTTTGGCCACATGTCTTTGTGGCCTTTGCTTTAAAGTAAATGAGAGAGAGAGAAAGAGAGAGAGAGAGAGAGAGAGAGAGAGAGAGAGAGAGAGAGAGAGAAGAGAAACCCATTCCCATACTCAAAAGCATTTATTTCAGTAAAAGCATTCACAGTTCCTTCATGCCCCAAGTGAAATTTATTTATAATGTGTACAACACAAAGAGAGATTCAATTTCGATCATCTTTGATGTTCAAATCTGAGAGTAATGCTTTAGTATTCTCCAAAGAGAGGAGCTATTTAACTTGTCCCTGCATTTGCTCTGTGAGAGGCATTAATAGCCTTCTTTCCTCTATCCAGGCATTTAAACTACTGTCATCTTATTAAAAACACAGCCAGTGGATTGGATTTTATTATTCTCCAGTAAAGATTTTCACTCCTGTTGCCTATTCACTCACCAGCTGAGGCTACGTGCAACATCTTTCTTCCTAATTTAAACTGATCTATGATTTGGAATAGAAAGAAAGGTTACAATACTGCCTTTCAGGGACAACTTCTCCTCATTTTGAATAAAATAGGCATGAAAATGACTTTCTTCTGGGATCAAATGACAATTTATAAAAGCTCATATTGAAGCTGTTTTTAAAAATAGAAGCTGGGGAAATAACAAGTTCTGCTGTTTGGTGAGGAAAAAAAAGAAACCCAGCAAGCAAGTGTAAGTTTAATCCTAGTGTCACCTTCAAGTTAACACTAAATGTGTATGTTAAAGAACTGGAATGATTTTACAAAATGGAGACATGTATGGCTATGCACAGAGGATGGACATGCGTGGTTATAGATGGGAGTCTTGTGTGTGTGGAAAGCATTCAGGCTCTGAAGGTGAGCTGAGAAACTAGTTGACTATGAGCAAGTAATGCCACTCTCTGGATCTCAGTTTCCTTAGAGGTAAAACACACAGTAATTCCCACAGCTACTGGTGAGAAAATTACGAGATGACTGTCAGGCATGGAACACAGAGCAGAACTTAAAAAAATTTTACTCTCTTATTTTTCCTCTTCACCATCTCTTGAAGCCCTCTGATTTCCTACACTTAAATCAAACACATACACACTACACACACACACACATACAATCACCAAATGCAAAAGAGATTGCTAGAAAGTTAGTTCAATATCACACACACACACACACACACACACACAATCACCAAATGTAAAAGAGATTGCTAGAAAGTTAGTTCAATAGGCAAACAGCCACATGCCTGCTCATCTCAAAAAAGTCCCGATTTTGGTTGGGCAAACAAAAAAAAATTTAAGTAGATTTGGATCGACCTGAGCACGCCAGTTCCAATGCCTTGAATTCCCACACTTTCTTCTCTGCCTGCCCATACTCTTCACTTCTTACAAGAACAGCTCTCAAAGCTCACTTTCTCTAGGAATACTTCCCAGATGACCCTCCCTCAGCATCACACTAAAGATGACTTTTTTCAATAACTGGCGAGCAGAGTTCATCAGCATTGAGAGTTTACTCTATGCCTGTCACCATGCTCAGCACTGTATGAGCACCAGCCTGGTTTCCCATTTTTGTTTATTAATCTACACCTATCATAATGTGAAGTTGCATTCACAAATGTGTACTTTCGCTCCTTCAGGAATGAGGACCTTGTTCCTTTAAATATGTGATGCTAGTCCTCCAAGAAGTCCCTCTCCTTCCCCACAGAGTGCTTCACCAAGAGTAGTTAACAGATTCTATTCCTACTTCTTAGGAGCCACCTCTTGGGAGGTCCCAGCTGCCTCTGGTCCAGCTTCTTCTTTTTCCTGCTAAACACTTCAACCAGAGCATCTAAAAGTTGCTCTTTTACCTGAAACAATAAAATGCATAGAAGAAAATATAGGAACTAAACTCAAGGACCTTGGACTTAAAGAGGATTTTATGAATTTGACCTCAAAGGCAAGGGAAGTGAAAACTAAAATAAATGAATGGGACTACATCAAACTAAAAAGCTTCTGTGCAGCGAAAGAAACTGTCAACAAGGTAAAGAGACAACCATCCGAATGGGAAAATATATTTGCAAGCT
>NW_006441071.1:1295643-1304437 GCF_000325575.1 Pteropus alecto | reverse complement strand
AAGTTTTTGAAAACCTGTTTCAAAAGCTCTGAATGGAAATTCGCAAGGATTCAAGTAGTGGGTGACTTCAATTAAATTGCCCTTGGAACCTGGTGTTATACCCATGTTTCCTAAGGATCAAGATACCATAGTTATTTCACTAAAAAAAATAAAAATAAAAAAAAAATAAATAAAAATAAAATCAAAATTGCACCAAAAAAATAAAAAATAAAAGCTGCTCTTTTATACATCTCGATCTCTGGTGCGCATATTTTCCCTTTTTGTTCTTCTCTGTGAAAAGTGTCTTTGCTCTGCTTGCTTATTATATATAAATTTACAAATCAAGTTATAAAGTCCCATGAATATCTTTTTGGGATTTCAATTACAATTGAGTTGCATTTAGAGTTTAATTTGGGGAGAACCGATATCTTTATAATATATCAACACTTATTTAGCTCTTCTATGTTCTTCAGAAATGATTATTTATTGTTTTGCTATAAAGTTCTTAAACATTTCCTTTGGATTAATCCTTGGTACCTTTTAGTTTTGTTGTATTTGTGAGTGGGGTCTATTTTTTTCACTGGTCTAGAGGAAGACAATTGAATCAGTACATTGATAAAGGATCTGACATGAGTGAACTCTTAATAGTTTTAACAGCTTAAAAAAATTATTTACCCTTCTCAGTGGGAATTCCTTTATCAGTAGGGTTCTGCTGTTAATAAAAAAAAAATTTTTAAACTCATGATCTATGGTACAGGAAAGATGGTGAAAAAAACATAGATATTGCTACTTATTTGGGAGGCTTTTACAATAAAAATGTCCTGGAATTCAGGTCACTGAAGCTACCTGTTCACCTCCCACTGTCTGAGCCAGACTGATAAAGAAAAAGGAGAGATGGCATCAGGATGTCACAATAGCTACTGAAGAGGGAAATGAGGAAGGAAAATTGTTTTTCAGAAAGGCAGGAGAAACGCACCCAGGATAAGCTCCAACCAATCTGAATGAATGTAACATAAATATGCTGGCTATAAAGTGAAAACAGCAAAAGTGACTTTACCATGGGTAAATTTTCCTGTCTTTCTAACAGCAAATTAGGCAGGTATCACATTATAAGTATAGTGTCATTTTTAGACGTCTTATAGGATTCTGAAAGTTTTATCTTGAAAAAGCCTCAAAGGAGTTACTTATCAGGTGTGGGGATCTGCTGTTCTAAGCTGTCCGAAGCCCTGCGGTTAAATAATCCTTCAGTTCAATTACAGGCCCACTAGGCAAGTATTATTCTTACTTTTGTATTTAAGGTATCAAGTTTATTGATTTGTTAAATGTTGCTACTACTAATAAAATTGTTGTTATAATGAAAAAGATATAAATCTTGAAATTCCATAAGGAAGGAGAAATTACTAGAATTATAGAGGAGAATCCAAGAATCCATAGAAATTTAATAAAGAGCTTCTTCTTTTGTAGTTTCCTTCTCAAACACAACATAAAACAAATTATGTGGCAGATGCTATTTTAAAGGTGTTTGAATTTGTAAAATAAATGAATGGTGAAAACAATAAACTTCTTAGGAACTTATATTTCTTTGAAATAAAATTAGGCCCATGAAATGCAATAAACTGATCTAACGGTGTATCAAAGGGAAAAAAGCGAAGGAAATAAGAAAAGAACAAAGAGTTTGGAAAGAACAGAGGAAGAAGTGAACAGGACTCATTAAGAAGGCAAGAGGGAGAGAGCAAACATTTCTCATTGCAGCAGCAATTCCAGAAGTAGAGGGAGATTTATCTAATCATCCAGCAAATATTGACTGAGCATCTACCTAATTAATGTCAGTGCCATCCTAGAAGCTAGGGAAATAGTGGTGGCCACGGTAGACATGATTGCTATTCTCTACTGCACAGACAACCATCAATTGAGTAGGACTTTGTTGGTCACAACCAAAGAACCTTTGACGGGACATGGATTAAAACAATTTACATGGTTAGAGACATACAGTTCTCTAGCAGAAAAATTATAAAACCAGCACTCATTCAATCTATTTGACAAATACTTACTGGGACTGATGAGTGCTGGGCTCTGGAGATAGAGCAGAGCCTGCCCCATATCCTGCCATGTTGGAGATATAACAGTAGAGACAGGCAGCAAACAACAAATAAATATGTTCATGGTGATAAATGTTATGAAGAAATATAGAACAGAGCAAGGAAGATCCAGAGCTCTGTTTTATTATCATTGTTTTGATTTTGCTATTTTACAAAGGTTGACGGAGTAAGGTCCCTTTGATTGGGTGACATTTGAAGGCTGAGTTGAAGGAAGGGAAGGTATGAGCCATTTGGATGTCTGGGGAAAAAAGGAACATGTGCAAAGGCCCTGCGGCAAGAGTGTGCTTGGAGTTTATGAGAAGGGGCTCCTAGGCAGCCAGAGAAATGAAGCAAAGGGAATGACACATGAGAAGTAGAAGAGTAGGGCTGAGTGAGGGGGTGGGGAGGAGAGGAGGAGAGCAGAGTAAAGCAGAGAGGTAGGGAAGAAGGAAGAGAAAGAGAGGAAGTTCACAGGAAGCTGTAGGGCCACTGTAAAGACTAAGACTTTTACTATTGGTGAGATGGTTCTGAGGAGAGGTGTGGTATAATTTCACTCATGTTTTAGGGGAATCAGGACTCTTAAATGACAAATTTTAGGACATGTTTTTTTTCTGGAGGAAGATTCAAGGCCATTGTACAAAAGTTGGATTCATGGGCCAGCAGAGAGCCCTTTAAAAGAGAGGAAAAAGGGTCACGTCACATCTCTTCTCTGTAAATCAAAACTTTGAGAAGACAGGATGTAGGTTACTAAGGATGGGAAGAAGAAGGGGAACATATTTGACCTTCACTGGGGTCTACCATGGAGTTAATGTCTGGAGAAGCAGAGTGCCCAGTGCTGACTCCTTTGAAAGTCAAAGTGGTTATATAGCCCTATTCTAGCCCATATGAATAAGGGGAAGTCTGCCTCTGAGAACACTAAGGTTTTCCTAATAAATAAGATAGCTGCACTGTCTTCTTCCCAGAATACAGGTATGTTAGGAGGAGTAGTTGCCATCCTATGAGAATGAAAATGAAAGAAACACACTCTGGATGAAAGAATGAAAAAAACAGAAAGAGACGGGGTCTCTAATGGCAGGGTGGAGCTATGTTATCAGTCTTGGACTGTTTACTATTGGACTTCTTGTTGAATATGAAAAATAAAACCCCAAAAAACTATCAAGGCCAATCCGAAAAGGTGATATACTGTATGAATCCAAATATATGACATTATGGAAAAGGTAAAACTATGGAGACAGTCAAAAAATGATTGGCTTGGGGGCTTTTGGAGGAGAAATGAATAGGCAGAGCCCAGAAGATTTCTAGGGCAGTGAAAATACTCTGCATGATATTACAATGACAGATATATGTCATTTTAGGTTTTTCCAAACCCTTAGAATGTACAACACCAAGAGTGAACCCTAAGGTAAACTATAGACTTTGGGTGATTATGATGTGTCCATGTAGGTTCATCCTTGGTAAAAAAAATCGTACCATTCTGGTAAGTGATGTTGATAATGGGGGAGGATATGCATGTGTGGGGGTGAGGGTATATGGGAAATCTCTGAACTTCCTTTTATTTTGTTGTAAATCTAAAACTGCTCTAAAAAAATAAAGTCTTAAAAAACTATTAAGTTAAGCTACTGCTTAAAACTATTAAGTTGGAGTCTATTACATGACACTGAACACAATATTAACTCAAAAATCATTGCCAACAGTCACCAAACAGTGATTATATACTTTTTGGGTATTATTCTTTTGAATACTCACCATAAGCTGAAAAGCTTCTGATAGTGGAACTATCATTATCCCCTTTTGCAGATAAAGAAACCAAGGCCCAAAGAGCCTGGATAATAGTTATCATAAACTTACACTGATGGTGCTATCATTATCCCATTTTATAAGTGGAAATATTGAGACCCAATGAGGTCGAGAAACTTGCTCAAGGTCTCAGAGTAAGAGGCTGAACAAGGATTTGAACCTACGTGGTTTGACTCTTGGACCACATGCTGCTCATGTATGCTACATGGCCAAACTCGATGCCATTCCACCTGTCCTGTTCCCACATCAATCTCCCCATTGTCATCACCCAATCATTGAGCAATGCCATAACTGCAGAGTAGGCTATAGGGTGCCTTTTCCTGTGTCGATTAGTATCCATGTCATCCTGGATGGGTAGGTCAATGGCAATTTCATGTGCTTGAGCAAAAGTTGACTAATGAAAGCAAGAAACACTGAGTTGAACATGAGGATAAATAGGGAGGCAGTGCAGCATAAGAACTATAAATCCAGGCTTTGAGTCAGACAGATATAGGTTCAAATTCCAACTCTGCCGTTTATTTCCTGTATCGCTTAGTGAAGTGAGATATATCCTCTTTATATGTTAGTGTCCCTCTCTGAATGATGGAGTAAGGCTAATGTGAGAATAAAATGAGATGGTTTATGTAGAGCGCTCAGTATAGTGCCTGGGCTATGATAAGCATTCTTCAAATGTTAGTTGGCAGTATTATTATTGGACAAATTGATAGTAGAAGCTACTTCTCACTCCGAAAGTGAGAACATCCAGGGTCTTTATTTTAGGCTCATAAGCATGTATACCTCGGTAAGTATACTGGCTTGTTTAGAGAGAATGTTAAAATCAATATGGGACACTAAATTGATTAGACAGATCTATTTAGATAGATATGTTGTGATCTCAAAGTCTGATAATTCTAGTTCTCCAGGGATTTCCAATAAAAGAAACAAAATCTTTCAACCATTTACATGAGCCTTAAGCAAATTCCTTCTTTTCATGAACAATGTCCTGTTCAGAATTTTGTGGCCATTGCTAAGCCTTATTTGAACTAAACCTTTACCTAAGGCAAGCTGACCATGGCTTTGTTCCTTCCACACAATGTGGTCTGCCCAGCGCACACCAATGAATAGTGAACAGATGATCTGATCAGTAAGTAGTGTGTGTCCCTGAGAGAGACTGGGTTAGATTAAAGATGATTTCAAATCGTTTGATATCTTCCCATTGAGAAGTGGAGTCTCCTCTTCTCCTTCAGTCTTTACTGGCCTTCATGACTAACTGATAAAAAGTTGTAGAAATGACGGTTTGGCATTCCAGGGCTAGGTCATTGGCAGCCTTGCAGCTTCTGCCTGAGCCTCTTAGAATGTTTGCTATTGGAACCTTTAGCTGCCATGTAAAAAGTCCAACCATGTGGAAAGGCTCTAAGACAGCATGGAGAGTCAGAGGGGTGCAGCTGACCTCAGTCTTCTAGCTGTGCCTACAAACATGCCAGACACGTGGGTGAGGCCCTTTTGTACTGTCTAACCTGTCAGTGTACTAGCTGAAAAATACCAAATGACCTCCACTGATAGCATGTGGAACAGAAGTATTATCCTGCTGATCCCTGCCCACATTTCTGATCCATGAAATCATGAGCAATAAACAATATGGTGGCATTTTTAAGCCACTAAGTCTTAGGTACTTTTTTACATGTCAATAGAGAACCAAAACACAAATACTGCTAGATCTTGTTACCTAGGCACACAGGCCAAACCAACCACCAATTAAAGCTTTAAGCAAGAGCTTAATCACTAGAGTTTGGAAGACAAAAACACCTGAGTGGCAGAGATGAGACAAAGGGAAATATCTTCCCATAGGCCACCTGTCCTAGATGATGTTTTCAAATGAAGTTGAAAACTTCCCTTTGTGAACACTGAATAATGACAGTACATTGCCTTGTGGTGGCAATGTACTCCTCAGCTGGGTGGGTGCCAGGAACTTCAGTGAACTGTCATTTGGTGCAACAGGGAAGCTATTGCAGTGTTCATGCCTTCAACTTGGTGATGTGCTCTACATTGTTAAAGGTGACAGTTTGGCACAGGGCATGTGAATTCAAATGGTTAGATGCAAACTAAAAGAGAGATGACTATTTCTGAGAGCTGTGGGTTAATTTTTTGGCTGTTCTCAGAATGGAAAATGATTGTGAATTTGGGGGGAAAAGTAGCAGAGCAATCTTTTCTTGGCTGCATGCTATGGAGCAATTTTAAAGCATTCAAGTGCTTTCCATATTTTCTAATCACTTAAGTCCAGAACTGATTATAGCTCTCAGAATTCTCTTGGATTCACATCACTGGAGCATTCCATATATTTCAGAAAGAGGCTTCACCTTGAAAGTAGGCCCCAGATTCAGAAGGCACATATTGATACAGCAGGAACAAACACTAACTGCAGCACAGCCCTACAAGGGCCAGGTGTTCCGGAAAATCACTGATGGCCTAACTCTGAGTCAATACAGATTCACTTTCTCTTATCTCACAGAAACAAAATATAACCTCCGTCACAAAACAGAAAAACAAAACAAAAACAAAACAGACCCTGCTAGAAACTGAACTCCCCCAAACAGAAAACAGAGATATTTAGATTGTTGAGACCTTGGGGCAAAAACGCGCATGCGCGCGCAATCTCACACACACACACACACACACACACACACACACACAGAATTGTATATGCACAGAACACCTCTGGAAGGAGCCCCAAGAATTTAATAGCTGTGGTTTCCCCTGGGAAGAATTAGGGGACTGGTGAAAATTGAGAAATTGATGGAGGAGGAAGATTTATTTTTTCACTATAGCCTTTTGAATATTTTTAATTAAAAAAAAAATCATATGCTGTATTATTTTTCCAAATAATGAAACAGAATAATTCCAAACATGCATATGGTTCTAATGGTCTGCTAGGCAGTGTGTTAAATGCTTTATATATAGTTACTCCTTTAATACTTAAAACAACCTTGTGATATGGACATCGTTATATATCCTCTTGATTTTACAGATGAGGAAACTGAGGTACAGAGAGGTTAAGTAACTTGTTCAAGGTCACACAACTAGTAAATGCAGAGCTGGGATCTGGACCCAGAGAGTCTGCTTTGGAGTCTGTCCTTTTAATTACTACCTAATACTGCCTTGCTAACAATAAATATACTCAGTTGCCTGCTCAGAATTGAGTTGGAGCAGATAAAATAATTCTTTCCTTCTCTCACATGGCCCTCCGGAGTGTTGGGGTGAATAAGATGGTAGTTCAAGATACAATCTCAAACCTGTGGTGCTTTAGAGGGCTTTGAAATTATGTTACTATCAGGTCAAAAGCATCACTTTGGTCAAGTTGCTTAATCCTTCTGAGCCTTTGCAGCTACTATGTGCCAGCTATTCTGGTAGACCTTGGGGACAACTAGTGAAAAAAACAGCTCTTGAGAAACTTACTGGATCCTGGGGAGACAGGCAGTAAACAAATAATCAGACAAATTGTAATGTGAGTGATAAAGAAAAACTAAAGAGTGCATTGAAGATGAGGATTGGGGGCCCTGATTTATACTAGAAGGTCAGGAAGTGTCATTTAGACAGATGCTGAAGAATGGGCAAGGATAAAGCAGGGAAAGTAGAAGAGGTGAGGGAAAGACAAGTATTCTGGGTGAGGACAGCGGCCTATGCAAAGACCTGAGGCAGGAAAAAAGTACCTATTTGAGGACAGAAAGGCCTCTGTGGCTAAAGCAAAGTGAATCAAACAGAGTTTAGAAAAAGAGGCAGATCATGTATTTCACAATTTTCCTAAGAGCCACGGGAAGCCACTACAGGTTATAAGTAGGGGTGACATAATTGGATTTACTTTTTAAGAAGATTACTTGGGCTGTTGTGTGGAAAATACACAAAGGAGAAGGCAATGAAGGAGGTGGAAGACCAGCTAGAAAACTACCGCAGGAACCCAGGTAAGCAATGAAGATGGCTCAAAATAAAATGCTGACAGAGAAAGCTGTAGATAAATTTAAAATTGGTTTCGGTGGTAGGTACAATATTTTATAAAATAATAATAATCATAATCATAATGTGTTATTTTAAAGTATGCATTTATAGGTGTGAAAATGTTTTGTCAACTATAAAGCAGTAACAGAAGTAACTGACTATTACTGCAGATGAAGATACCAAGCACATACTTGCCTGAAGTCACACAACTGCTTAGTGGCTGGGTGGAAGTTGGCCTGTGATCCTTTCACTCCCTTCTCCGGGGTGTGCCCCATGGGAAGGGAAAAAAGGCAAGTAACCAGGTCGAATTCCCTGTCAAGTGGGCCTCTCGGTAAAGAGAGTAAGCATGTTTAGATGTCTCTAGCTA
Source organism: Pteropus alecto (assembly GCF_000325575.1). Taxonomy (NCBI): domain Eukaryota; kingdom Metazoa; phylum Chordata; class Mammalia; order Chiroptera; family Pteropodidae; genus Pteropus; species Pteropus alecto. The sequence goes on along the minus strand of NW_006441071.1, from coordinate 1,296,247 downwards.
AGGATTAGCCCTAGTAAATGGAACTCAGCTTCTATGAATCAGGGCTCCTTAAAGAACATCACATTAGCTATACAGCTCTCTGGGGTATGAAAGACAGATTTTTCAGAATTGAAATGCTACACGGTGAGAGGTGATCCTCTCATCCTTCCCTATTATTCTGGGGGAGAAGTGTGTGTCAGTGAGGGGAGATGGGACCTGGGAGTCACTCTTGAGACTCCAGAGTTTACTTTATCTGAATCTGTCAATTGCCTGTACCCTTAGCATTATTTAGCAAAGCTTAATATTGGGTGAGAGCTGTTTTACGGGACATGATCTGATGGTCTCATTCCATGTGTTCACTCAGTGGCACAGACCTTTTCCCCAGGTTATTAGCCCACGTGTAACATCAGGCCCGATTATAAGGTCCAGGGATAAAGGGAGAACAGACTTGGTTATATTTGACCCCCTTGCTAGTGGCCTAACTCTGACATTTATTTAACACATCAGATATCTACCTAATGGAAAAATTAATTTTTTAGGGACATTTATTAATTTAAGAAACTCGATGCATCTACCTTCACTGTGAACAAGTAAAACTGCAAGAACGCGATACTGGATTCTTTGA
>NW_006441071.1:1281715-1295622 GCF_000325575.1 Pteropus alecto | reverse complement strand
TGGCAAACCAAGCCTTTTGGGTCTCCAACGACTGATCCTAAGCAGTTGCCTTAGAGAGAGCTCTTTGGATGCTTAGAATCTCGTCTCTCACCCTCCAATTGGCAAAGAATCAGTACAATATTAATGTTCTGCAGTGAACATCGTTCTCAAAACTACTCTCAGCCCTCCCATGTTGTGAAGTTCTCTTCTCTCTCTCTCTTTTTTTTTTTTTTTTAAGATGTACAATTTATCTTCACATATAACTTCATTTTGGAACTTAGGAAGGATGATGAAAGGGAACTGTCACTGTAGCTGGAAGGGAGAGAAACCTTTTTTGTCTTCTCTGTCTCATAACAAACTGTATTTATGCTGGAGGCATCAAAGGACAGAATCAAAAGACATATGGACCTCACATTCTTCTCCTGGTACAAAAATCTCCGATTGTGAACTGAGCTGCTGCAGATAAAGCACACCAGAGGGCCAGGGCTTCCTCCAGCAGATGCTAAAAAAGAGGACACTGGCAGGCTTGTATGACTGAAGTGTAAACATGTTTTATGAAGAGAAAGAAATTTTTCTACATCCTCTTTCCCCCCAAACAAGCTCCCACACTAAAGCCTGATGTTTACCTTCAGCAAGTGGGTCAAGGGTGTGTATCATGAGCTGGAAGATGCTGTTCCTCATGAGACTGTTGTGGAGGGATGCAGAGCTTCCACCTCGTTGGAGACGTGGCTTAGCCTGAGCAGAGAAAGCAAAGGTGCTGTTAGTTCTCAGAAACTAAAGGCAAGTACATTATAGATAAGATCCTCCACTTTGTTTGATGGCCACTCATTTCTATCACGTGATCACACAATATTAAACCATGTGAACCAAAGATTTTCCAAGTACATTTCAAATTCCCCAAAGGAATGGCTTCCTCACATCCTTTCCTACTAAATGAATTAATCATTATCATTTTTTAAGAGCTTAGTAAATCTAGTCAATGTGCTATATGCTTCACCTCCATTAGTTTATCTTATTCTTCAAATGAACTCAATGAACTAGATGCTGTTATTATTTCCTTTAGACACATGAGGAAACTTTGTCTCAGAGAAGTAAAATGAGATGTCCAAGTCATACAGACAAAAAATGGAGGAGAGAGGAACGAATCTCAGGTTTGGTTCTGTCAAAATTTGTTGTTTAAACCAATGGTGGTCTTTAAAATGTTTGGATTGTTCATCCTATCAGTAAAATGTTTATGTATGTGTGTATATATGTATTCCTCTCTCTCTCTCTCTCTCTCTTTCTCTCTCACCTACTATAGCTATATCCACATACTAAAATATGAAAAAATATGAACACATATAGTATAAAACATTTGCAAAAGTAGAAATTATGAAGAATAACATAGAAAGTAAATGATAGAGGTGTTAATATTTTCTCCTTGCCCTCAAAGGAATGCCTTGCAGATCTCCTGGGGTTTCTCATCTCTACCCTGACCACAGGTCTAATCCATGTAGTCCTACAGTTTGTGTTAGTGAGATTTAAAGAGAGAGACCCACTCTCTTTAAAGTTCAAAATTCTACAGAGAAACTGTGCAACTTCAGAGGGGAACTTCTTTTGCATAAACTCCTACTTTGATCCTTTGTCCAAATAAATAAAACTGACAGGTAAAAGAGGAAGAATGAACCTCTAGAGGCGAGGTTACCAACAAACTCTTTTTCTTTTATCTTCAAAAGCAAACAATCTTAAAAAAATAAAAAGCCCAATCCTCTGGATTGTGACAGATTTTTATCCTGAACGAGAACTGTTTTCTTCGCCTTTGGTTGATTTTGTGTGGGTTGTTGCAGGGGAAGACACTCCAGAGGCAGAGACTTGTAGATGGGCAAATTTAAGAGAGAGTAATGTAATGTGAGGAAATTAATTTCTTATTGAACTTTTGGTCCAAAATCTTGACATGAGATTTTTCCGAGGTCAGTGAAAAAATAAGATACTATTTCCCACTATTTTCCAACCCCCTACGATGCAGGTTTTTCCAAAATAGTCCATCATACTCCAGACCCACAGGGGCTTCCCAAGAAAAGTCCCGTAAGAAGCTCCATGATCAAATACATTTGGCAGGTTCTACCTCTTAGACCAAAACCCCTTTTGACTTTTAAGATACACATTAGACCACTAAGTTTTAAAGAAATCAGGTTAACTTGGTTAAGTTAGGCAGTATTTCTGAACTATTGCCCATGGGTCCCTTACTTTAAAGGATACTTATTAACAATCATAGTCTGTATGTTTGGAGACAAACATGAAACCTATAGTAAGCTTGAAGTATGGGTAAAATATCAGTATGAGGTACTTGAAAAAAATCTGAACTTTTAGTGTGAATTTATGATAATTGGTATTCTATGAGAAATTATGTTCCTAGTTCTACAGGATTTGGAGAAGAATCATAGGGGATTACTGGTGTCTCAATGCTGAGGAAGACCATGAGCTCCTCAAAGGAAAAGACTAGTACAGGATCTGGCATATCCTATGGACTCTCAATGAATGTCATAAATTTTTGCTTTGAGCACTAGAGGACAAAGGATGACATCATATGTATCTTCATTCCTAGTCCCTTCTGCCTTAAAAATCTGTAATGTTTTTTAATGCATTGTGTTATTTGATTTGGATGGTTAAAGTTCAAAATATTTTCAGGGTAAGGTTAAGAGACTTGAATAGAGTTGAAATGTAATCACTGATGGCTGAACACAAAAACTCTGAAGGTCATTTCCTTGTCATGCTGCACAATACAAAATGTGATGTGTTAATTGGATAGGAACTGAAAAATGTGCTTCTTGTTAATAATTGGTCATAACCACTATTACTATGGTTATTTTGAGAAACAGGAAAAATTCTGCTGTGGAAATCTTCATTTGCAAAGGATTATATCTATAGAAGAACTTAAAGCATTCTTTTGGGTATCATATATACACTGAATACATAGGTCTCGTGCAGCATTTCTTTTGATGGACCCAAAAGAAATTTCCAACCAAAAATTAGGTGCATGCAGATACACTAAGGAAACAGATATCAAGCATTAGATCCCCCACTATCCCCAAATATCAGCTCAGCATCCCTTGGAATGCAATTTGGGAATATCTCACTCTTTCAACGCCTATAAAAGTTCATGCCAAATGAAAGAGAGAACTCAAACTTTCGAAACCTAATTCCAGAGATAATTTGTCAGAATTCAGTGACACTAATTATAGGCCAGAGCATATGTGGACATCAGCAGATTAAACTATTTAAGTATTCCAAGGGAGAGGATGATTTATTGAGCACATGAGCCCCTCATTCTCCCACCCCTGCCCCCCATTCTCCACAGGCACAGGTACAGGTACAGACAGGGCTACTGCTTCCTACCGGTAGAGCCTGTTCATCCTTGTCCCTGGCTGTAGATGACTGCATAAAAGAAAAAGGCAAAAAACAAAAGACAAATAAATAAATAAATAAACAATGAATCACATACAGGTTTTACATTTCATAACAAGCATCAGTATAGGAATATATTTGGTTCTTTCTGTTCCTGGAAGGATTATGCCAAGACAGGTGGCCAAGAGCATATATTTCTAGTTAATAATAATAATAATAATAATAAAATCCCCGATTCCCAAGTCCCTCAAATACGGATGCATACAGCAAGAAAAAAACGGAAGTTTTTCCTCTGTCTTGCCTTCTGGTTCTCCCCATTATAGTCTTTGCTGACCTACATCTTCAAGAATAATCACACACTTGGAAAAGAGCAGACAGGTGCAGAGCTGTTTTAAAATGCTCAGTGGACCTAGGCTCTTTTTTAGTCCTACCATACACGTCATATAAAAAACACTAAGATGCCCCCACCTAAAATACACATTTCTGTGTAAAAAAAGGAAAGGATGGTTATAATTTTGCATTTCAAATCATTGGCTACACGTAAATCATTGGCTACACGTAAGTCATTGGCATGCTCGAAACCTTGGAAAGTGAGGAAATCGCATTTATAATTTGTTTTCATGGGGAATTTTTAAGAACACTAACCTTATACTTAATGAAGTTGATATTAAATATTTTGTAGACATTCAATTAAAATTTTAATAATCTAGCAGATAACTTTTTGGAGTTTTGAGTCGACATATATTTTTTCTTCCGGGTCCTAACATTTCTGTAGACCCTCGAAAAATTTGTAACGCCCAGGCACATACAGAAATGTTCTGCGCTGGTGGTAATTTCTGGGCACAGCCCAAGGCATTACTAAATGTGCCATAACTCTCTGATTTGGTGCTGTCTCTCAGTGACTCCTCCAGAAACAGTAATAAGAAAAATCCCTCATTCCCTAGTTCCCAGGCACATGCTTGGGGAACTGGAGAGGACCTGAAATTGTCCTTTGATTTCCCTTTTTGCTCTAAAAGGCATGGTGTGATCTCATTTCTCTCTGGCAGGTCCTTTCATTTTCTCTTCTTCCACATCAGACAGTGCAACAAATGGCCCCACATTATACGGAACAATCCCCAGGGAAATTATACAGTGCAGCAAGCTCAGCCTTTGGACATACATTGAGATTAACTCTCAGAGCACGCCTTTTCAGTTAGCGAATTTACACCTTGGGGCTAAATGAGAGATAATAATTATGAGCTGGGATTGATACCACAGTGATACCACAAAACATGAAAAAACAGGATGAAACTGAGAAAAGAAAAGAGTGGTCTTTATAAGCACAAAAATATCACCAGCTGAGACTTCGGTTTAAAAATATATATATTTAAAGAATGTATATGAGGAAAGAAAAAAAAAATCCAAGCCTGTCTTTTGGTCTGAGAGAAAAAAAGAATATATCTACCCCATTGACTTCCTTTTTCTCTCACGAGCAAGGAGGATCATGAGACACAATAAATGAAAAGAAATGCCTTGTACATAAATTTTACAAAGGAAAATCTGAGGGCAGAGAAAAGTCTGGAATCCTTTGCAAAATCTCCCACTGTTTAATGTCAGCAGAAGTTGACATCGTTAGTTTTCTTTCGAGTGTAATTTGCAGACATGAATACACATCAGGCTAGAACATGTAAATTTAGATATAGACACAAATGGCAACCGAGGCCATTAAAACACCCCTCCACTTTCCTTTTATGTAGCCCTATTGCAAAAGAGATGATAGTAATTGCTCATTTTCAGGGGCTCACTCACATCTACTGATAATTCCTGATGCACACTTGACTTATCCTCACTCTAATTGTACCTTGAAGCAACCTCACAGTCCTGGCAATATGCTGCTGATTATGTTAGGAATTCAATTTTAAAGGGGCTTTAATTACATTGGAATTAACCAGTGAAGATGACAGGAAATAATTTAAATTTGTATGGCCCATACCGTGTTTCTAACTACTGAATTATTTAGCTAACTATCTGAGTTTTGGGGCGGCTTTGGTGTTGTGAATTTATTTTCAGGGTCATTGAATATCTGGCAACTATATTCTAACCCATTGGATGATACAGAAGAAAACTTCTGCAAAAGAAAGCTAACTTGACATTAAAGATTAATCTTGGCATTCTCATCATGCATTTTGCTTTTTAATCTCATTATTTTTAAATATACCAAAACACTATATATTTGGGCTGTTCTAATTTGAAAGCCCAATTCCTGGGGGTCAGTTCAAAGGCTACGCCAGCTGTAGAAAAGATCCATTATAAGCCAGATCCTAGTATACACAGTAATTCTTGAGGAATATTTAAAAGAATTCATAAAATGCATCCCACAAGGTCTCAAGTTGGGGCTCTGGTGGGCCAACACAGACTCTGCTCTTCATTTATGAAAGCAGAACAACCACTAGGCAAGGATTTAAGAAATACATCTTTTGCTTAAAATATTCTCTGATTCAGCCCTTTGTTTAATTCAAACAGGCCTGCTCCCTAATTACTGTAAGTAATTGAGTAATTGAGCAACTCGGATGTTGCCATTAATATCTGTTGTTCTCTCTGGTGGAAATTCCAATTTTATATGGGAATTTTGCTGCCTACTTGATAGGTGTTTTGCAAGTGCCTCATTCTCCCACCTCCAAATAATAAAACATATCGCTCATTTAGAAAGCATTTTTAACACTATAAATCATTCACAAATCCTTAAATCGCCTCTCTTCCTTTGACCCTTGAAAGCCGCTGGTTGAGAAATGATTTCCGTGACTACTAAGTATAATTTCTAGGTAACTTTGTGCAGAGCCATGTACTGCTCCCCAACTTCCACCTCACACACAACACTGGGCAAATACTGCACCATGGCCACAGAACCCCTGGTTTGCTCTGACTGGTAATTGCCCACCTGCAAATCACATAATCAGATGGGCCGCTGGGAACATATGCCAAAAAACAAGTGCATAAAATAAAGAGTGGAATTTCTTGCCAGTGGCTTGGCAACAAGTATAGAAAGAGAAACAATTTTTCTAGTAGTCAAGTAGCAACCATAAATGTCCACCACTAAAATGTCTCACCAAGACCTGTGACTGTGCCTAAATTCATTGTGGCAAGGACCCAGAAGCACTATAAAGTCTATACAAAACAAATTTAAAAGTATAATTATTTTGTCATAAATGTGATCCAAACTATATATGCTAATAATTCAAATATTAATCCAATATGTAATTGACATTAATTTTAATGTCTTAGAATTTAGAAAGGTTGGGTAAGGGACAATTTGAATGACTGATTTCCTTTTTAAAAATTAACAAGGAAGTATAAAATGATGTCTCTTTTTCTTTTAATACATTTACCTGTAACAAGCAAAAACGTTCAACATCTTTCTCCTGGTTGAAGATGAATAGGCTTCAAAGCTTATGGGGAAACTAGCTAAAAGGTACAAAACCCTCAAATCGGAAATCTAAAAGTGAAGAAATCCTACCACCTCATACTCAGATGCAAAATCATCTCCTCTCCCTCTTTACTGTGTCCTATCATACTCCTGAAACTATTAAGGGAAGGGTGGATTAAATAAATTCCTAAAGAAAGAAATACTAAGAGATTTAAATTCAAATTAATTTTACCACTGATTGCTGGGTAATTATCCTACAATCACTGTCTTTTAGAAAAGTAAGAATCTCAGAGATTAATGAAGTACTGAGAGTGGCATCCCAAGATGCAGGAATACCTACTTCACAGCTCTGTTTTAAAGAAACACATTAGGATGAACGGAAAGGCTAGAAATTAAGTAAAAAGTATAGTAACGGAAGCTCACGTTTTGGAAGCAAAACATTTTGATGATTTATTTGAATAATTCCCATGATTATGAAATATTTGAGATAGAGCAAGAAATTTCAGAAGAATAGATATGCCCCAAAATGGAGAGAGTGAGAGTAAAATTGCTTAGAAATAGTTAAGAAACATTTTGTCTTTTAAATAGTTGTACCAAGTAGAAATAATGTAGGATGAGAAGTGGTGTCATATAGTTATTAAGAATATGGAATTTAGGCCTAGACTACTCAGGTTAATTTTCTCATTTTTGTCACTTACTAGTTGTGTGACCTTGGACAAGTTATTTAATCTCTCTTTGTTTTAGTTTTCTCATCTAAAATGGGGATAATAATAATTACTTCAGAGGTTGCTTTGAGGATTAAATAAGTTAATACATGCTTAGATCAATATTTGGTACATAGTAAGTACTATACATTAGCTCTGCTATCATTACTATTAATATTGGGAACCACAAGGGAGAATAATGACAAATTATATGACAAAAGGAGGTTCAGGGTTGTGAACTGGATTAGAGAACAGGGTGGTTTCTCTGGGAAGTAGGAAAATTCCATTGATTCGGATGGCGAGAGGTGATTTGTGTAGGGCACTAGAGGATGGTTAACCCGGCATGTCATAGGTTGGCAGCTGAGAGAGGAGAGATATACAACAGATTATGTGTCCTTGACTAAGTTTCTGACTATATCCCTGTCCCATGGCGCAGCATTGTCTGAAAGATATAGGGTTGGCAAGGCTAGGTCAGCATTTCATATTTCATATACCTTAATGGGCTTGGTTTTGATCAAGAAGCTCTGGAAGTTGTTAGATTGGGAGAAGATAGAACCCAAGCCTAAACCAAAAGGATCTCACCTCCTCCGAAATTCTAGAGGTTTCTGGTCAACAAATTTCACTTGGCAGGATGTTGCTTGTGAGCAGAAAAATAGAAATATCTGGATCAGGAAAGGCCGCAGACTTAGTCTTGAGTTCAGTATCTGCTGGGTGACATTCTGGACTGGACATTCTCTGAATCTAGGAAACCAGGCTGTGCGAGGATGATCTGTGAACATGTCCGGTGTGCATACCTGGGTGTGCTGGGTGTCTTTTGAAAGTCATGATTTGGATAAAGAAGGAAATAAGATACACTCAAAACTTGGAAAAAAGCTTACCTCATGAGAAGGCAGCTACTCATAACAGATGAGATAAGGCATCTGTGTGATCCTCTCCAAATTGTTAGGAAATATGGTTTGGGAATACTCAGTAAGGCAAGGAGGCTAGGGTAACTTCAAAATGCAGAACTGGACTATCACTGATAAGCTGAAATCTACACAACTGAATATAATCACTTTTTCTAAACTTTATTGATCATATACCATTATCGAAAACATTCTGAGCAAATAACATATATGTAATGTGAATGTTTATTATCTATCATCTATTGTCTAGTTTATGTGCTACACTTAACCATTAAGTAAACATGGATTCTTTCTTTTTTGAAAAATAAAAATAAACACAAGAAGTCTTAATATTTTCTTTTTACATCCCAAATAATTGTCCAGTGCACTCAACTGGAGCATTAGCACAGATCTTTAAAAAGGAGATTTTACTGGTTGGTATTTATAAGGGGCCTGGAGTAGGAGTGGGAAAATGGGGAGAGGTTGGTCAAGGGTACAAACTTCTAGTTATAAGATGCATAAATTCTGGGGATCTAATAGATAGATAGCATGGTGATTATAATTAATAATACTGTATTATGTAGAAGTTACTAAGACAGTAGATCTTAAATGTTCTTATTCAAAAAAGAAATGGTAATTATTAACATGTTGATGGTGTTAGCTAACCCTATGGTGGTAACCATTTTGCAATATAGAAATGTATCAAATCAACACATTATACACCTTAAACTTGCAACATAACATATGTCAATTATATATCTCAGTGAAGCTGGGAAAAAATAAAAAAGAATTTTTAAATGCTTCTCACAGAATTGGTAAGCTGTATTGTGTGCATACAACACCCAGCTCTTGTAGCCAGCCTCCCGAATAGTGGAAATTGCAAGATCCTTGAGGATAGGATTTACCTTCATGGGCCCTAATGTGGCTACTTAAAATGCAACCAGGTGTCGTGGAAGAGGCCACTCAGGCAGAATGCGGATTGTGTGATCCTGTGTCAGTAACCAAAGCTCTTCCAAAAACTTGTTCCACTGGCTAAATTAATGATAATTGTTTAGATCCACCCCTTACATCCCTTATTTTAATCTTTCTTATTAAATAGGTACACAGAAGACACTAATCCCCATTTTATGGAGAGAGTGCCTCAGGCTGTTTCCATACTCAGGATACTAAGCACCTGGGTTAATTCACTTAATTTAGGAATTAACAACCCAATTACCACTGCCATCTCTTGCCTCTCTCTGAAAAATCCAAATGTTGCTAATATACTTTGTTGTATTGTTTGAGCAATTCTCACAACTGCTAATGAATCATTTTGATATGCCAATCAAACACAATCTATTAGTGGTGTTCTGGCATTAGTCACCCAATTTCTTTTGACCAGTAAAGAACCCCAAATGCACTTATATGGTAAGTCAGGATTGCCTTACTTTTTTTTTTTTTTTTAAAGTAAAGAGTATCTAACATAATCTGAATTTTAAAGAAAAGTCCAAAAAAAAAAAAAAAATACTGGTGCCGGGCACATCACAGAATACTTTGCCGCAAATGAAGCGATTCCCTTAATAATGGATAATATTTATTGAAAGCCAATATGTACAAGTGCTTCTATATAAGATTCCATTGAATCTTCACAATAATAGGCATTATAAACACTTCTGCCCCCTTTAATACATGAGGACTCTAAGGCCGATGAAGGTTGGAAAATTTGTTCAAGTCCTCACAGCCAGTAAGTGGCAGAGCTGGGATATAAACTCAGACAGCTGGGCTCCAGAGCCTCTTTAAGTGTTGGAGAAACAAGAAGTGGAATTTTCCTTGTAGTGAATTGTGTGAAGGAGACTGGAGACACTAGAATGGAAATACAGTAAAAATAGTTTATGTATATTAAGAACTATTTATGAGCTCTGACTTTCAATGGAGGCCAGAAGATTGTTGCTAAGTGATAGTTGTGAAAACAGAATGACAGATTTTATTTGTGTTCATTTGGCACAAAAAGTTGGTGCCTGAGAATAACGAAAGTATAGAGGTTATTTTCTTGTCTGTGTCTCCTCCAGCATTATTACTAAGACTCACCTACAACTGTCATGAATTTTCATTATTATTTCTGTCTCTTGAAAGTCATGGAGGCACTTTTTATGACCTTCACAATGGCATAGGTTCACGTAACACTGCAAGCTAGTTTATCCATATATCAAACTGACTTGTATTCAGGAGTTTGTAGCTCAGCAGTAGGTGGGAAAAGTGCGACCCTCTGGTGGTCCCATTTATTGCTGTGGCCCTGTGATACTAGTCTATATTTAGTTTATTTGGAAGCACATGTGCTCAGTCTTTAATTTATTTCTGACATTTGAAGGACCAGTGTTTCTTTGTTTCAAAGAAAGAACAACTCAAAACATAAAATAATCATATTCAGTGTCTGAAGCATCAACAGGAAACTCTGAATAGCAAGTTTTGAATAAAGAAAATTCATTCAGTGACTGAACAATATTTATTTGATATATTTATTGGATGCTTACAATATGCCAGGCATTTTCTAGGTTCTAGGAATACAGATGTGACCAAAACTGACAAAAATTTGTTTTCATGGAGTTACATTCCAGAATATATTATTATCATAAAATTAACTAGACAGAAAGAATAAGTAGTAGTTAGATCACTTAAAACTAAGTGTTATATTTAGGGAGGTCCTTAAGTAAATTAACTGTGGCCTAACCATCAGATCTCTAATCATACTTTCTGATTACTTTATTAATCCTTGATTTAGAATGCATTCTGGTTTGGAGAGAAACTAGCAAAGGCCATAAAGAATATAAAGAACATGACTATGTATATAAAATTATAAACAACATATAGCAAAGATGACTAGATATTTAAAGTACATCTTGAAACTGATAAAATTGAAGATGCAATTTAATTTTTGACAGTATTGGCAACGAAGTTTCTTGCCAATGTTTTAAAACTTTAACTTTCACAGATTTAAGATTAGAAGAAAAGAAAAAAAAAGAAACCTGAACTTCAAGGAAAACAAAAGCCTATAATTTGAATATAATATAACTTTGTGATTTTGATTTATGTGTCTTTTTAATATCATGGTTTCCGAGATATAGTGTAACTTCATTAACATATTGATTTATGACCACATTTAAAAATGTGATCCTAGAAATTTCATTGGCACCATACCAGCACCTGATTTCTATAGGACTCTGACACAATTTCCATACATGCACAAAAATAGAGATACCAGATTTACTGGACTTAGGTTTGGAATTTCCAGGAAGCAAATGGATATCATGTAAACTCAATTTAAATATTTAATAAATGAAAATGTAATTAAACTTTGGGGAGAACAACGAAGGGCACAAAATCAAGTATATAACAAATGTACTGACATACCAAATGTATATATCAAATGATTTATCTAATGTATTGATAACCCGAATTGGTCCCATTCTTTGACTTGCTTTCCTGTTCCCAAGAGAGGCTAGGAGGTAAACTAAGATCATTCATGTCATGGAGATGGGTTTTAAAAATGGGACATTATGGCATTTACTTCAAACACTGCTTGGTTACTTCCAAATTCCATTCATACTCTGTGTCCCCCATTTTCTTCCTAATTCATTTTTTTGTATTATTTGTCTCTTTCCTACTACTGAGCACCTTTCTGAGCGCAGAGCATGTTTTTTTTTTTCATTTTATATCATTCCACAGTATCTAACATTGTGTTTCTAGATGCTCAATAAATGCATATTCAATAATAAGTGAAATCAGATAAGACTCCTTTGCCAGATATGTGGTATGCAAATATTTTCTCCCCATCTATAATTTGTCCTTTCATCCCTTTAATGGTCTTTTAACGGTCTTTCACAGAGCAAAAGTTTTTAATTTATCAATTTTTTCTTTGATGCATTGGTTTTTGGTAGCACATCTAAGAATTCTTTGCCTAGTCCTAGGTCCTGAAGATTTTATCCTATTTTTATTCCTAGATGTTTTTAGTTTTATATTTTATACTTAAGCCCATGATCCATTTTGAGTTAGTTTTTGCATAAGATATGAGTTTTGGGTATGAACCATTTTTTTTTTTAGCTTATGGATGTCCAATTGCTATTATACCCATTTTAAAGAACAGGAGAGGAAGCCTTAGTGAGGTTAATTGACTTGTCCAAAGTCATACAGGTAGTAACTGGAGGCATTGGGAATGACATGTAGGAAATCTAACTTGAAACCACATGTTTCTAATGCCATGGGTCCAAGGCATTGATCTCTGCATTCTCCAGGTAAACATAAAACACTCTGAATTCACCTTCTATGTAGGACAAAAGAAACTTTATTTAGAAAATGAACGCTGGATGATAGAGGCTCTGTTCATCCCTCTGGCGACCAAATCAAAGTTGTGACGGAAACAGGGAAAAAACAGCAAGGAAAGATCACTTGGGATCTAGATGAACAAACCATACAACTAAGGAGACATCTAAGATATCACTCTGCAATGGCAGAAGGAGGGATGGGGTGAGGACGCAGGGCTGCCTGGTCCCTAGTGGCTGAGTGGGACGGAGGCTGTGGCAGTGGTAGCTGCAGACGCCTCTTAAAGGGGCCATGCCCATGGACATTCGCGGTGACGGACCTGTTTGATCTGAGCACCAGTGCCAGTTCGGCTGCATGCAGGGGGCACCAGGGGCTTACTGAGTTGTTGGAGTGAGGGCAGAGGCGAAACTAACTCTGCACAGAAGTGCCAGTGGTATCCATTGTTCCTCTGTTGAGCCCTCTCTGCTCCGAGTGCGTGGGACACAGTGCTGCCATAGCCTGTCTCCCCCAACTCGGGGCCCCACCCAAGCCACAACCAGGTCTATCCTCAGCGAATCAGGAGCTCCTTGCTGAGCAGCACCTAGACTCACACTGGATGCAGTTGGCCTTGGTTTCTCATGTGGCCTTTTGAGATAACTATAAGCACAACATCTGTAGATTGCTTGCTGAATCTTAACAGGTGGCCTTGGAGGGGCAGAGGGTTAGTCTTGGGCTAAATTTGGCCTGCAGCTGAACCCACCTCAGGACTGTGCCACTGGGCACCTACTACACAAATCCACACTAATAAGACCCAGAGACTTAGGAGCTTTGCTTAGCACATAGAAACAGACACAGAAAGGCAGCCAAAATGGGAAGACGAAGAAGCAGAAACCATATGAGAGAACAGAAGAGAGATCCAGATATAATGGAGTTAAGTAATCTAATAGATGCAGAGTTCAAAACACTGGTTATAAAGATGCTCAATGAACTTATGGGAAGTGTAGATAAATTCAGTGAGAACTTCAACAAAGAGGTAAACATAAAAATGGAAATGGAAATCATAAAAGGGAACCAGTCTGAAATGAAGAATACATTATCTGAGTTGAGAAGTATATTAAATGGAATAAACAAAGGAATAAACAAAGTGAATAAAGAAGAGGATCAGTGACCTATCTAGAGGAAGGGAAAGCCAAGGACACTCAATCAGAATGGCAAGAAAAAAGACTATAATAATAATTTAAGGAGCCTATGGGACACTATTAAAGGTAAATCTATCTG
>NW_006441071.1:1263370-1281227 GCF_000325575.1 Pteropus alecto | reverse complement strand
AAGTCTGTAAGAAGAAAAAAATATTAATGAAAATATTAATGAAGAATGGCAATAACTACATATTTATCAATAAGTATTTCAAATTAAAAAGAATTAAATGGTTCAATCAGAAGACAGGGTTGCTGAATAGATAAGAAAGCAAGATCCTTATATATGCTGCCTACAAGAGATTCACTTCAGATTAAAAGACACACACAGACTAAAAGGAAGGGGATAGAAAAAGATATTGTCTTGATGGACCTAGAAGGTATTGCACTGAATGAAATGGGACAGATAGAAAAAGACAAATATCTCATGATTTCACATACATGTGGAATCCAAAGAACAAAATCAACAACAACAACAAAGGCAGAAATAAACTCATAGATACAGAGAACATTTAGAGGGCTACTAGTTGGGAAGAGGATTGAGGGATAGCAAAAAAATTTTGCAAAGAGATTAAGAGGTACAAATGGATAGTTAGAGCATAGAAATGGAGATGTAGAGTTGTAGCATGGGGAAGAGGATTAATAATGTTGTAATAAATATGTAAGGGGGAAGAAGGGTACTAGATTTAGTGGGGTCATCACTTTGTGAGTTATGTGGATCTCTGATCACTATGTTGTACAACTGAAACTGGTATATTATTGTATGCCAACTATAAGTGGAAAAAAAACTCATTGAATTGTACAATGTAAATACAAGCAACTAATTGTCTATTATATTTCAATAAAGACAAAAGAATGAAAAAAAAAAGAAAATGAAAGCCATCTAATCTTTATAGAACCACTTAAGGATAGCTAGAGCTTTAATCATTAGCTTTGCTTTGAACAAAACGTATGTGATTTTATTTATTTAAAAAATAAACTATAATTTCCAGTCATACATTCTTATAATTGTGTAAAGACAAAGTGTAAAACAGAAAAATAGAGATGAAATTGAGACCTACCATTATGAAAGGATAATGTTCTATTTTTGCTGAAGTAGTAATGAACTGGTTGGAAGTTTGGACCTTAAAATAAAATTTCTAGTTCCCGATAGTAGCTGTGGTCTGCTAGGGCATATCTTATCTGTTATCTGTCAATAGCATAATGGAAATTGTGTACTACTAAAAACAGATGTAGCCTTGTAGTAACAGAAATGGAAAAGATATGCTCTGGGAATCCTAACTTCATTACTGTCAAATGAAGCCAGCACCATCTTCTTAGCTAAACAGTCAGCACTATATTTGGTGTTGGAATTAAAAATCTGTTGCAGAATTGGAGGACAATGACATGAGAAAACCTTTCTTTCTAATTACTGCTGGCTCTGAAGCCATGGCTTTAGTCATCTGAAAACTTCTCAAGATAGTTCTAGACGTTTCATTTTGTCACGGGTCTCACTGCACAAGCTGACTGTCCAGAGAAGACTGTAACACAGATAATAATATAATGTTGCATAATATCATCACTGAAAGTTTACTATTTACTAAATTATAGTAAAATTGGACATCTTTGGACAGGGTTCTAATATAATAAAAACTACACTTGAACCTATGGGCAAATGATACTAGCTAATTGATTGAAGAAGATCCAGTCCAAAAGTAAAAGATTGTGCTTATGCTAATATTTCTCTCAAAATAATGTGTGTATTCATTCTCTAAGATTTTATAATGAAAAATTTTAAACATAGGAAAAGTTCAAAGAGTAGTACAATGAATTGTCATACTCTTACCACTTAGATTCAATTATTGTTAATATTTTCTATACTTGCTCTATCAATCAATATATGTATATATTTATAATTTTGAATCACTTTTAAGTAAACTGCAGATGTTATGCTATCTTCATCCCTAAACATTTCACACGTTATCCTTTAAGGATATGAGCATTCTCCTATATAATCATAATACTGTGTATGTGCATTTCAAATGTATGTAACAGGTGACATGCTGCCTTAACAGGTTAATACCTCCTAATGACATCTTTTTTGACTTGGTCAACTTTGTTTGTGTTTATAATTTTGTCCCCAGGCCAGTTATTAACCCATTTCCCATTTAGACACACACACACACACACAAAAGTGCAGCTCGCTGCCAGGGTTAATTTAATCTTAATAAACACAATCTTTGAGGCTGAAGCAAATCTGACTGGTTTTCAATATGAAAATCAAATATATAAACTGTTCTTGTAGTTATCTCTAAATGGAACTTCTCTCCTATTCTGATGTAACAGAAATGTATTCATAAATTGGATTCATCAAATGAATCTTTGGCTAACAACTGTTGGAGAATAATGTTTAACATCACGTATAGGAATGCTACGTTTTCTAGAATTTGACATTTTCAGCGATTGAGAATTACTGTATTTTGTAAATGGAGATACTACTACTAAAAACAGAATACTCTAGATGGAATGATGTCATTTGTTTCCAAAGACTATTGATATACTAAAGTGAGGAGAAAGTAATAATAACAATGAGATATTTCCTGGCAAAATTTGGGGTGAGTTTAGGACTGTAATTGGTGTCTTATCTCAGCATAAAGTCTATAGCCTCAAGTACTGCTGGTTAGTATCCTCGGAGCAAACGGGAAATGGGTTAATGTATGTAAAACAAAGTATCTGTTTTATTTGCTAAGACCTACTCCCTTCCCTAACTAACCCATCAACCTAGGAGAGCAGATCGACAAAATCATTTGGTTCATTAAAAAACAAAAAGTTGCTCTAGACACAAGTACTCACTTCCAGACTATTGTTTGGTATCAGCTTATTGGTGGACAAAACGGACCACGCAGACATTTCTAAATATAAATACTATTTCAGGCTGAAATTTGGCGTCCACAGTCAGGATTGGAGTAGCGGGGAGGGTTTGTGAAATTTCTGAAACTATGTAAAATTTTGTATGTCTATAATTTTTCAGGGGCAGAAGAGTATCCATTGCTTTCATCACATCCTCAAAAGTGTCTATGACCCTAAAAAGGTTAAGAATCACTGATCTGATGCTTTCAAAATACCATTTGGAAGTGGAAAGATATTATTACAAAGGACACAAATTGTCAACTGCTAACTGACAGAAAGGAGGAATTCCAAAGAGAACCATCTAGTCTGTCCAATTGAAACCCTGATACCACTGAAGTGGGTTCTGGCAGAGGCCGGCTAGAGCAGAAGGCAGCACAAAGCCTGTTATACACACAGACACATTCTCAATTAGTTCAATCTCTTTAGGAAAAAGATCTGAATGTCACTGCAGATGGCCTAGTTCTATTCAGTGGGCAGAGACTGGGCAGAGCGCCAAAGGTCCACTCCGGAGATCAGGCACTCATTGCAGTTGATTGTGTTTATTCCAAATGTTGCCTCTCTTTTGGGTGGTTTACAACTGTGATTGCACTCACCTTGAAGAAACACAGAAGAGGGAAGTGGAAAAACCCCAAATAAGCAAGTGAGAAAAAGGGAGAAAGTCTCCTTTTTACCTTCCAGGACATTTTGGAAACGTGTGCACTTCCTTGTAAATGCCAAAGAGAATAAAATGAGGGTGTAAAAGAAGTGCCAGGCACTGTGCTAACTGTTCTGACATGGCTGTCTCATAGCATTAACGGAATTATGAACATCTTTTTAGCACCTTTCTTTCTTTCTTTCTTTTTTTTTTATTACATTTACAGCATTTATTGAAAAGAAGTCTGCATTTAAATGGACTCACACATTTCAAACTCAAGGGTCTGTCCAAGGGTCAACTGTACAATTTGAAATTGGTGGCTTTTTTCTTTCAACAATTTATATTATATTTTTCAATTACATTTAATTCGACATTTAATACTATTTTATATTAGTTTCAGTCATATAGCATAGTGGTTAGACATTTATATAATTTACGAAATGATCCTCCAATTAGTTTAGTACCTACCCGACACTGTACATAGTTATTACAATGATTTTGATTATATTCCCTATGCTGTTCTTTACATCCCATGACTATTTTGTAACTACAAATTTGTACTTCTTAATCACTTCGCCCTTTTCACCCGGTTCTCCAGTCTTCCTCCTCTCTCGCAACCATCAGTTGGTTTTCTGTATCTATGAGTCTGTTTCTGTTTTTCTGTTGTTGTTCTTTAGAGTCTACATATAAGTGAGATCATATGGTGTTTGTCTTAAGCACCTTTGTTTTGAAGCTGTAAGGAAGTGAAGCTCAAAGGGATGAAGCAACTGGATGGGGTAAGGACAGCTAGTTACTCAGTGAGCAGGGGCTAGGGTTAGAACTTGTTGTCTGTTGAATGCCATTTCCCATCACATCTTCTATAAATCTTCAGTGTGGGAGGATAGATGTGGCACAAACAAATGTAAAAGAACAATAATGACTGTACTGCTGTACTGCTGTACTGTGGGGTCTTGTTTGCTGTGCTTTGTTTTGTGCTAGCTTCTGTTGAAAAACGCAAGTGAGGGACAAATCAATAGTACTTAGCATTCAAATAACTTGATTTAAATGCATTATCTCATTTAATATTTATAGCCCCATAAGCATTATTAATCCCATTTTACTGCTTGAAAAAGTGAGCCTCGGTGAGGCCAAGTAAATAGCCCAAGACCACAGATGTAATACTGGATAAAGTTGGTGTTCATGCTTGGAACACTCTGGCCCTGTTCTTTGCAGTCTTGAGGCTATGGAGTAGGTGGGATCAGGAAGTGTGTTAAAACCTAGGAGGGCACAGACTTTTAGGCCATTAGAGAGCACTTAGTTAAATGAGGAAATGTTATTTTCTCCAAAGGAGACCCCTCCTTTTATCCAATACATACATTCTTGAGAAGTTTTGTAAGAAATCAGGTTTTAGTAAATTCAATTTATTGCCTCTGGCTATTCATTTGGCAAATGGTTCTAATACTTTCTTTTCACCTGCTTCCTCTGTTGATTGGGGATCCACAAATAAGCATTTCAACATCTTAGGATATCTAAAACAATCTCTATTTTGCTTGTTTTGGTGCTGGAATAATTATTTCCCAATAAGTGAGATTCTGACATTTATTTCTAACACTATTAAAAAAAAGAGGATAAAGCCATGTAATGACACTACTGAATGGAGATTGTTTTAAAGAGCCCTGGCTCTGCCCACTACTAGTTTGGTAGCCTCCAGCTAGTTGTTGGAGGGCTCCCTAAGCCTCAGTTCCTAGATGACAGCTATCGCAGATGGTTGTTTAGTTAACAAATTAAATATAATGGCATATGTAAAATTTCTGAATCTGTACAAGCACTTAATAAACATATGTAATAAAGAATTATAAGAATCTATAACTAAAAGAATTAGATGCCTAAACTCAGAGATGGCAGATAGCCAGGTTGACATTCCTACCCTGGAAAAATCCTGAATCCCTCAGAAACTTTGGCCAAGAATTTCAACTTCATATAACCACAGAGAATTGCAAGAGTCAGTCATTATCGCCCTAGATAGATGAGAATGTAATCTTCAGTGTCTCCATTTTCTCATAAAACAATTGGATTTGCAAGTTGTTTTACCAATACAAAGATTCTCTCCCATTATCCAATCATCTATCAAAAGACACTTTGTTTGCTTCCATGTCCTGGCCACCATGAATAATGCTGCGTATGAGTTCACTTGTATGTGGGATATAAAACTAAAAGCAACAAAAAACATGACAAACAAACAGAGACTCATGGACATGAACAGTGAATTAGTGGTTACTAGAGAGAAGGATGGGAGGGGTGAAGTAGATTGGGCTAAAAGGGGTCAAATATTTGATGACGGAAGGAAATCTAACTTTGGCTGGTGAACACAATGCAATATATGTATGGCATATTGTTGAACTATACAACTGAAACTTATTTTACTCTATTGATCAATGGCACCTCGATAATTTTTAATTTAAAAAAGATTCTCTTCCACAGCTCTTCATCCCCTCCCCATATAACCTTGTTAAAAAGTCACCAGGTAAAGCTACTATATAATAGGTAACTGAGTGGGTTTCCCAACTTTATTAATTATGGAAATTTGTTTGCAATTGGCTGCAATTATTCTCCTCCTCATATCCATGTACCTTTGCAACAGTGACTTTGTAGCGCCCTGTCAAGAGGTGGTTTATTTACATTACCCTTGATCTAATTGGACTAATCCTATGACTTGTTTTGGCCAACAGAATATGGTAGAAGTGACAGTGTGCAAGTTTACAGCCTTGGCCTCAAGAAGCCTCACAGGCACCTAGATGTTTCCTCAGAAGTCTACCCAGACACCATGACTGGGGACAGCCTACTAGCTGTCCCCTGTCGTGACAATCATCATCTAGCCAGATGACAGAAATTACAACTGAGCAGTGAGGCAAATACTTTGGGAATATTTGTGTGCATAAGCCACACCCACATCTTTCTCACCAATGATCTTGTTTGGACATGTGTGTCATATTGACACTATCCGGATAACCAATTTCCAGTTGTACTGATGACAACATTTTGCATTAGGGGATTCTCAAATCTCAAATAGGAAAACTGAGATAGACACATCTCCTGTAATATAAGAGCTTAACTAAGATGAGAGTCAATAGCTTTTAGGCCCTGCTGCATCCATTTGTCCAGTTATTCACAGAGGAAGCAAACCAGCCTTTAAAACATAAGGCACAGTGATGAGAAAAAAGGGAGAAAGGCTAAGAGAAAGAAAATATTTTTTATTAAGTTGGAAAACCTACAAATATTTATTCTATTAATCTAACCTCAAACCATACATACGCTTAAAAAATGTTTGTTAATAGATTTCTAAGATCTTTCATGCTTCAGTATAGTAACATGAATTTATTAGATGAATAAAGGAATTAAAGCTGTCTGGTTCTTTCGGTTGGTAATGTGGTAAATAATGAAAACCTTTTCTCTCTGTTGAAGAAGTCACAATATAAAATTATTCTCATAACATATTTAAGCAGCCAAAAAGCATTATGTTTTATACAACTTTAATCTGCTTGGAACCTTTCCATGAAAGCATCATCAGTTTTATTTAAAAACGGCGCCCCTGCTGTTATTAATCCACGTGCCTTGCTGAGCACTCACCGCATAAGACCAGAGCCCTTTGGAAAATAAGAAGTTTAATTTTCACCTTTTTAGATTTTAAAGTTGGGTGCCTTTCTCTCTGTACTGTCAGGCAAAAACATCCTCATATGTTTTGTATTTATTTCAGAGCTTAAACATTTAAAAAAATTAAACTAATATTCATTTTTGACCATGAAAACAATTCATGTTTACTAGAAAGTATAGGTCTTGATATGGGGTTTGCAGGACCAGGAGGGGAGTGAGGTAAATGTCTCACTTGCATCACGCACAAAATTTAGGCGGAGCGGGGTGGGGGGTGGGGGGCGATAATAAACTCAGTGATATAAAGGATATAAATCCAATATCTCAAAAATCAAAATTAATACAAAAATTCCACGATGAACCAAAAGATCAAGATTTTAAATAAAGGCAGGCTTCAACCTTTCACTTGCACGACCCTTTCTCACTCATATCATCCTAATCCTGGCTCTAGTTCTAATAAAACTTTATTTACAAAACAAGTGGCTGGCCCCTGGGCTGTAGTTTGCCCATTTGATTTTTTTTAAATCGCATTACAATATTATTATTCTTGACGACTGAGATTTTGGGTGCCCCCTTAAGTTTTGTGTCTCACTCACCTCACCCTAGGTCTAGCCTTGGGAGTTTGGATTTTATTCCGAGTTCAAATGGTAAGTAAGCCAACAAAAGTTTTCAAACAAGTGGCTGATGAGATTTGTTTTAAAAAGATGGCTTTCGCTGCTATGTAGATAGGAGGAAGGTCAAATGTGGAACCTGGGGGACTAGACAGGAGGCTGATGCACTAGTCTGTGATTTTACTCTTATCCGAGTTACTAAAGACCACTGTGATATAAAGATGATGGTCACTTCCCTGCCCCCGTATCTCACTGGACATCTCAGCATTTGGTTTACTCCTGTCATTCTCTCATGATTTTCTTCTACCTCACTGACTTCTTCTCCTCAGTCTCCAGGACTCTGCCCTCTTCTGTTCTCAAATAATCCCCTGGCCTTAAATACCATCAACAGACATCTCCAGTCCTGAACTTGTCCCCTCTAAACCTGCACAACTACCTGCCAATTTGCCGTCTCCATTCTCTGTCTAGTGGGCAGAACAGATTTCACATGGCCGAAGTCTACATTCATAGACATTAATTAAGGTGGATGCCTTTCTCTCTGTACTGTTGGGATCAGTCCAACTTCAAACTTAGATGTTACAAAACATCTTCATATTTCTTTGGTTTATTTTCGGTTGTTTAAATATTTTTTTAACACTTAAAATAACATGTATGTGTCTGAACTATAAAAGCAACACATGTTCACTGGAAATATTTATTTTTAGTCCCCAAACCTTTCAATCTTCCATCTACCTTTTAGTAGAGGGTGGCACTATCATCTATCCAACTGATCAAGACAATTAGGAGTCTAGCCCAATTTTTCTTCTTTCCCTTTTCTCCTACATCCAATCTACCAGCAAATTCCATCAATTCTATGGCCAAAATGTGTCTCCATTTTTCTTTCAATAAAATCGGCACCAACATCTGTAGATGTAGCTCCCACATATCTAGAGTAGGATCTGCCCCAGATGGAAGGAGCTGCAGTGGTGATGGGAGCGGGAAGAGTGTGTGAATAGGAGTGTTAATTCCCAGATAGGTTATAGGGAGGGAGGCTGGCTTGGCTTTTGGAAGTGGAAGATGCAGGCTGGAAAAACTAGTTTCTCATGTGCCTGGGCCTCCCCACGTGGAACAGAGGCTAGAAGGTGTCTCAGCTTTAGGCTGGCCACACGCACTCACATCCTGTGCTGGGTCCACATATCTGGATCTGGGACCAGAGGGAGGAATACTTCAGCAGGCCCTGGGAGATGCAGCTGTTTGATCTTGGAGGGAGCAGGGTGATTCTAGCGATAGTGTGTCCAGTCATCATCTGGGAGGTGGCCTGAACAGAGAGGGATGGTGACAATGCTCAGCCAGAGTTCAACATATATGGCTTAGAAGCCACGGTCTGGCATACGGTTGACACCAGATGGCAGTGTACTGAAACCACAGGGTCAGTTTTCCAAGCTATTAAGATATTAGGAGCCAAGCTTGCTAATGCAGAGGCCACTTACCAAATAGCTATGTCTACAAGTCCTGCTCACATAGACTGAATGGAATTTGTTTGCTTGCTTTGGTATTCGATTTGGCTTTGAGGGGAGCATATTATATGGGCTTGTGATGCTATGACTCTTTATGTTTCATGATTGCGAGATCCTCCTTCTAGAGATGGTATTAAATTTTTTTATTTTTTACAGATTTGAGGGAATTCATCAACATCTGCTCACTTATGGATTTGATTTAGTAATTACTGACTTTGAATGCTATTTGCGTATCAAATGTAAGCTGTCCTGACCCTGTTAAGATAAAGAATTTTTATATCTCAATACTATATTGTGAACTTGGAGCTTAATGAGGAATGACATCTCTTATCTAAAGATCGAAGATTTTTGTAGAGTGAGAATAAGGTGCAGTGTTGGAAACGTCGATGGTGGAAGTATTGGCATTATTGGTGCTAGGGAGAGATGGTACTTTAATTGTCAATTTATGCTCTTTTCTGGAAATAAATAGAGGTATTAGAACAGTCAGATTCAAATGAATATAGGTAGAAGATTTGCTTCTGAGATATAAAGGCATTCAGACTAAACTGAATGCTTGTAATTTTTTAAGGCGACATTATGTGCTTACTATGCCAGGAAGGGTCTATGTATTTCACACAGATTCACTCGCTGAATCCTTATAACAACTCATAAGTTCTATTTTCATCCCGATGTTACAGAATGGGAAAACTGAGGAAACTGAGGAAGTGGAAGATTAAATCGCTTGCTGAAAGTGTACTATACTAAGTGAAAGAGCTGTGATCTGAATCCAGATAGTCGATACCCTAGGTCTGTGCTCTTAAATCATCACGTTACCCTTTATTTCCAATTCTAGCTTTTTTAAAATTTAAAATTAAAGTTTTGTTTTCACTTGCCCTTAGCTTATGTATATTTTCTCTATATTTTTACGTAAGCACTATGCTTGAAACATACAAAGTTCATGTTTATGTTTTAAGAAAAACTAACCATGACATTTTTCCTGTTTTGATTAATGAATACTTATAAATATCTGAAAATAAGATTCTTCATAAGGAATATTGGTCATCATTAATGTTAGTTGTCTGCACTGAAAATTTTGAAGGTGAATCACTCTATTAGTGTTCTCATTCTGTGATCTCTAAATCAAAAGATATATTTACCTAAATAGAGTCTTTTTCACAAACGAACCATGAATTAAAATTTTCAGAAAAACTTTAAACAGGTATCAGACTAAACAAGGAGAATAAGATACATACAGTACATAAAGGTGAGAAAAAACATCTTATTCTATTACATTTTATTTGTATAGTTTCTTTAAAGCCTCCTCACCCCCACCAATGAAGAGAATAATTTTAGTATTCAAGCTATATCTGTAAAGAAATAGACAGAGGGGGGCAAGTTATCAAGGACATAAAAAAATGCTTTGCCAGGATGTTAAAATATATCCAACTCATAGAAATTACATTAGCTACTGTATTAATATAATTTCTATTCACATTCATTTGTAAAGATCGAAATTTCTGGAAGTTCTACCATTTTAGGAATAACTTGCATTGGTGGTTGACGGTAAAATTGACATTTTTTTAAACTTAAAAAATTTTGATCCTCACAGAGTATGTTGCATCATTATAACTAATTATTCAGAACTATAACAGCATATTTTAGTTGGTGAGCTTATGGTTATAAGAGAAAAATAGGGACATATTTTGTACTTTAGAATTCTCTACATATAACAAAATAAATATGATGTGTTTTTCAAACATGGTGGTCAAAAATAAATGTGTTTTTAAAACAAGATAGCAAAGAAGGGTGTGGAAGAGGTGAGGCTCAAGATAGGTGGAAAGGATGAGCATTTTCTAGGTGGGTCCCAAAGACAATGGGTCTGAGGTCAAGAACAGCACAGGGATGGGTGACAGTGAGGGGCACCTTCAGTAGCCCAGCCCCCAGGGGCTCTGGCCCACTCCACACTTCAATTTTGGGTTCCTTATACTGGTTTTGTGAGAAGGAAGACTTTGCACTAATTTTTCACTATGAGTCACAAGCAGAAACTTTTACATCTGTAAGGAACCTCTGAGGAAATCGTCCTTGTCTAGAAGACACTGACCCCTAGAGAAGCAGCTGTGTTTGAAAGGCCAAGGACATTGGCCCTGGGTCAGAGGACCCACCTGGAGTCTTATTCCTGATCTTTCCACTTGTGTGATATCAGGAAAGCTATAAGCCTCTCCGGCTACACCCTCCTCAGCTATAACATTATGAGAATCCTTCCTCCTAGTGCTAGGAAGAGGAAATGGGATGACGTAAATGAAATTGCTTTGGAAATGATGTAAAGCAATACAATCATTGCTATCAAGTACTCATTTTCAGCTAGGATCTGAGCTTTAGCCAGAATGCAAGGAATTCAAGCATTTTGCATAATTAAGAGTCAAACAGATGTGTTCTGGTGCACATACGTCTTCTTATATGTTTCTTTTCCTTACAAAGTAAAATAGAACCATCTGAGTTTCTTGCTTGTTCTCAGACTCCCCTTGAAGATTTGAAGAAAAATTGTGCTTTCACCCAACAGATCATTTCTCTTCTTTGAAACTGCCCTTGCCACTGATTATCACAAAAACCTATATCCTTCTTGGCAGCAAGCAGGGGGGCTGTCACTTTAGGACTGACACATTTTCTTTCCTTCAGAAAGAAATTCCTCTAAAGTGCTGAATGCTGAATTCAAAACATCAGTGATGTCAGGGCAGGGTTGCCTTTTAAAGAAAGGTCACTGCTGTGAGGAATGGATCTGTGTGCAGGGCCTCAAATCGGGTGGGATAAGATTGACAGACACACAGTTCCACCAGAAAGGTTTTGCTAGATAATAGCACGCTTTCCTTTTTTTAAGGGTGTGCTAATCAGACAGGAACAAGATATAAATACACTATTTCCCAATTCTCTCCCTCTCTGCCTCCCTGATATTATCTCTTTGGGCATGTTTGGAGTGAAAATAAGCTTTTGTGGCTTTTATAGCCTTAAAAATATGGCTGCAAACAATCTTCCAAGGTATGTATGTTCCAAGACAATTCCTTCCCTCATTCTCAAACACATATATGTGTACACACATGCGCGCGCGCATGCACACACACACACACACACACACACACATACACACATCCCCCCAAGGGAAAGGAGTTGCTAGTTCTTTAGTTGTATTGCTTGTCTGGAATACTATCCTTGGCCCTGTAGATGTCTGCTGAATTTCTCTCCATCTTTTAACTCTCACCTCTTCCATGAAGCTTTCCAAAATTTTCCCAGATAAAATAAATTTCCTTTTCCTTCTCATCATGAGGATTCCTCTACTACAGTAGTATTCACAGCATGCCTTGGTTTAGCAGTTTATTTTTCTTTTTTCCCTCCAAGATTGTGAACTCTTCCTGACAAAAAGTAAGTCACAGTCATTTGTATTCCTCCCATAGAAACTAAGGATTTAGTGAAGGTATTTACAGGAACATTTAGCTATCGGAACTCTTTGAAATCATCCTTTTTATCTCAGGGAACTTACAGATGGTCTGTGTTGGCATTTCCTAAATTTCTTTTATTAAAAATGTGGGCAAATAAAATGAGACACAAATGGGTCTCTAAAACGAGAGAAGTAAGAAGCAGTGGGGAGGATGACAAAGATGTAGATGTTCATGGCTATGTTTTCATGTGACAGATGCCCCTGAGAGGAGGTGGGGCAGCAAGCACTGCTCAGCACAGCACCCTAATCCTGGAACACTATGGAAGAAACAGGGAAATGGGGCATTAAAGGTAATTTAAAGATGGGAAGGACAACATGAACATTTACAAAAGAAAAACATTTCTGGGTTAAGATGAAAGGGGGAAATAAACTAGATTTATTATTTTTATCCTTTCAAAATTAATCAGTTGGGTATCATTTATATCTCTATTATTAACCCCAGTCCTTTAAATGAATGTAGATTCATAGCTTTATAAGAATCATTAGCTCCTACCAGCAGATGGAAAAATGCTTGATTTCACAAGCAGCACAAACGCTTGTGATAAACAAGGTTATAGACTTACTTGAGTTAGACAATATCTCTTTTACAGTGGATATTCACGTAAGGACTGCAAATCCAGAGTTTGAACCTCTTTCCTTCTCCTGTTCGTAGTAGTGGTAAGGGATATTTATAGATGGCAAAAAAGAAAATTAAAGATGAAAAGCCACTTGCCAAGATGTCCCTATTAACTCATTCTCATAAAAATGGTGCTCACCTTAACTCAAGTAAGTGTCATAAACCATATTAGGTAGTGGGCAGTCATCAGTTCATGTAATAGACACAACAATCCTATAAGGTAGATATTATCTTCATTCTCCAGATGGGCAGTGAGGTTAAACCATTCGTTTTAGGGCCATCCAATTAGTAAGTGGCATTGCTACATCTGTCTGATTCTAATAAAGAAGGAAAATCTGCCAAATAAGGATAATGCATTTCAAAAATGTTAGATCAAATGAATTCAGAGAAATAGCAAAAGATTAAATGAGGAAATTGAAAAAAAAACAACCAAAAACCAAAACGAAAAACCCAAAAAACCAAGCACCCAAAGTGTTGGATTTACGGAAAGCATTTCAGAACACAAGAGAAAAAATGAAGATAACAAAAATAATCAAATTGGCTGAAACTAGAACATGTACCAACATAACAGAATGTTACAAAACAAGGAAATCAAACCAGATCATTGAAGAAGTGAAAAAAATAAAATTCACCGGTAGGAAGAAAGTACAAAATAAGAGACAATTTTTAAGGGCATTGCTTGTAATAGGGAAAGCATTATTTAATTCTTTTGGGCAGAGGAGTACTAAGTAGGTACTGATTCAATGACAAGAAGGGACATATAATAAAAAAGGACACTTTTAAGATTAGGGGGCTAGGGTTGGTTATTAGGTTTTATATTTATTAACAATCTACAAGAAGGATCAATCTGTATTCAGTTTCACAGACTCTGTACCACCCACGTGTACTGGCAGATTGGGAAAGCTAGACTAGGGAAGGAAATGACTCAAAGTTATTTAATAAAACTGGTCTTACTCAAATTGTGTAGGCCTAAAGATATTCATTCCAAAATAAGAGGGCTTAGTGAATTTGACCACTGTTGATTAAAAACAAACAGTCCTCTACCCCCGCACCCACCCCCTGCCGCACCCCAGCAATTCTTCAGAAGATGTGGATGATGGGAAATAAGGAAATCATTTACAAAAGTTCAAGATCAGGGATCAGTCAGACCCATTTAAATACTAGAAAGGAATCAGTGCCAATTATTACCCAACTTGTAGACATTATAAGTATTTAGAGGTTTGGAGATACAACTAAACAGTTTTGAGAATCAGGGTATATAAACTTTGTTTCCTGAGATGGGACAGTAGGCATTTTGTACTTACTTTTATGATAAGCATTGAGAAGTATTAAGCTATTATTTAGGTTTTTTTTTTTTAAGGTAATACTTGTTGATCTGCAGCTTGAATTGTCTTGTGCAAAATATGTTGGGTATTTCAAAATCTACAGGAAGATCTGAAATACTAGTGCATTTTAAAAAGTGCACTGAAAAAAGTACACTGATGTTATACCATTCAGCTCCTTAAACCAGTAGAACCATATCTTCATTTAAGAGTCAGGGGCTTAGTAGGAAAATGATGTTTGGACTTCAATGTGGGATTTCCTTTAGCATTTGAAAATCACTTCTAAAATTATGATCTAGTACATACTGTCATTTAGAGAGAGTACATCTGGATCAGAGCCTTTCTCAAATACAGATTTCATTTGGTCACAAAAACTAGCATGTTCAAACATCTCTGTATAATGAAATATTTCTGAGGTCCAGGTGATAGTCTACTTACTCACAGTGGCATGTGATTCAACTAAGAAATATGGATAATGCATAGGTATAAGATTTAACTTATGGCACAGAAAGAGCTTGTCCAATCGGCAGTTTTCCAGGTAACCATCTTGGATATAGTTCCCAAAAGGGTGGCACAATATAATGGCATCCATCCAAATAATCTGCAGTAATCACCCAGTTGCTATTTTTTCTACCCAGAGTGTCACATTTACAGGGAAGTGTCATAGCACAGTGGCTAAAGAATGCAGGCTCTGGAAGAAGACTGTAGGAGTTTGAATCCTAACTCTGTACAATTAGCAACATAACTGCTCTTAACCTCAGTCCTCATTGGACAAAAGGAACATTACGCTCTAACTAATAGACTATTTTTAGGATTAAATAAGATAATTCTTGTAGGTCTTGATAATAAATATTAGCTGTTATTATTTATCAACAGTTTCAAGAGCTGAAAATGTAAGAAACCAAAGATGTAATACCTTCAGAAGACAAAAAATAATGGTATTAATTGGGTCCCAGGAGTCTACTCTGGCAGTAAAGAGGATGGATGCTGAAATCATCTAGTCTACTGCTTAAAAGAAACAGGCCCTGAAAATAGATTCCTGCATGGACCCAATCCAGGGAAAAATAAAGACAAAGAAGAATGATCTGATGAGTGACCATAGCTAACATTTCTGAAAACCTTTGGCTTACTGTAAACTTGATGTGTGGTTGTGGACCAGCCCTGATAATCTGCCTTTCCCCTCTTTCTCCCATCCCATGGGAGACAGCTTGGATGTGATGATGAGGGAGCAGCCTGTGGCTATGAAAGGAAGCAGAGAGCAAAGCTAACTGGCCAAATGGGAATTGAAACTGTGACCTTGGCCTCATTACAAATAATGACTAATGTCCTTGAATAGGTCAGTTTTCACAGGCAGCCAAGCCATCTGCAGACAAAACAAAACATGGCATGTGAGCACATACAAATGAAAACACAGAAACAAACAAGAAACAAGATTTACAACTAAAATAGAGATTAATTCACAGGTATTTTTACAAAATCAGCTTCTGTTTTTTTCTGGTACAAGCATTAATAGTCAATTTTGTTCACAGGGTTGAAATATTTCTGAAATGGAAAATGATATGCAATAATTTACATTTGAAGAGATGTCTTAGCTAAGTGGTCAACTCTTGCATTGATCAGATGTCTGCTATGACTCAAATATAAATAATGTGCTGCCTTCTAAAATTTGAAAACTAAAAAATGAGTACCTCTACAGAAACAAGCTCAGATGTAGCTCTAACAGTACTAGGCAGAACCAATTCGAAGCCCTGATTACTTCATTTGCTTTTACAATATGGTGTGAAATAAACTTTCTCAGTAAAGCTACAACATCCTAACTAGGAGCCATGTTAGCAATAATGTCATCTAATAATAATGGTGCCAATACTGACAACAGTAGTTACCAGGTACTACTTACTGTTTGAAGCGCCTTACATATATTTCCCAGTTTAATTCTCACAACAACCCAGTGGCAAAGGTGCTATTATTATTTCTATTTTGTAGACAAAAAAGTAGGAGGGAACCTGTCAGAGGTCATATGGTGAGTGGAATCAGGATTTGGATCCAGGCAATCAAACTCAGAAGCCGTGATCTTAACATCACTCCCCATGGGAACTGCTGAGTGCTCCTGGGAAGGATGAGAGATGACACCAGGCACTAAGAACCATACAAACTTGTCAACGGGAAATACTCTCCCTTCATCTTCAGGCTTCTCTCTCCTTTTCCCTTCCCACCTTCCTATCCCTCGATGTTACTATACGAGAGTTAGCAAGTAAATGATCACTATTTTGAAAAAAAATGGCATAGATGATAGAGGCCTGTTCATCCCTCTGGTGACCAAATCAAAATTGTGACAGAAACAAGGAGCAAGGAAAAATCGCCTGGGATGAACAAGCCATGCAACTAGGGAGAAATCCAAGAAATCACCTGGCCATGGCAGAAGGTACGATGGGGCAAGGACACGGGGTTACCCCGTCTCCAGCGGCTGCGTGAGACAGAGGCTGCAGCAGCAGCAGCAGCAGCAGAAGCCTCTTAAAGGGGCCATGCCTCCGAGTGGATTTTCACAGTGACGGACCTGCTTGCTCTGAGCACCAGCGCTGTTTCGGCTGCGCTCAGGGGCACCAGGGACTTACAAGGAGACACTGTCGGAGTGAGTGCTGAAGTGAGACTGGCCCTGTACAGAAGTGCCAGCAGCATCCATTGTTCCCTGTTGAGCCCTCCCTGCTATCAGTGCACCAGATACAGCGCTGTCATAGCCGAAAGGTCATCAAACTGGATAACAGAGGTCGCTCCGCCCAGAGGATTACCTGAAATCCCACTTACCCCAACTCGGGCCCCACCCAAGCCACATCCAGGTGTATCCTCAGTGGGTCAGGTTCTCTTTGCTGAGACTCACACGTGGAGGCAGCTGGCCTTGGTTTCTGGTGTGGCCTTTTGAGGCAACTATAAGGGAATTGCTTGCTGAATCTTATCAGGTAGAGGTAGAGGCTTGGGCTACATTTGGCCTGCAGCTGAACCCCTTTCAGGACCGTGCTACTGGACACCTACTTCACACTAATAAGACCGGAAGACTTAGGAGCTTTGCTTAGTACATAGAAACAGACATGGAAAGGCAGCCAAAATGGCAAGACAAAGAAGCAGAAACCACATGAGAGAACAGAACAGAGATCCAGATATAAAGGAGTCAAGTAATCTAACAGATGCAGAGTTCTAAACACTGGTTATAAAGATGCTCAATGAACTTATAGGAGTGTAGATGAATTCAGTGAGAACTTCAACAAAGAGATAAAAAACATAAAAATGGAAATGGAAATTATAAAAGGGAACCAGTCAGAAATGAAGACAAC
>NW_006441071.1:1261656-1262499 GCF_000325575.1 Pteropus alecto | reverse complement strand
GTAGAGAGTTAAAGAAGTACAAATTAGTAGCTGATGGATGGTCACGGGGATGGGGAGCATGGCATAGGGAACGCAATTAGCATTAATACATTGGCTAGGCGGATGGTCCGGGGAGGGAGGGAGCAAATGGGGGGATCATTTTATGAATTATATAGACGTCTAACCAATGTACTGTATACTTGAAACTAATTAAAATTAAAAAATAAAATAAATAAAAAATAAATAAATTAAAAATAAAAGTTTCTTCATCCCTTTTCGCAATTGGTCTTTTCTCCAAACCTCCATTCTAAGCAACTACTGATCTGCTTTCAGTTATTATAGTGCTGCCTTTTTTAGACTTTCATATAAATAGAATCATACAGGATGTAGTCTTTTATATCTGGCTCCTTCACATGTTTTTGATATTCATCCATTCTGGGGCATGCATCCATATGCATGAGTTTATCTTCTGCCTTGCCTGGGCCTTTGGCTTTGGTGTATTCCTGACATTTGTCCTGGTTCTCTTGTCCTCCAGCACCCGTGCGCTCCAAGGAAGCTTAGGGCTCCTAAATCATGGCCTTTTTTCCTGCATGACAGACCACAATTTCCAGCCACCTGGAGAACCTGCTCTTCTCCTCACTTGGTTAATGCCCCGCCACCCCCTCACCTTCTCTGCCTATTCATTGTCCCAGTGAAAAACCTAGAGGTTATCTTCCATCTTTCCTCTCCCTTACTTGAATTTCATTCCAAGTAAAGATAAGGGGGCATTGCAAATATGATGTAAAATGTTATTCTAAAAATATTTGTCTGGCTGTTCTGAGAATTCTCATGCTCATCATTGTACAGTGAGGATGAGCATTCTCT
>NW_006441071.1:1211762-1261636 GCF_000325575.1 Pteropus alecto | reverse complement strand
CTTCCGATCCCTTTCTACAACACAAATACGAATGACAGTTCCCTCATTTTCTCAAGCCACTCTCCTTATGGAAATTCATTGTATATGGTCCGTAACTTAGTTATAACCAGTATTCATATTAGTTTTAGGCAAAACAAGTAATGTAGACAAAACAAAAGAAGATAATTCTCAGGTAATGTCCCAATAGTCCACTAATCTTGAAATTAAAATTCCAGAGCCTCAAACATCTGTAACACAGTCTCAAAGTCAGAAGTATGTAAAAAATTATCTGTTGCTGCAGGGGGCAAAATTCCTCATAAAGCCCATCCACCTTACTGTGGTAGTGTGTGGAGAATGAGTTAATGATTTAACATTCTTAGTTACCTGGGGTCTTTGATAACCTTTCATACTGTCTAAGTAGCCTCAGACAGGAAAGTGCAAGGCAATGAGACCACCAGAAGCAGACCCAGTGGCATTCTAAATATATAGAAGCTAACAGGAAGAGAGGAAAGTGTCTTCTGAGACAGCTGTAGAAATGCACAAAATATTTTAAAATATGTTCAAAAAATGAAAAGGTTAAATTGTGTCTAATGTACTCTGTTTCCCAAGCAAGAAAGTGTGTAATGAATGTTCCTTAGAAAGGTTTCCATCAGAAATGGCACTTGAAGTGAACAGGTTTCATTTATCCGGAAAACACACTTGTTCGTAATTCTTGTTCAGTGATGAGGCTGGATAAATAAAATATTTATTTATGTATAAATATGGCATTAATTAGAAGGACTTTCTTCACTACAGACTTATAGAGTTCCCTAGTGATACAAATACCAGTCATATAGACTTCTAGAAAGCTCAGGAAAGACTCAGGAAAGGCTGTGACAAATGGATCTTGACTTCCCTGCCAATTACAATTGGTAGGTGGAAGTGACCTGGAGTGCTGTGCTGAAAACCATTTTGAGTTCATATCTGGCTGAACTCACTGGGGGAGGCTGCTGAGATTGTCTTCCATGGGCATGGGAGCAGGGCACAGTGGCTGGAAAACCACATATTTAACATCGACTCTGAAGGAGCCATACTTGATTATGAAATAAGATCACGGTGGCCACAAATTCTAACTGCACCTGCAGAGCCTGAATCACTTTCTCTTGCTGGATATCGGAAGCTTGGTCTGCAATTATGACAAGTGGGCCCTTTCAGAATTGTTCGTGTAAGACCTCAGACTGTCAGCTTCAATGCTGTGAACTGGATTGTGTTTCTCTCTGAAACTGGGGAATGGATCATTTCCGTAGAGAGAGTGTCCATTTAAGTCAAATCGCTGTGTAAGATACCACAATGAACAGAATACAAAGCCTTCGTGGTTGCCACAACTACAACCACTATAAAAAAAAGGACACTAGAAATACTAAAGACCTATACCTGAGAAGTCTGGATTGCTCTGTGTGGTTTAACACTGTTGAACTCAGTTCCTATGTGTGGCAACCACAACCCATCTTATTTATTTTGGTCTTCAGAACTTTAGGATGATCTTCTCTCGTTTTTGACAAGGCTAAAAATCTTTATTCTAGTCTCATTTTCCATCTCTAGTCTCTCTTTTTTTCATTTAACTCTCTTATTACTACTAGATTCCAAATACTCTCTCTGAAATCCCTTTCCCACCACTCCTCCTGATGTATTGATTTGCCTTCAATCTCTTTCTCAGATTCTTACTTTTCCTATTTGGAAAATTTCCATATTTTATTTTCACCTTTTGAGCCCACCAACCAGACTCATACTGCCCCTAAGTTCCTTGTTCTTATCACTCCGCACTTTCCAGTTCCTTTGCCTCTTTTCAAATCTGATGTGCAGCTGGGGTCTTTGTACCTCCCACCCTCTTCTCTGCTCTTTTCTTTGAGACTGTGGTAGTTGAAATCCCTACATTTTCTTTTTTCGCTTGCTCCCTCCCCTCAACTTCTTGGGTGCCGTCCACTGGGACTTCTCACCCACCAGGAGTCATCGAATCTATTTCCTGATGTCTACCATCCATCTCCTCCCATCTCCTCAAGGATCTCCCCAACATCAATCTGTGGGGGCTTCTTTCTTCCATCATGGTGATTCTCCTGCTGGCCCTCCTTAAACTCCTAGGTACCTGAACTCTGTATGTACAGTTCTAGCTTCCATGTCACCAACTTATGAACCTGGTAAATGTGAGCAGTGTGGGTGTCATGTGTGCAAAGGGACACAAATATGCACACAGGCCTTTTAGCTGTGTGCATTAGCTGATGACTCTGGGTTTCCTCCCTTTGCAGTGGCTGAAGCTAGTCTTCTAAGAGTTACCTCTCAACTTTATAGTCTCAACTCAATCTCAGAAAGACTTTGAAACAACTACATATGTTTAAACAGGGACATCCCAAAGAGGGAAGCAGGTCAGTTAGCATTCAGAACATATACTGCTGTGACCTAGAGAACTGTAATACCTGTCATGTATTGAGTGCATGCCTTTGGTGGAAATTTAGCCAGGCTTTCTAGATCCTTCTCTATGATTATTGTTTTTAGTTCCATTTCTCCTTCAGCCCTCTTTGTTGTCTTGTACCTTTTCTTCTATATTCTCATTTATGCCACCAGATCTATTTATGTCATGTGGAGTCTTTGTGCAGTCCCACTTTGACTTTGCTTAGGCTGTTGCTTTCCTTGATCCCCAATTTATATGTGTCCACATCTTACTTTTTCAAGGTCAAGCCCAAATACTACCCTTTCCACAAAATCCTCTCAAATGTCTTACTGGAAAACTATTAGTTTTCTTATCAGTCTTAAATCTTCACTGATTTCTACTTATAGTGAGGGTTATTCGTGTCTTGCCAGACTGTGAGCTCCAGATGGCACCGGACACATCGTCTCCCAAAACAATGTACATTGGACACTGGATTGATCCTACCTATGGAATTACCAAAGCCTTTGCCCAAGATACCCTCTGGCCAGCACTGGTCCCAGGTGTTGAAGAACATTCATTTGGGTTTATGACTCAAAAAATCATAGAACATTGCTGGTCAAAAGGCCTGTGTGCATATTTGTGTCCTTTTTGCACATATGATACCCACACTGCTCACATTTACCAGGTTCATAAGTTGGTGGCATGGAAACTAGATCATTTCAATATGACCAGAACTCATAAATAAAACAATAGCTAACATTTGTGGTTATTATGTGCTGGGCACCAACCTAACAACTCTATGATGGAGGTGTTGTTATTATCCCTGATTTACAAACAGGTGAACTGGCTTGGAGAAGTTATCAGGCTATGTTAATTATTCTGTTTGTTCCTCCATATCCAGTCTTCTCTCTCTTTACTCTGTGCTCCATGCTCCAGGAGGCCGACCTTTGGGGATTGCATCTTTGGTCTCCAGTCCTCAGGCTTCCTGTTAGGCTCAATCAATGGGAGATACCAGCAGGAGATCCAGGAGATCAGAGGTTGAGAGGAGAGTGAGGTCAGAACGTTTATTTTCCTAGCTTCCACCTGCCTGGCTGTCTGTTGCCAGTGGCTGTGATTCTTTCTCCAGTGCCACAATTCCTGTCAGGTAGTTTTCTCCTATAGCTACAGGTATCAGGGGGTTTCAGTGACCCTCTGTCCCTTGAACTTTCAGGCAAGAAATGGATGCAGGTGCTTCATAGACCGTTGCTGGTTTCCTTGAATGTTACTCTTATGGATTGAATTGTGTCCCTCCCAAAATGTTGTGACTCTAATCCCTAGTACCTCTAAATGTGATCTTATTTGGAAGTCAGGTTATTGCAGATGTAATTAAGATAAGGAGTAGAGCAGTCCCTAATCTAACATGACTGGTGTCCTTATAAGAAGATAGCCATGTGAAGACAGAGAGACACAGGGAGAGTAAAGGCAGAGATTAGATTTACATAGCTGCAGCCAAAGAATGCCAAAGATTGCTGGCCAGAAGCTAAGAAGAGGCACGGAAGAATTCCCCAGGTTTCATAGGGAGCATATCCCTGCCAAGACCTTGATTTCAGACTTCTAGTGTCTAAGACTGTAGGAAAATAGATCTCCGTTGTTTTAAGCCATTCAGTTTGTGGTAGTTTGTTATAGCAGCTCTAGGAAACTAAGACACCTACCTATGACTTTGGAAATGATCCCTTCATTAAATCCTCTTTAATTACTAATTTTGAGTACGAAACATGTTTTCTGCTGGGTCCCTGAACTTCCTAAGGTGAAAAAGCTAAGAACTAGATCCAGAGTTTTGATGGCAAAACTCAAGTGCTTAGCTTCTATACTAATACTAATAACATTGTGGGTAAAATGTATATAGTGCATATACTAACTCCTGTAATGACATTTGGTCTGAATATAGTACTGTATTTTCAGCGTTGGTGACATACCTGATTTTTTTGCTATTAGACTAGCTGGGTCTGTGTTAACTGGCAGAGTTGTGATGAAGAGTAAACTCTTGACAATGTTGATTTCCTGAAGAGGCAGAAATATACCCAGGATGGGACAAGCGGAAGCCAGTGTTTATTGGGGTTGGGATTTTCAAATATGTTCACGAGCTTCTCATGAATACTGTCAGAGAATAGCCAGGCAAAGGCTCGAGTCCTGACCTTCATTACCATCAAAGCCTAGAACTACAGAGCGGCATCTTCATTTGTAAGGTGAACAGGCAGGGATTGTGAGGGGACCAAGTCCTTTTTAAATGCAATTAAGCTGGCTACTTGGCAAGCTGCAATTCTTCCGGGATTAAAAAGAAATAAAAAGCAAACAGATGAAAGGTATAGATCTGAAAGTTTTCTTTGTCACAGAAGATCCCTCTGATTGTTCTTTCCTCTGAACGATCTCAGAGCCTCTGTCTTTATGCATCCCAGTTCTGGCCCCAGAGAGGCAGGTGGAAGAAGCTGCTGTCTGAGTAATTACTACTCTACCATTTCTTAAGCATGTCACTCCCTTTAGTAGAAGTGACTCATTCATATACATAGGTACACTGGTATAGCGGGGGGCGGAGGGAGTTCTTAGTGATGACTTAACCCTTATGTCTCAGTGTATTTATATTTATCCCTTATACTTTCTCCCTTCTCTTCATGATCAAAACAGGCCAATTGTGATTCAAGGCACCAACAAAAACATATAAATTCCCTCTTGAAATAATTTAAAGTGTTCTCCACCCAGAAATGAGAGAGTTCTCAGAAACCTCTACAGCTAGGACTAAAGGCAAGAAAGGGGAAATGGCTTCAAATTTTGTGGAAAGAAAGATTGAAGAGATTCTACTTTAGAATGTCATAGTCTTTACTAACACAGGAAAAGCACTGTGTTAGGAACTGGAAAATTTAGAAACCTTGGGACAAAAGCACTTCATTCTGTAAAGATCACTTCCTAATTCCTCTCATAAAAGGAAAACTTACACTGGAACCCCCAGCACAACCAACACTACTGCCACCACTGAGCTTACAAACCCTGGGCACTGGGCACTTTATACAGACTATCTCGTATAGTCCTTATGACACTCTTATGAGATAGGTTTTACAGATAAGGAAGCTGAGGCTTAGAGAGGTTTTGTAATTTCTTAAAGGTAACATACTAAGAAACGGCAAAGCCAGATGTGTAACTCAGGTCTGTCTGAGCTGAGACATGCTATAATTCTGATCCACTGGGATGTGGCTTGCACACCAGAGCCTATCAGTCAATGATCCTGCTCAAGAGCCAGTTTTCGAACATTTTGGCAGAACTTCCCAGAATTAATTGCCTTCCTCTGCTGTGAGAAACTCCACCTATGTGATTCTGTAGGTTTGCTGGGTAAGAGAAACAGGGTAAAAATCTTGCCATTACAAGCACTTTAAATAACCTTTCTTGTAATTTCTCAACTAATACAGTAAAGTAACTTATCCATGAATTACAAATTTTCAATTTCATGTATTTTTGTATATTTACTATTCAACTAACTTCCCTCTAATGACCAGTCCCTACCATATTGCCTGTTGTAGAGTATAAATCTCTAAATACTATGGAAACTTCCATATAAACTACTAGATAAAATGCTTAACACAGTATCAAGGCAAGATCTTGCTTTATTGTCCTTTGAATGATTAAGAAAAAGTCAACAATTATTATCAAATCATATCCAGGGATATCTTTTCTCTGAGTGTTTTGAATACAAGAATAAAAAAAACTGTGTTGGATCAATTCAGCTCAATATTTCTTGTCACAGAGGGCCCATGGGGGGCATATCTGGTAGTTGTTTCACAGGACGTCATTATGAAAGATTAGACACATGTCTTAATTTTCCTTTTAAGAGCCTCATGTAGGGGTCTATCATCTGTGCTTTCATCCACATCTTCCTTGAACACATTCATATTTATAGCTCCAAGAAGTCGCTAGGTTGAGTTCAAACAAAGGGCATGACGATAATAATCAATCCTTTTATTTTTTTCAAAACTTTAATTATGAGATAACATTTTAATGTTCTCTAGGGAAGCCCTCGATCATAAAACCATCCAAAGTGAAAAATCTGGGAGACTCTTTTTGTAATTTCCCATCATTACTGCCAGTGACGGAGTCTTCTTCCTGTTTATCATTCACATGAAGCCTATCAACATATCTGAGTGTGAATGTCCAACATATGTCATTTTATTGAAACACCACTAAGTCTTTCATTTGCTCTTTCATTAGGCAGTCTATTCATAATTCTCTAAATACACCTTGCATATTCCACATTGCTGCTTACATACTCATTGTTCTTCTGGAAAATCTTTCTCTTTCTTTATGTATACCTGACCCCTGCTCATTCTCTGCAGCAAGGTTAAAGCTCCAGGTCCTTTCCTGCCATCCTAAGCCAAAATCTTCCAATCTGAAGACCAGAACTAACAGAAATATAACATGAGCCACACACGGAATTGTAAATTTTCTAGTAGTCACATTAAAAAAGTAACAAGAACAGGCATGATGATTATACTTAGTAATACTGTATTAAACACTGAAAATATGCTAAGAGAGCAGATTTCAGGTACACTCATCACATTGAAAAAAGGGTAACTACAATATTATTGTAATAACTATATGTGGTGTCAGGGGGTACTAGACTTATATGGGGAGATCACTTCATAAGTTATATAGATGTCTAACCATTATGCTCTACCCCTGAAACTAATATAGTATCGAATGTCAACTGTAATTAAAGAAAAGGCAAAAAACTAATATAGTATTGAATGTCAACTGTAATTAAAGAAAAGGCAACTATGTGAGATGATATGTTAATTAGCTTGACAGTAGTCATTATTTCACTATGAGTATATATCAAATAATCTATCATACATATATATTTTTATTAAGATATATAAATAAAATATAAGATAACTAGAAAACTAAAGTAACAATAAACAGATAAAATTAGTTTTAATCATATTTTACTTAACCCAATAAATCCACATTAGTATAATCTCAACATATAATTAATACAAAATTAGTAATGATATAAGATACTTACTTTTTTTGTATCAAGTCTTCAAACACTAGAGTATATTTTACACTTACAGCCTCATATCTCATTTGGACTAGCTACATTTCAAGGGCTCAGAAGTGACATGTACTGGACAGACCATATGATTCTCGACAAGCTTACTGCCTGGCATACAGTAGGAATCAAAAGCTTGTTGCTTAAAGTTCTCTCTCCTTGAGTTACACACTCATGTCTGTTCAGCTCAATTTGCAATAATCGCCATACCCTTGTAGTAACCCTCCAAGGCATGTACATGACCTCTCAGCTAATTTACAAGCCCTCAGTGGAGACCAAAGATTATACTTTGATTCTCCACAGAACACGCTGAGCTACCCATAGTTCCTAACCCTGGAGTTCCATTCCATATCTCCTGATCATGATACATGTTATTACTTTTGCCAGAATGTTCCTTCCACTTCTCCTTTAAAAAGAAACACCTGTTCTCAAAATGCACCCTGTCACCTGCCACTTCTCAGTTTGATTTAATGCCTACTTTCTGAACATCTTTTATCAGAATTTATGTTGCACTCTCACAATTAATTCTCACAGGTCTCATTCACTGGCCCTATGAGTTGTTTTGTGTGTATGTCTGTGCATGTGTATGTGTGTACATGAGAGTGTATTTCATGTCTTACTGGTTTTAAGATCACCAATATCAAACACCATGCCTATAAAATTAATGCAGTAACAGTACATATTACATGCTAAATAAAATGTTAATTTATCCTTATAATTTCTAAGGTTTCTGACTTAAGATATACTCCGAATTTATCACCTGAAAAGCAGCTCAAAGACTAAGTGTTCAATATATTGGTCCATTCCCTAGAAAGGAAAAGAGGAACAGGAAAGATGAAATCCAACATTCACTGGGCACTTTTTACTTACTTATGCCATTTCGTTTAATTCTCATGACAACCCTGCAAGGGAAATCTCATTACATTTATTTCATAGAGAAGGGAACAGAGGCTCAGAGATGTCAAGAGACTTGCCTAAGGCCACACAGCTAGTGAGTGTCTGAGCTGAGATATGAGTCCAGGTCTCTGATGCTCATCTCTGTGCTGGTGCCTCAGTCACAACAAAGTTCTAGAGCAGGAGCCTTCTGATGGTTTCAAACAAACCCTGGCTCAGCTGTACTCTTTTCACAGATGGTGGAGGAAAGCACAATACACAGCTAGGCATCTCTTCTATCTCCGTTCCCCCACCAGGATAATCTGTCCCCTTCACTACCTTGTCAAACATAAAGAGTAGTAACAGAAGATGCTTCCTGACTTGGCAACAGAATAGGCTTCCAGTGACACAAAGATGGAACAGAATAGCTGGAAAGACCCTGGGTCTATATCCCACAAGCAGTCAGGCTGTCAGAGGGCAAGGTTCAACTCTAGCTTTTGAGTGTGAAAAACAGCTTTACTGTACCCGTCCTGTTTCTCCAAAAAGACTCTTGTTTTCTTTCTCATTAAACATTTCTGCCACCCTCTGTACTGGAGTCTGCCTAAACATCACCCAATTGCACTTGTATGCTTGGCATCATGCTCAGTGCTGTCACAGGCAATCCAGGGCTACTGAGACCAACCTCAAGACACGAAAGCTGCTAACAACAAACCTAGTGGTGGGCAGAGCGCTGGGGTGCAGATCTGAATTTGCAAACAGGGACTGATTTCTCCTCCAGTCTCCTGTCTCTCCATTTAATAAGCAGCTGACCAGCTGGAAGCAAAAGAGATTGGCAGGGCTGCTCCTAGAAGCATCTGCACCCCTTGAGTGTGGTGGCTCCTCCCCTTGAAGAGTCACGATCTCATAAATTTCCTCAATCAGTTCCCCTACAGGCTTAGCCTGAATGCACACCATACATAAATTAGCACCTTTGGGTAAACCAACCTTCTGAGTTTGGATTTTGGTTTATTTCATGACAGTTCATGTATCCTAGCATAAAGGTACTTAACGTACAGAAATCAGAATAAAAACATAAATTAGGGACAATTATTTGCTTTGTTTTGCAAGGGATCTATCTGATACAGCGTTTCTTTAAATGGCAAGTTTCCTTGGTGCACTGAGAATAGAGGTTAGCTCACAGATAATTTTTTAAAGGAAAAAGTCTGACAATAAATCACAGCTGCCATTTATTGAGTGGTCTCTACAAGATAGGCACTGTGATAAATACTTTACATGTATTATCTCAATGACTGTTCATAGCAATCCCGAAAATTAAATATTGGCATTACTGTTGTATAAATGAGAAATCTAAAGTTCAAAGAAGTGTGAAGTCATGGGGAAACCTACTATAGTGGGTTGAATTGTGTCCCTCAAAAAGATATGCCGAAGTTCCAATCGCTGGTACCTGTGAGTATGATCTTTTTTGGAATACGATCTTCACAGATGTCAAGTTACAATGAGGTCATACTGAATTAGGGTGGACGCTAAATCTAGACACGGATGTTCTTATAAAAAGAGAGAGATTTGGATGCAGAGGGGACACACACACACACACACACACACACACACACACACAGAAGATAAAACCAGATGAAGACAGAGCAGAGATTGGAGTGATGCAGCTGCAAGCCAAGGAACGCCAATGACCACTGACATCCATGAGGAGCTAGGAAGAGGCAAAGAAGGGTTCTTCCCTAGAGCATGGTTCTGCTGACACCCTGATTGCCTGTATGAGTGAGAGAATAAATTTCTGTTGTTCTAATCCACCCAATTTGTGCTACTTGTTACGGGAGCCTGGGGAGTCACACACCAAGTTCTCTGATTCTAAAGATACACCATCCTCCTCTCGTAACATCAAGGCTGCCTGAAGTGTGGTTATTGACATTGCAGGCTCTCACTCTTGTCAATATCTGATCCACCTGCTCTTGAGAAAAGTCATTGAGGGGCATTAGGTGAGAGAATGGCACAGTCTATCAGAGGGGAGCTTTCTAAACACAGCTGTGGGTAAAGGGGATCAAAGTGGTGCAAGGACACATACAGGGGAAACTTTCTAGAAGTGCTACTATTGTCCAAGGAGGAATTTAGGTGGCTTGGACTCATGTGGTGTCAGGAGGGATGAGAAGCAATTAATGATATTGAGAGGTGCTGGGAAGGTAGAACCATAGGACTGCCAACACACTGGCTTTGGGGTAAGCATGATGAACTGTCATCTGTGAAGCCCAGGTTTCTGGCCTTGGTGGACGGTGGTGCCACAGAAGAAGGAGACAGTTTACTGTGATTAATCTAGACTTGACAAACTCAAATTCAAATGAATTGGTTGTAGAGTTCTCTAAGGTCATCAGGCAAAAGTAGGTATGAGCCTTAGTATGGTAACACACTAGCTATCAGATTTTGGGCAAATCATTTAACTTCACTGGGTTTCGGTATCTTCATCTATAAAAAGTAAAGATAATGATATGACAATATATGTAAGAAGCAATGGTAAGCAAATGATAAATGGTGAGCTTTTACAAAATATTTTATAATTAATAGAATACTTTCTTCCTGGAACCTTTCAGTGACACATCTTATTAATTCTCATTATTTCCAAGTGAGGTAGAGGGGATCTTGTTTTATTTCCTCAATCAAACATATAAAAAAAGTGAAGAAACTGTGTGGCATACAGTGGTTAAAGCCCAGTGCGAGCTCCCACTAATTTCTCAAAAAAAAAAAATTATTTTCTAGCTCTGTCCATGCAACTACAAAGTATCATTTTTAATGCAGAGATTTAAAATT
This sequence comes from Pteropus alecto, assembly GCF_000325575.1. Taxonomy (NCBI): domain Eukaryota; kingdom Metazoa; phylum Chordata; class Mammalia; order Chiroptera; family Pteropodidae; genus Pteropus; species Pteropus alecto. The sequence continues at coordinate 1,250,492 of NW_006441071.1, read as the reverse complement.
TTTGATTTTTTTAATGCAGAGATTTAAAATTTTTGATAAGTGAATTAAAGCCCAGAAGTGCCAGAAATAAAATAGCACTTTTTCTTCCCTAACATATTTTTTTCCCTCTAAAGGGCTACTAAAACCATTAGGTTTTGTTCAATACAGGACTTCTTGTCCTCTCCCCTGAGGTTATGTTACTTGGTGCCTTTCATGGTTTCAGACAGTAAACTGCTCCCTAAGTGGGGCTCTGTTCTTTGTCCAGGACATTTTATCTATTATAAAGCACAGTGTGTCCACTATCACAAGTACTATTTATGTGCACATTCTCAGAGCTACACAATAATTTTCACCCTTTTCTTAAAATATATAAAATAAAACAGTGCAAATTAATAAAGATCGGGCACCTTTATATTTGTATACTGGAATCTGTTTTTTCAGCTGAGATATTGGTAAATCGAGATGCCTCTAGTAGTGAGAAGTAACTCGATTTCTCTACTATTTAAAAAGCAATCTAAATGAGTTATCGTATAAAAAGAGAAAATAAAATCTTAGGACTCATAATGAAAGGAACAAGTTGCTAAAATAACAAGGACAGAGCTCTTGCCAAAGCTATTCCTTCTCCAACCTGGTAATTTCTCTCTGTATTTTCCTCAGGTGTCTCAAAATAAAAATATTTAAAAGTGAACACACTGTGATTTATCCTTTGTAATCCCCCCGCCCCCTCGTCCCTCTGCCAACCCATTTTTCCCCCCACATTTCTTTTCTTGGTTACTGGTTCCATCATCCAGCCAGAGGCCTGGAGCCATCCTAAGCCTTCATGTTCACGCTCATGAAGGTCACCGTATCTTGGTGATTCCATCTCCTGGATTATTGCTTCACCTCTTTCCTTCTCTCCATCCCCTAGTTTGTCTCTTGGACCAAGTGTTCTTTGAGTTCCACAACAGCCTTTTAAAGGGTTTTCTTGCCTCTAGTCTTGAAGCTCCACTGCAGTCTAAGGGAGCTTTCTAAAGTGCTCTCTCTCTTTTCCTGGGTGGAGCCCTTCACTGGCCCAGAGGCCTACAGACTGGAGTGACAGCTCCTTGGTATAATGTGAAAAGCCCGCCAAAACTAAATCTTCCTCCTGTGGAGCCTCTGCCCAACCTGTTCTTGACATTCCAGCTGTTCGGTGCTGCCTGGTCTACCAATCATATCATGCTGCTCCCTCTGTCTGGAAATGTTTTTCTCCACCTTGTAACACTAGTATCTTTAAACTCACTCACTCTGATAGTACCTCCTCTAGAGAGCCTTCTGGGACTTTTCCTTCTCACCCTATGCCACCTTAGTACTCCATTGGAACTTTGACCCTAATTCTATTCTTGTACATTTCACGCTGTATTTATAATATTTTAATTTACATATATATATCTCTCTGGCCACAGTGGCAACTCCTTGGATGTGGATACTGTCTCATTCATCTTTGCCTGGACACACTGTAATGTAATACCTGCACACACTGGATATCCAGTCAACCACTGAAGTGAAATATGATCTCAGTTATTCATTGCCAACATTCTACCGTGATTCCTTTACAACATCATCTGCTATTCTACATCCTCCCAGCCTATTTTATTTTCCAATCTTAGCAGACTCGTATCTTCATTTTATACACGAGGAAAGTGAGGCTCAGAGCATGCAAGTAATTCCTTATATTACATTGCTAATAATTAACTGTTAGGATTTGATCCTAGAACTGTGTGGGATCACACAGCCCGGATGTTCTAGTACTACTCTCTGCTGCCTTTCTAGAATATAAGCAGTAGATTGGGAGCAATTCCTTTAAAGCATAAAAACATTTCCACACCTCCATGTCCATATTCATTCTTTGCCCTCCCCTGAAAAGGCCTTTCCTTTCTCTCTTCCACCTGTGGATGTCCTACTTCCCATTTTAGGTCTAGTTCAAGTGTCATTGACTTTATTCATGAAATAATTTGTTTTGACAGTTTGAAATAAAAATATACATATAATATACAAATGTATGTAAACAAGTATGAAAAATATAAACATAAAATATAAACACACACATACACAAGCAAATAAGACAACCAATGAACAGTGAAGACAGAACCAGGCCCCAGGAGAGTGCCATAGAAAGAACCTGGGGTTTTAAGCAGGTAGTTCTGGTTTCAAGTCTTATCTCTGTCACACTTGCTTTGTAACTTAGGCAAATGACTCAACCTCTTTGAGTCTCTTTCCTCATCAGGACCTTGGGGTAATAACACTAACTCCTAAGGCTGTTATGAAGATTAAAGGAGATGAAGTAGGTGGCAGGCCTGGCAAGGAGTCGGTGCTCAATAATGGGAAACTACTACTGCTGTTGCTTCCGTTTGTTATTTTGACTCTCAATTCTGTGCTCTTTCCACCACACTACCCTAGGGCTTGAGTTTATGTAGTTCTCAGTTCCCTCTCATACATATATATTTCTAGTAGAAAGCTATGCATCCCATTCTGCGGCTGCTTATCCAGCAGGATTTCCAAATTGGAATGTATACCTCGCTTGCATGCATCTGTAGATAACTCCTAAATTGGCCAGGACATGGACAGGTAAGCCTACAAAGTGATTAAGGCCACCAAATAAAGCACTCGCTTTTTGATTTCTCTCTAACTTGGCTGTCTAATGTGATACTTTATTTCTAGTTAATAAACACTGAAGGTTCTTTTTTCTTGTCCTTATTTCTTGAATTTTACCTTTTACACAAAGAAAATCGAAGGCATTACCACAGCATGTTAGGAAGACATCTAAAGATCTCCTTATAATGAAAAATAGAGATACTTTGTCTTTTCAACTAATTCCTGCTATGTAGCTCAGATTTGCCTGCACTAAAATAAAACTCTTATAAAAATGTCTGAACTTAGGAGATTGCCTATCTGAGAGAGATTGTAATGGATTTCTTCTAAATACCTTTTCACTGTTTACAGAATTAATATGAATCAACTATTCAATGCTGCTGCTAATTCATAGTTCTTCTAAGTAACCAACAGAAATGCCCCTTCATAATATGGTAAGTGGGTTAAGAAAATCATTTGTATAAAATGTAGAATTATGAATTAGGAGGTTAATAAAAATATTTTAGTCAGTCTGTTCTGTCATAAAACGCACAAGAGTAAAAGTTGTGAAACTTATATAACTGACTGTACATTGAATTGAAGGAGTTTCAAATGATCACCAGGCAATCATGCCCTAATCCTGCCCCTATCTGACGCCCTCAAGATAAGAATGCGACTTCTCCACTGAGAACAGGCAGAGGATGGGGGCAATCATCCACTCTGTCATCTGAGTTTGTGTTATTATAGGCCATATTATGGCAGGCTTTTGCCTAACAAGTTGTAGATTTACAGCACACTCATTTACATATATCAAAAGGAAATAGTCCTTAAGTTCTCTAAATTATGCATTTTGATCATTTCTAAGGATTGCATAAAGGCATATATCTTGCCTTTCTGTACCTTAGTTGCTTTATCTATAAAATAGGGATACAAATACCTTCCTCATAGGGTTGCTGGAGGCCTGAATGAGTTATGTTTGTAATGTGCCTAGCTCAGTATTGGGGACATGCATGTTTATAATAAATGGTTATCATTCTTATTACCACAGAAAAGACCCTTAATTGGTTTGTGCAGATGCAACTATCTAACATAAAATAGTTAGCCACTATGAGCTTTTTCAAATAAACTTTAGTTCAGTATTATTCTAGCACCAGGGCTACAAACAAAAATGATACACAGTTCCTGTCCTCAGTTCATGGTCTAGAGGGAAAGGCAGGTACATAAATCTATGAACATGAAAAAGTAGTATACTGGTGGTAGAGTGGGGCTGGGTGTAATGGAAACAATAGGGTGGGAACATGGAAAATGCAGACAGTTTTCTATATAATTTTCATAGTTAAAATTATGAGAGAAGAAATTTCACTTTGGGGGTCCCTTGCCTCTACAATATTTCGCATGACCCAATTTTACTTATTTTAAGGGAAAGATTCATGGCTTTAAAACATTCGATAACTCATCAATTTCATAATGTTGAGAAGCTCACAAATACAACTAGTGACAAACTTTTTTCTTTTCCATCAAGAGCTGACATAACAAATGCTCAGAAATTTTGGCTAACTCGAAACACTCTAAATAGATGGCAGGGGCGTGTGTGTTTGTTTTAGAATGCATCCAGAATCAGACTACTTCTCGAAGCCTCTGCTATGGCCACCTGCTCCATCACTTTCTGCCTGAAAAATGCAATAGCCTCTGAATTATTTATTGGTCTCCCTGTCCTGTCCTCCTGCCCCACTTAGCTTGTTCTCAGCAGTGCAGCCAGAGTGATCTGGTATAAAATGTTGTCAGAACATATCTCCCTTCTGCTGAAAACCTTCCAAAGGGCTCCCTACCTCAGAGCAGAAGCCAAATCCCTTACAAAGACCCTCCAAGGGCCCTCCACACTCACTTTACCTCTCTGACCTCACCTGTCCTTGCTCATGTTTCTCCAGCTACACTTCAGGGTCTTGACGATCTTCCTCTCTGGAATGCTTTTCACCCCAGCTATCCGATAAATCTCAGCACCCTCTGAGTATTGAGAGGTACTTCCTTCGAGTTTTTATTCAAGTGCCACTTTTTCCAAGGAGGCCTTCCATGACCACCTTATTTCAAATTGCAGCCTCCTTGCTCTCCAGCATTCTTTACCTTTCTTCTCTGCTGCAGTATCTCTATAGCCCTTCTCAGCTTCTAATATCCTATCTAATTCACTTATTTGTTTATTTTATGGCCTCTTCCTCTAGAAGGTAATCTCCAAGAGGGTAGGGATTATTCTTTCTTTTCACCATTGTATCCCTCAGCTTGACCCAGTTGAGGTCTGGGGTACAGTGAAGAAAGGGATCCCCTTGTGGTCCAGAAGAGAAACTATGTTTTATTAGAGTTCAGTATCTCCACTTCCCTTTGTCCCTCCCTGGTTCATATTGCTGAGCTGAAAAAGTTTTGGAAGAAAGACACTCTCTATGTAGTACAACCATAAAAAAGAAAGTGTTGGGCAAGAATTAAGCCTGCTAATGTAACAATAGCAGGTTTGGCTGTTATTTTTCTTTTAAGTTAATATGAACATCACAATCACATATTGAGGATCTACAGATTAATGAGTGGGGAGAGATCCTTTACTATTATTCTCTAGAGATTCATTCAGCCAACCCTTTTCTGGGAAATAGTACATTATGTCTGCAGAATATTTGAAAGAAGAGTGACAAATACTAGTTTGCAAAAACAACTCTTTACGCAATGGAAATAGGCACAGATTGATGAAATAGGCCAGGTTGATTTATCATCATTTCTTCTGCCCAAATCTACCAGCTTCGTTTTACTGCTGACATTTCTTATGCAGTTCTCTCTGCCACAGGTTAATTGGAACTGGGACCTAGATAGGGGCCTCTGAAACTCATTATCCTGCATCATAGATGTGCTTTATGTGAACATTTACCAGAGGTAAGATTCTAATTTTAACAATGCTGACTTGTAGCGATGAATATCCAGAGATGTTCACTGGGCCTGCAGTAAGGTTCTCAATGTCTAAAGCAGCACACATGAAATTACATTTAATGTTCATTGCAAATGAATACAAGGTGGAATAAAGATGTAGGTTTCCTCTAACAGTAATCCTCTCTTTTATAGCTGTTATTCCCCGTCCTATAAATTTTAAATTTATTTAAATAAATTTTCTCTTCCTATAAAATGCCAAAGAGGGAAAACGCTTCAATATCAACTCCACAAGTGGAAGTCTCAATCCCCATGGTGCTGGTGTGCAGAAAACCCCAAAGGAAAGGCCTGTTTCTATGGCAAAGTATAACCAGCACATTATCTGCTATGACACGGTGGTAGTGCAGGAAGCAGGAGAAAACACAGCATAAGTAAACACAAATGTACCATAAAAATTAGTCTGGCATCTTAAAATAGGGATCAAAGAGATACGTTTACAGTTGATCTTAAGATATATAATTGTTAAAACTAATTTGTGCTTGTTCTAAGCAAATGATAGAAGAAATGGAAGATTTTTGAAGATAGAGTCCAAAGGGAAACCCCAGTAAGAGTAATGGTTTACATCCATTTTCCATTCTTTTTATTTTACATATGTATTGATTGGCTATACCGTCTTGGATTGAGGTGGATTAAAAAAGAAAACAAAACCAAACTGAAAACAGCTGTTTTCAAAAAAAAGGCTTATGGTTAAGAAATGCAGATTAACTCAAGTTGCAGTAAAGCCAGGAACCCACAATGAATATTCAGCTTCACAAACCTCCTTCCTAGTATAATGCTGATGTAAAATTCTAGTGCAGGGCATTTGCCAAAGAGAAGAGAATAAATCACTTTAAAGAACAATAAATAATCTATTGAGTGTTTACTATATGCCAGACCACACAATAAGCGCTGTGGTGAAAGTACTCAAAGTAAAGCCTCCACAGGCACGGAGTTTACAGTTAAATGGGAGAGATGAACGGACGTGAACAATTACAAAACCAAAAAGTGGGAAATACAGGTTTTCCTCACAGAGTATGACTAGAGCAAAGGGCAAGGAGTGATTGTCTCAGCATAGGGAATTGAGGTTTCGAGGAGATGACGTTGACGTTGAGTTGTATTTTGAAGAGTGCAAGAGTTCACTGTCCTTCTGGAAATGGAAGCTTCCAGAGAAGGTGCTAGCCATTTGGCCTGGTCACGTGCAGCCATTCTGATCAAGTGACCTGCATTATACACTCAGCAGCTGGTATCCTGCCTGTAAATTTTGCTCTGAATTTTTTTCCATCTCCAAGAAACATCTTTTTACTTTTTCATGAAAGATGTGGCCAAACTTCATTAATTAAACAACGTCTAGGTCATTTTCCCACTTTTATTACTTGGAGGCTTTCAATTAGAGCCTCTGAAGTAGCAAGGGTCACTACACTGGGTGATGGAAATCTAGCTAAGAGGAAAGAGAATTAAAATTTTACACAGGCCGGGCAGCTTTCCTGTGGTGAAATGACAACTTTTAAAAATGTTTTTGGAAAATACATTTAAGAAAGCTGTTGGTAATCTGATGCCCAGGTCGCCAGGTTGGAGGCCACCAGTCCTGGGCACATGGGCTTCATATCTCTCTCTTTTTTTTTTGCCTCCCACTTTCTGGCAGTTCCTCCCTGTGTCTGGCCCCTCACCATCTCCCCTTGGAGGGGAACCCTTAGGATTCTATGGATGTAAACATTCTAGTTAACATGGAAAAGGGAAATTATTGGAAAGAAACGGGAGAACTCACTAGGTCAAAGGAAAATCAAGAATCCAGTTTAGAAACAATAGGCATAGGGTCCTCTGGGGTTCCAGGAAGCAGCAACTGATGAGCAGTCTCCCTGCAGGGCCAATTAGCTCCAAGTTTTTTCCTGTTTTTGTGTCAGTCCAGGCAAAAGGCCCAAGAGAAAGATAGAGTCTTCTTTCAACTGCGTGGTTTATTTCCACAGAAATAAAGATGCTGCACTAAGGGAAGAGGAACCCTTCCCCAGGGCGGTCTCCTTCTAGAACCAGGGTGTCATCCTTAGAGCAAACCTCCACTCAGGAAGTCCTGATGGTGCCTTTTGGCTAAGATGGTCAAAACCAGTTTTTGTGACGGTCAAGAGGAGATTACACACATTTCCTCAGGCAGACAGTACCAGTGGCTGGGGATAGTAGCCCTTACAGACCCACAAACAAGTGAGTATGACAGGGCTAAAAAACTAAGGAGGGTGAAACCCTAAGTCTATTTGATAAGTAGATGCGACCATTGAACATTTGAAGGGGGCTCCAGGGTGGTGAGCTCCTTCTAGATTTGTTGAATATGGTTCAACAAAGCCAAAGAGTTAGAAGAGTACACAATAAGAAACCTGGAAAAAAAAAATCTATCCCAGAAGATACCGAGACGGCAGCATTGCAGAGCTGAGTTCTAACCTGGTTCTACATTGACTCTATCATGGTAACCTGGATGGGTTAACCAATTTACTGTATTTTGAGTATAGAATGTGTAAAACGGGATGGTACCCATTCGTACGTAGTCTTAAAGTAATTTAGATTTTATAAGCCATAATGAAACTGTAGAGATTCATATGGTAGACTCGAAGGTGGAAACCATTAGGGAGCAAATAGTAAAGTAAATTCCTTGAGCCCATTTGGGTAGTCCCACGCTTCAGGGAGTGAGTTCAACAGAAAAGGGCTTTCTGACTTTTTTCACGCTGGTCACATTCTTCATTCTGAAACAGCTATTCCAGCATGTCCCAGGCTATGTTTCTCAATTTGTCTGGGAGCTTCCAAGATTTTCATCTCCTGACTCACTTCCCTTGCCCCTTTCATGTGATGTTAGCCCTTACTCTCTGGCTTTGACCTTTCCTCTCTTCCTTGAGTCTGACTAGGTTCCCACCAGTTACTACTTTCAGCTGTCTTGATTAAGATTAACACTCCAAGTTACAGGATTGATTTTAAGCCCCGTAATTTGAGTGACAAATACTCAGGAGCCCTGACCCCCTGAGCTACTTAAACGTTAATCAGCCCCTGCAGTTCAGTAAGGAGTCATCCCTATGCTCCCACGTGTGTCTTCCAGAGTTTATACAAAACATGCTGTAGTTTCCAATAATGTCTTTCTCTTTTTTCCATTTCAATAAACTGCCAGGCAATATTTTTGTGTGCTTTTAAAAAGCTCTGCAAAGGCAGCTTTCAGTGATGGGTGGAATGATTTCTATAAATAACTTGCAAATCAATTTGTTCAGCTTGTAGAAATCTTGATGAAGAAAGGTGCTATTAAACGTGAATAAAAAACTCCATGTTAGTTTAGAGTATGCTACTATACTCTATGAAAAAAGCCCTGGATTTAGAGTAAGAGAAAACCTGGGTCTGATCATTCTAGTTTCCTGATTCACTGCCTGTGTGGCTTTATAACTTCTCCAGAACCTCTGTTTCTTCAATTTCGTAATGACAGAATAACATCCCCCTTGTTGTATTGTGACAGAACCAAAATGAAGGAATACATGAAAATGTTGTTAATAAGATGCTGGGTACCCTGTGAGAGGCTGATATATTTTTGTTAAATCTGAATATGAAAGCTAAATCTAAAAGTGATTGCAAATAGTGATTGAGGTCTATGGGAAATAGCTGTTTTTTTTTTCTTCCAGTTTTAAAAGAGAGTTGAGCTTAAGTTGACTAGAAAGCAAATTTCCTTAGAATGAGTTTTGTTTTTATCTTCATTTTAAAGACACAAATCAGAATGTGCTCTCGGTGAATAACAGGAGCTAAGGAAATGCACTTGGAGTACATTTGTAGAAACTTATTATTTCACTGATTCTGGGTTCCTTATCTGTCCTCAACATTCACATATTTCTCTAAGCCAGAGGAAATTTTCTTATTTTGCACGTCCCTGATGCCATACTCAGAGCTCCCAGAATCTAAGTTCTCTCAGTCTGTTAATTTGAATGACTACAGTGTTTCATAGGGTTCAGCTGTGGCAAATTGTTAGCGCTACCACTGAGTAAATATCATACATTAGTTTGGTTCAAATCTTACATAAATTTGAGACTTGAAATTCTTTGAAGAAATTAATGTAAATTTACTAAAACTATAAATTTACAATAAAAAGTCTCTATTGAGATGGAAGAGAAAGAACAAATATTAGGCACTGCTTGATACCAGCTATTTTCCTAGTTGTTTTACTTATGACTTCATTACATTTTCAATGCAACCTAATAAAAAAAAATAACTTTTGCACAAGATCTGACCCACAGTAAGTAAACTATAAATGTTTATTAGCTTATTTCTTTTTTCATCAATTTTACTACAGAATGAAATTATTTCCTTTCTACTTGTTAGTAGCCCTGTCCAAAACCAAGTGATCAATAGATGAAGGCTTTGCCTTTATATACTTTAACTCTTACCCTTTATATATCTACAATATAAAGAGGTTTAAAAACATGGTGTTCTCCCCAATGAAGTATATTTAGAGGACAAAAATAGAACAGGACATTGACAAGACCGATAAGCACTAAAGTTGTCTTTTCTGTTCCTCCTAAAAGGTCAGTTTTGTTTTTAAGATGCTTCTCACATACAGAAAACAGTGTTGGGAAAAGGAGGAGTTTGAGTTTTAAAAAGATGATTTCCGAGGCATTTTTCTTTCTTTCTTTCTTGTGTTTTAGCCAGACTGCCTCCTGCCTGCCTGCCTCACTGCCTTCGTTCTCATTCTCTCCTTTCCTCCCTTTTCCCCTCCTTCCTTCCTTTCTGTTTAAGTGTCTTTGTTCATTGGCTAGATTAAATTTTTGGTTGTCTTCTTCACATAATATAAATATCCCCCCCCCCCCGAAAAAAAGAAAAAATCTGTCAGAGGGAGGAAAATTATGGTCACGGACTCTTGCTTAGAAGAGTAATGTACATTAAATCCCCTTCAAATTAGAATTTTCACCACTAAGGCACCACTAAGGCAAAATGAACTGGTTGAAGTATAATAGAGTCACCCATTAAAACACGGTTAAGGTGTTCTAAAACAAGGTGCTCTAAAAAAATCCCTGAATCATTACAGCGTTCATTCTAAATAAACATGTTTTAAAAACATTAGGTAAATAATGGCCTTTCCTACTTTTACAGAAAAAGAACAGATGATGAAATTTTAATTGATGGGTTAAAGATATTCCCACAGAATATTGTCTTGGCAATTGACTCAATCACTTTCCACTCAGTTTAAATACTTCAATAAGAGGTATTTTATATGAGGGAAGGGCTACATGAAGATACTTATGGATTACATTTACATAAATATTTGTTCTCCCTACCAAGGGAAAAATTTCCCTCCATTTTAATAACTTTTTTAAGAACTGATTTGTTATGGGGGTGGGTATTTTTTTGAATATTTGTGCAATTCAGGATTTACAATTTATTTTTACTTTTATTCTCTGGTAAAGAAAAGGCTACAGGGAAACTAACAGGCTAAAGACTTTCTAAAGGTGAATGCTGACCAAAGAAAAGAAAAGAACTGTGATTATATGATTATGCAAAGTACGTATCAAAGGTGGAAAATGCATATACTGAGAAATGCATTTAAATTGCACATATTTTTTAATACCACTTTTAGGAATTTATCATGAAGAACTGAGACGTGAAAAGATATACAAGGATAATGATGCCAATGCTGGTTATAGAGGTAAAATATTGCACATCCTTGTATCTCATTCAGGTAGATGAGACTATCCTTATGGAGAGAGGAGGCTGAGGGCCGAAAGAAATTTAACCTAGGAGGCTTTGGAATTAGGGACCACCAAACACAACCAAAGGTTGGCATAGAGTACAGGGTGAAAACGAAGGACTGAGTAAAATGCTGAACCAGGCCTTTCATTAGGTTAATTTCTCTGCTCCCCCTCTATCAAGGATAGAAAACTGGAGGAAATCTTTCTGGAGAAAGTGAATGACTCCAGAGAAAAGGCCTCTAGAGACTTAATTTGGGGCAAATAAAAAGGTCAGCCAGCCACTTATTCATTTTAGAGCAGTGAATTTCAACCTTGGGGATTTTGGGGGTACGTCCCTAGGGGTCATTTGGAGACATTTTTGATCGCCATTACTAGAGGTGAGTTATATGACTGGCATCTAGTGGGTAGAGGCCAGGGAAATTACTAAACATCCTACAATGCACATAACAGTCCCCCTGAACAATAAAGTATCCAGCCTAAATGCCAGTAGTTGCTATTAGAAAACCTTGTCTTAAAGTGAAGCCCATAGTTAACACTGCCGCCTGTCACCATCACTCATACAGGACTTCCACTGGCTCTTTTGAAGTTAAATGGCTGACCCTTTACCACACATTTGAGAAAAGCCCCACAGTGAAAGTCAAAGACAAAACAAAGAAACATCAACCTAATAATAAAAACAACCTAATAAGAAAAAAGATTGGAGGAAATAGAGATATTGCAAAAAAAATTAAAAAAGAAAACACTGTATTGTACAACCAACATTTCCTGAAATGCAACTTGGCAATATGACAGCAAACTTAAAACTTAACAAACTGTGACCCAGCAGTTTCACTTGTAGGAATTTATCTCAGAGAAATTTCTGCACATGTCACTAAGAGAGGTGCACAGATTACTCATAGTAGCATTATTTGTTAGCAAAAATCCTGGACACAGTCTATTTGTTCACCAAAAAGAGAATAGATAGATTAACTGCAGTTTATTCAAATAATAGAATGCTATAAATCACTTAAAGAATGACACAGAGTTATATATTTCAATATAAATAAATCTTAGAAATACAATGCTGACTTAAAAATCAGATTGCAGAAGACCCCGTTCATTTATGTACTACTCACATGAAGTTTAGAAACATGCAAAGCTTTACTATATATCCTTTAAGGATTTGTACCTGTTTCCTACATCTGTAAGCAATACATTCTAGTATCTACCAGATTCAATATGGAGGTTCTCTCTAGCAGTGTATGGGAAGGAACTGTGACTGGGAGGGGTGTACAGAGAATTTCGACTTCATAATGTTTTATTTCTTGAGCTGCATTTTAGGCTTACGGTTGCTTATTATATTGTTCTTTTATGTCTTTGGTATGTTTTAAATTATGTTACATAAAACTACTTTAATATCGTTAGAAAGATAAAAGAAAACATCAGACCTAGTAAAAAGTAACGGGTCTCATTCATGAAGTAGGAATTAAAATCTAAAAATACAGTTATTTTAAGAAAATCTAATGTATAGTCAAGTAATTACATGCTTTAAACTATAAAATTAAAATGTATAGGCTTTCTTTAAAAATATTTAATTTAATTTCAAACGCATCATTTAAATTTAACCTCAATGGCATCATTCTACAATGATTTGAGTTTTTCTTTTCTAATAACAGAGTCCATAAGATATCAGCCATGCACCCGTTTGCAATGTTTTATAGACAGGTCCCAATAGGTTACACGGCATGTCCAGCTATTTTATTATAAATGTTGTCTTTGCTAAGTGTTGGGGAAAATTATTAATTGCTGAAGATGAGAAACTGATTATATTTTAGGCATCTAGCAGTTATGGTCCAAAAGAGAAACTCCGAGAAATTAAAAAAACACATTCATCAATGTCTTAAGATCTCATCCATGAATTAAGTCCCTCAGATAAGTGGTTCATCAAAGGCTTTTAAAATTGTATTAACTTCTTCAATTATATAACAAATGCCCTTTTTCTTTGGTACTAATTTGTTCTTACTAGACAAATCATTTGGGAATTGAGAAAAGCATAAAAAAGTCTGTCATTTTTAATTGCATAAATAAATGATACAAGAAAAGTAGTGAGTAAATTAAAATTTCCCTAAATTTTAGAAATACTGTATATTTAGAAATATTGTATACCAAGTAGTGAAGCATTAAAAATATGCATATTTAGTATGTTAAAATAAACATATTCATTGTTTAGGAAAAAAGAGATCTTTAAAGAAGACAATAAATGCTTCCAGTTTTCATTGGCTTTATGAGTACTTATTACATTGTAAGGCATAAAAATGTCAAATCACTATATTACACATCTGAAACTAGTATAATTAATATAATATTGTGTACCAACTATACTTATATTAAAAATATAAAACATAAAAAACATAAATTAGCTTTAGAAACAGAAATAATAACTTCATTTTTTATATGGTTGCAAAATTAATCTGAGAAAAATAAATTTGTAATATAATTATTGTTTCATACTTGATGTGCTTCTCCTAAAAGTGAAAACTCTATACTTCTTGATTAGTAAATACATATTAAGACCATTGCCAGTAATAGAACAAAGCAAAGCATGAAGGAACAAAAAATGTTTTAATATGAAAAATTTTTATCAAATTAAGTTTACCCAGTTAGTTGTTTAAATTTATTCTAGCAAGTGCCTATGAGGATGCTAAAGTAGATGTTTAAAAAATAAAACAGTAACCAAGAAGAGAACCTCTAAAATGATCTCCTCCAGCTCTAATATTTAATTCACCCATTATCATTTGATTTCTTTCCTTCCTTCATTCCTTATAGATACTTCCTATGTGCCATGCACTGTGCTATACTCTGAGAATAGACAGAGAAACGAAATGAAATGGGCTCCGGTCACAGTCCATCTGCGTGAAAGATGGGAAGGAACTATAAGCCAGAATCTCTAATATACATGGAATGTACCACTTGTTAGAGCAGGAAAGGAATCCTGCTTAGGTGACATGTGCGCACGTACTCCACACACACGCGCGCGCACACACACACACACACACACACATAAAACTTTCATATGGATGTTGCAATATCTCTCTAACATTAGTTCACACAGCATGTCACATTATGTTTCTATCCATTTATAGCTGAAGATATGGAAGCACAGAGAAGTGACTTAACTTGTTGAAAGTCACAGAGTCAGTTAGAAGACCAAAATTAGAACATGTTCTATTGCAGTATTTTCAGTCAATGCATTGAGAACCTGGTAGGTATTATGGCTCAGAACCAGGAATTGGGGACAAGAAGGATGAATAAGACTGTTACTACCCAGAGGTGCTTATGTTCTCGTGCTGGCACTAGCTTGATGTAAGAGTTCTGAGAATTATTTTAATATTTGATCATCCGGATACCTACTGCTGGGTCTCTGAGGATTGTGGCAGAACAGAAACAAATTTGGTACTTTGTGTGGAACAGAACATCTGATAAAGTACACATGGGGAAGCAAATTTAACTTGGCTGTCATCTGTAAAATGCAAATTAAGAGAAAATTTTTTTCACCTATCAATTTTGCAAAAGTTTTAAAATAACAGCACTCAACGTGGAGAAATTGGCCCTTCATATGCTGTTATTGGAAATATAAATTTTACGTTTAGATACCGAAATTGCAGCATCATGTGTAATAGTTTACAACCAGGAATGATATCTATGTTCAATAGTAAGCAAATTTTTAAATAAATTAAAGTTACATTCATGAAATATTGTTTTATAAGGCAGTTTCTTAAGATTATTTAATGACCATAGGAAATACTCATTATCTAATGTTAATTAGAAAACTGGGATATTAAACTATACATAGCATGATCCCAGTTTTCTAAAAATACAATATACATACATATTTGCATTACATGCATTTGAAGAAAACATATCAAAATAATATTTGTAATTATTTTTGGGTGATGATATTACAGGCGATTTTTATTTTCTTCCTTTCTGTGTTGTCCAAATTTTCTATAATCTGGTTCTATTCATTTAATAATTAAGAAAAAACACCACAAGTCTTAATGATTGATTATATCTGACCAGATTGATTCTCCGAAATGAACTGCCTGCTACCTACTGGTTTCAGGCTGCCATGACTCAACCCCTTCTGTTCTGGACACAATGGACTAGAAAGGCTATGAGACCAGAGTCGCATGATCTAGACCTGTTTCACTGCTTACTGACTTGGTCTCTTTGGGAAAAACAGTAGTGAGTCTTTGTAATTTTATTCAATAAAGTATGGCAATTGATATTTGCCTCACAGATGAAGTTTAAAGAGAACTTAAGAAAAATGCTTGGAAAAGCACTATATAAATGCAAGTTATATCTTACATGAGAGATAGATAGAGTTCAGACACAGAATCAGACTCAGGCTCAAATTCCAAATGACCACTTTTTACTTTTATGACATCAGTCAGATTAGATAACCTCTTTGAACCTCAGCCTCATCCTCTGTAAAGTGGCAATATTAACACCTGCTTCAGAGGATCAATGTGAACTGAACACCTTGTGCAGTGCTCAGTGAAGGTTAGTTTCTTTCCTTTCTTAGGCCTTGCTTTTCACCACCACACCTGCTATGAAACAAGGATAAAAAAGCCCCCAAACTCCAGAATCAGCATTTTCTGTTTTCATTTTAAAGCATATTTATTTTTGATACGTTAAAAATGTATAAACTTTCTTTTTTATTTCTTTACCCTTTTATGGTTTGAGTCAATAGCTAGCACAAAGTCAGCATAGCTTGGGAAAATCAATGTGAGGACTGTGGACAATTTTTAAGGGAGTCATTTGAGCCCAAAGTCTGCCATATAAAGTCTCTAAAGCTTTATAAACTTCCACTAGGGCAGGCAGAATAGGAAGGGTGAATGTCCTTGCTTTGGTGTTCTGAAGTTATTTCAGCCACTATGTCTCCTTAGATTCTGGGTTTATCTAAATATATGTATGACATTCTGTAAATGTGCAGAACTCAGAGTTTTCAGGCTCGATTTTGCTCGTGTCAATTGACAACCACACATCTTAAATGTTTCCTTTAATTAACCTTCTCCATTTTCAAATCAATTTTCTCACTTCCTCATGGTGTTACTGCTATTCTAAGGAATGCAGACCTAAGGGATCCACATTTCAAGGCTCCAAAGTTTGGTATACCAAGCCTGGAACCCTGTATACAAATAGATGCCCTAGCACATCTGCACACCCAAATCTAAAAGTTCAAGGACCAAGATTAATGTATCAGGGGATCCAAGCCTAAGTTTTATTATTTGACCTCTAGGCTTCCTTTTGGTAAGTACTTTCCTTATGGGAGCATTGAAGATGTTTGAGGAAGGGAGCAACCCACTTAAGGCCCTCTTTGTTCTGGGAAGGGTAATCTGTAAGGCTCTGAGAGACTGGAAGGGCTGATCCACGGGGAGATGATTGTGGAGGCAGATCAAACAGGAAGAGCAGGGAAAGGCACATTGTGGCAGACTCTGTTGTTGCCCCGTCCATTTCCCTGAAGTCTCAGCACTTTGGTGTGCTCTGACTTCCGACTGCCAGTGCCTACTGTCCTTTACACACGACCACTCAGGAGTTACCACCCCCACACCCAGCAGCCTGCAGCCAATGACTCATAGGAATCGAAACATAAACACCTCAGCTCCCTTGCCCTTTGGGTGGAAGAGCCCTGAGCTGTGTGTTGTATTCTTTTCCTATTGTTGCTGTAAAAGACTACCAGAAGCCGAGAAGCTTAAAGCAACACAGACTTGTTATCTAACAGTTCTGGAAGTCAGAGCTAAAATCAAGGTGTCAGTAGGGCTGTGTTACTTCTGGAGAGTCTAAGAGAGAATCTATTTTCTTGCCTTTCCATCTTCTACATGCTGCCCACATTTCTTGGCTCTTGGCCCCTTCCTCCCTATTCAAAGCCAGCAGTCTAGCACCTTCAGATCCCTCTCTGACTCTGACCCTGCTGCCTTCTTCGTATAACGACCCTTGAGATTACATTGGGCCTCTTGGATAATCCAAGATAATTTTCCCATATCAAGAGCCTTAATTTAATCATAACTGTAAAGTCTCTTTTACCATATATGGTAACACATTCTCAGGTTCTGGGGATTAGGACATAGACACCTTTGTGGGGACCATTATTTGGGCTATCACATGTGTATTTTATACCATCTCCCAGAATTCTCTCCCAAGGAATAAGCTCTAATCAACGCCCAGTGGTGGCAGTTTTATAACTCTCCCTTATTTGCCTACTTTCCCTTCCCTGCTTACTTCCCCACTCTCTCACCAGTGTTTTCTGGACCATTCAAGTAAATTACTTGAACTCTAAGCCTTGTCCATGTTCTAATCCCCAGAACCTGGAGAGAAGCCTGTGGTAGGTGGGGGAAGGAGTCAAGAAAGAGGGACTGGGCCACTATGGGAGAATAACAACATTGAGGAATCAGAAGGTGATCTGAGTTTGAGGAGGTGATGTTGAATTCTATTTTGGTTGAGGTGACATCAAGACAACAAAGTGGAAATGTTAGTTAAAAGACCAGAGTATCTTCTAAGAGGCAAGGCTTTGAGACATAATGGAAAAGGTTGTGTTTAGAACTTTTCTGATAACAATTGTTGATGAAACAAACAAGAGATCTTAAGGGCATCACCATCATTTGAAGTAAGGAGGATAAAGTCCACTCCAGAGGTAGGACTTAAACCCCAGAGGGGCCTGAAATGTCTAAAACATTAGTTCATAATTTCCCTTTCAGAAATATTTTTCATCTTGTTAGTACTTTCCATACCACAGGCAGGCACTGCTCTAAATACATTTTTAAAAACCACATTCAATCCTTGTTATAAGGATATGAGATAAAAATTATTATTCTCCTCATTTTATAACTGAATTAAAGATCAGAGACATCAGGATTTGGAACTAAATCAGTTCAACTCCTGGGCCTTAAATTTTAATCACCAAATTCCCTTGCTTCGATTTTGATTATAAAGAGAAGAGAAATTTAAGAAGTGAATTGGTCAGCACCCTTCAAATTGAAGGTTCATTCCTCTCTGCTCTCTTTAAACCAATCGTATCAAGCCTCATCTTAATCCCATGTAATTTAATCCCACTAATTTAGTCTCATCTAATTTAATCCTACTATTGCACAATCTGAGTCTAGAACCATTGAGTCAAACCATTTAATCTCCCAGACCAGCAGGAAGATGTGGTATCCACAGAGTTAGAATCTTTTGTTTTTCATTCTGGCTATAAATAACCATATGATGTCAGTCTAATCACTTAATCTCTCGTGGACTTATTTCATTTCTTGAAGTAGAGTTAGAATTAATATGACAGGAAGTACCATGACCATATTTAGTCTTATGTGCTATCAGGCAGAATTAATTACTGTTTTGGACTGCTTTGAAATAAATTATTTCTCTTAAAAATATGTATGATCCAGCAAACTATTTACAGGGTTTTTCCCCCCTAAGGAAATAATGATGGATGTGCACTAATATTTATTTGGATGCGCCTTGTTCTTACAGAGAAATTGGAAATAACACCGCTGTTTGACAACATGGGGCTTAGTTACATAAACTCTGATGCAGTGACACTGGGGACACAGAAAGTATGTCAACCTTTGCTACTGAAATGTGGTCCTTGGAACAACACCATCACCTTCACCTGAAACTTGTTAAAATGCAGTTTCTGATTTAATAGGTCTAGAGCCAGGTCTAGATCCTGCATTTCTAACAAGTTTCTCCAGTGATTCACAGTGCAGTAAAGTTGGAGAAGCACTGAGGTAAATGATTAGTGGCATGGAAAGATATCTGCAATTAAATGGCAATTATATGGGATGATTTCACAAGAATTAGTTCTGTATGGTACTACATTGGTAAATTTTTTAAAAAAATATATAAATTCATACATATGAAAGAGGGAGAGAGACAGACATACAGAAAAAGAGAGAGACAGACAGCAAGACAGATAAGATTATATACCAAAATCTCAACACTGGTGGAACGAAAGGAGATTTAAACTTTCTTCTGTGTTTGCTTATCTGTATTTTCTGCTATGAACGTCACTCATTAAAAATGAAAGCAACAAAACTACATTTTAAATTCCTTTTATGTTTTCAGAATTTCTCTCAGTTCTTTCTGGAAAAATAAACATGAACCAACAGGCTGAACTGGAAGCAAACAACCTACAGAGATTTAATCAGTGTTGTAAGTCTCTGTCAGAAGAGAGAAAGGCTTATAAAGATAAAAATTTTCCACTAGGTGTGAAATAAGTCTATGTAACCTTCACGTTGTAGTCTCTGAAGCTCTTGAGATACGTAAAAAATTTTTTAACAAGGTTATACAGCTATAGGAGCACAGACATTTTCAAGACTGCCAAATGGGGAAAGTACTTTTATGAAGAAACAGATCAATTTCCCTCAATAAGTATTTTCAGTGGCTTTCATCTCAGTTCTGGTTGGGAAGATTCCAGAAATGTCGACTGGAAGTTGAAAGAGGATCCAGCTGCTTTGTCAGAATGACTCTTTGTCTGAATTCCCTCTTGAAAAGTTTACTTGAAACTTCTGTTAGTTGTCCCCATTTTGGTGATCCCTTTATTTCAGCACATTGTGGTAGAAAAAGGATTAAAATTCCAGCTTCAGTATTTCCTAGCTGTAGAGATGTTTAAGCAGTGGACCTAAAAGGCCCACATTCCTTTAACACAAAATTGGGGGGAACTGGTATACCCTTTACTTAAGAGGATTAAATAAAATAATGCACATAAAGTACTTATTATGAAGCATTAAGAAGTAAGTTCTTAAAAAGTTGGCCAACTGATTCATTCATTCATCATTCAACAACTGTGTACCCTGTGTCCATCACATGCCAGAAATTGCTTTGAGGGCAGAGAATGTAAACAATCCCAGACATGTACCCTTGCCTCAGATTGCTTTGAGGCTCAGAGGATATAACAAAGGAAACACAATTACTTTACAGCATAACAAGTGCTACAACAGGGAGAGGGTTAGCTGTGGTGGGAACAAATAAGAGGAGGATCTAACTCAACCATAGGGGTGGTGGTGAAGAAGAAGCCTTCCTGGAGGAAGTGATATTTAACTGAGAGCTGATGTATCAGTAGGTCTTAGCCAGGAAAGGCTGGGAGGCTTCAGATAATGAGAATACCACATTTAAAGAACAGGTCTATTCGGGTGCTCTGTAAACTAAAAAGGTTAGGATACGAATTTGCGGTAGAGGGTAGGGGCAGTGGAAAGAAGGGAAGTGAATTGGAGGGGTCAGCAGAGCCCAGTCATGAATGGGCACTGTAAGCCACGTGGAGGAAATCTAACTTCAACCAGAGGGCAGTGAGAATATCAGGGCCAGAGGTTGTCTGTTGGGGTTTAAGAAGAAACCTCTGGCCATGACATGGAGGAAGGACTGGAGGCTAGATGAGAGGACTGGAGACCAGTTAGGAGGCTGCTGCATTAACGTAGGTGAGAGATGATCCTAGTCTGAATAGGCCAATGTCAGTGGAAATGTAAACGGAGTGAGACTGGTAATTAACTGGAAGTGGGGGGATGATGGCAGAGGCAGTGAGAATGTACTTAATAAATGTTTATTTCCTTCCTGTCTTCTTCACGGAGATCTAAAGCCACTTCAGGTCAAGGGTTGATTAACTCAATGACAGTAGAAAAATTGTTTTCTGGATACAAAAATTTTGACTCTCCTTAAAAAATAATTGTTTCAAATTTATACAACAGACTAGTAGTTCTCAAAGTGAAGTCTAAGGATCCTTGTGGGTCACTGCATTTCCATTTAGGGGGTCTGTGAAGTTAGAATTACTTTCACAATACTACTAAGACAGTATTTGCCTTTTCTGCTCTCATTCTCTCAAAGCATATAGTGGGCTTTTTCAGAGATTAAATGTTTGTACTGATGCAACTGTCTGATGGCTAATGTTATATGTGTGTGGATTTTCTTGGGTTTTAATTTTTTTCTAACTTTTAATTTTGAATATAGTAAATATAGAAAGATATAACCCATATAACGAAAAGCTCTTTAGGGTCCTCGATAATTTTTAAGAGTAAAAAGCAACCAGAGACCACAATATTTGAGAGCTACTGCCATAAGTATTTAAAGATTTTAAAGGCAACCACTACCGAGAGCTCAGCAAATTTATGACTAAGAGTAAACTCTACTGATGAAGAGCCTAATTTTTATCTGAGAATTTGTCCTTTCAAATCAGAGCTATAGCCTGTACAATATAAGGATAATGCCTGGGATTTAAGGATGGCATCTAACTAAAGAAATCAAAGCACGTAATACATAGTGTAGTATAGAAATATGAAACCTATATCTGTGTTTCTGAAGATATTTTGTTCTTTAAACTTGTTTTTAAAGTAGGAAACAGAGTCACTGAGTAATACTCATAGCTTAGAACAAGATCTCTGGTGAGTGGGCAGAAAAGCAAAATAGAAGCTGCAGTGTGGGCAAGTGGAAAAATTACACAGTGAGGAGAAAAGCAGCAAACTAGACTCAGAACCTGGAGCTCCAAAATCAACTTTTCATCCCCGAAAGGACTTTAGGATCCTCTATGGACCTTTCCTTTAAAAAACTGAGGCAAATGCGCTAATCAAGCATTAACTCAGTAGTCACTTACCATCCAAAAAGTCCTGGGGGCAGTAAAGGAAACTTTTATGTGTCTCTGAACAGCAGTGGGCAATCTGCCCTTTCAAGTGGTCACGGAATGTCCTATACCATGAAGAGCTTGGGGAAGGTCAGGGTAAGAGCAACAGAGAATACTGTCCAGGAGACTCAGGGCAGTTAAAGCCCAAGACTTAAGACCAGGATTCCACATGGTTCTTGGGAAGATTGAGAGATCTCTAAGTGCTACTGTGAAATCATCTCCCAAATAAATAAAGTAGGAAATAAATAAAGTAGGAAAAAAAATGCGGAGAACAGAATGTATAATATGGTCTCATTTGTAGAAAAAAGGGGCAGAAGTCTGTGCATATAAAAATGCTTATACGATCACAGACTATTGATGGAAATCTACATCAGAAGTAAAACTAATAGTGTCC
Organism: Pteropus alecto; assembly: GCF_000325575.1. NCBI lineage: Eukaryota > Metazoa > Chordata > Mammalia > Chiroptera > Pteropodidae > Pteropus > Pteropus alecto. The sequence goes on along the minus strand of NW_006441071.1, from coordinate 1,228,252 downwards.
TTGGGGGAAGGGTCAGTGGAGGATTGGGGCACCGGGATGGGGAGACTTATTTTTCACTGTGACCGTTTTTGTACTGTTTGAATTTTTAAACTATGTACAATTTTTCAAATCAGAAAGAGTTATAATGAAAATGAAAAATCTAAATGCAAAAATATAGAATTAGTGGGTAAATCTAAGAAGACTAAGAAGTGCTCATGACTGAAACACATGAAACCACTCCAAAAGTGAGCATCTTCTAGTCTTAGTTTATAAAACTGAGACCTGTCCCTGAAATTTATAAAAAAGGTTGAGTCCCACCAGTGGATCCCCTGCTGTCAGGTGGGGCGCCCCCTTGAGGAGAATGGGAAAACACTTTTTGGCTGACTTCTGTCAGAGACTGCCACAGGACAGAGCTCACAGGCCTCCTGTGGGGCAGGCCAGGAGGGGCAGGGGCTTTTTTTCATTTCTTCTTCAGAAATGAAAGGGTTCATCTGTCCACCACCATTCTAATAAACTTACAGTTGAGTTGAAAAAAAAAGGTTGATTCAATATTTCTTTGCTTTTAAAAAAGGTTAAACAGCACTCTATCTAGTAAACAAAACATCTTATCTCCTTACCATCCTTAAGAGTTATGTCAGGAAGGATTTAGATAAATTCATGAATTATTTTGGATCTTTTTATTTCTCTGTAAATTTTTGGCCTTCTGTCTAAAAGCAATAGGAAATTATAGGAAATACATTTTTAAAATATTTTTTTCTGATTGTAAAAACAATTCATGTTTCATTGTAGAAAATAAAATATAAAAAATAGTTATTTAAAAAATAGAATAAGGATATGTATGCAGATTTGATCATTTTATCCCATTAACCTTGTAACCTAAAGATTTTGCTATTTATAAAAAAAGTTAATGATTAGCATAATTGATTTACTGCTTGCTTTATTGTTGACCAATTAGATTGTTACCAATTTTTTACATTAATAACCATCATTGCAATTAACATTAATGGACATTCCTTGTCGACTATATATCTGAGCATTTTTAAGATAAACTTGAAAAGGAAATTCTGAGAAAACTGTAGCAACATTTTTAAGTCCTTTAATGCATTCTGCCAATCTACTTTCAAGAAAGGCTATTCGAATTTTCATAGTAGAATTTTGAATACAATTTTAGAGATTAATAGCACAAGAAAGCATTGACTGCAGCCATGTTGTTGTATACCTGGGATTACAGTCTTCTACAATCTTCTACCTGAGTCCCTACTTTGAGACTCCCTTGTGCTCCAGTTTCTTAGCCTGATTTCCCCTCAATGTGTCTTGTGCTTTGGGTAATCATTTTGAGGGGGCTACTATCTGCATCAGAGGTTTGAAGTATTTTCTCAAAATTCTTCCCATATATTTTATAAAATAAACTTTGTTCTATAATTATTTACTTAAAATGATCTGTAATTTTCCTATCTAGGATAACATCAGAGGACGAGTTGAGTACTAATTGACAATACCATTGCTAGAATCCAAGGTTCTTAGTTTGTTTTTTAAAACTTCTAAAAGGGCTGGAAATCAAAGACATGAGTTTTACTGGAACATGACTCAGAAGGTGTCAGAGGAAGAGGACAGACAAAACTTCCGAGAAATTTAGAGTAAAATCACTAGAGATACCAGACTTAGGTTCGAGTTCCAATTTTCAAATTATTGTCTATGAGGTGATAGATTTAAAAATGGTCACAATTCTTTGCATCTCCTCCTGACAAGAGTCAATTTCTTTACCCTTTGAATCTGGACTGGTGTTATGGCTTTTTTTTTTTTTTTGCCACTACAATTAATTAGAAGCGATGTAGGTGTTCTAAACCAGCTGGGCTTTGGCTCTTGTCCTTCAGATCCCTGCCACCACCAGTCTGTGAACTAGCCCAGAGTAATCTGCTAGAGATGACAGACATGAAGAGCAGATACTGTGCCACCATGGCTGAGGCTATCCTAGGTCAACCACTCCTGTCTCCCTCAGCACTTGACCCAACAGTCATATGTGTGAACCTAGCTGAGCCAGAACTGCCATGCTGAGTGCAGTCTAAGTTGCTGACCCACAGAACTGTAAATTAAATAAATGATTTCTGTTTTAAGCTACTAAGTTTTGGGGTGTTTTTTATGGGGCAAAAACTAACTGATACTTTGGGCATGTCAGTTAACCTTTCTTCGTTTGTTTCCTTATCTCTCACAAAAGGAATTAACTGCTAAATTTAAAGTTTCCTTATATCATTAATATTTACTTATTTGAGGATAGTATTGCTCAATAAAATAATGATGAAAATGCTCCATATCCAAGCTGTCCAATATGGCAGCCATATGGCTACTGAGCTCGTGAAATGTGTTGAGTACATCTGAAGAACTGAATTTTTAATTTTATTTCATTTCCGTTAATTTAAATTCAAATAGCTACATAAGACTGATGACTACCATATTGGAAAGCTCCATTCCAGAACTTCAGTGAACTGATCTTCCTGATCTTTGAAGAACAAATACTAAGATTGCCTCATATCTGGGCAAGATAGGTATGGAGATCTCACTCTTTAGGTAAACAAGTACGTGAAATCCTTCTCTCCCATAAAACTCAGAATCAGCTTCCTTGGACATATGCTAGCAAAGCCAGCTGATTCTCCTAGGAGAGCTGTGGAATAGAGGCATAGTAAGGTGGAAGGTAGAGGTGAAGAATGGAGAAATAGAAGTCTTGACTGTCACCCCAAATGACCAGTTTCTAAGCTATCTTTTAAATTCTTCTGGTTATGTATCTCTGACACTATACTCCAGTCACACAAGCCTCTTGGGTCTTCCTCAATGTGCCAGGCAAGTTCCCATCTCAGAGCCCGTTGTGTATTTAGTTCCTTCTTGGCCTGGAATTCTGTGTCCCTAGATCAGGGTTTCTTAACCTTGGTGCTATTAGCATTTAGGGCTGGATAATTCTTTGTTACAGGGGACTACCCTGTGCATTGTAGGATGTTTAGCAGCATCTCTGGCCTCTATCAACTAGATGCCAGTAACATTCTCCAGGTGCCAAATGCTCCTTCAGAGGCAAAATAACCCCTGGTTAAGTCTCACTGCCCTAGATATTCGCATGATTCATTCTCTCATTTAATTTAGGTCTGTACTCAAAAGTCATCTCTAGGGAATCTTTTTCAAAACTCAGGCTAAAACAGACAACCCATCTTGCTCTGTCCCCTTTCCCTGTTTTATTTTTCCTCACAGTAATTACCACTGGCTAATATTATATCAGACGGTTCTTTGTTTCTTTTCTGTCCTCACCTGTTTTGTTCATTGCTGTAAACCTACCACCTAGTACCTAGACAATTGTTAGATTATTGAACGAAAGAAGGAAGAATGTTCCCACTGGAAACCTAAAAGAGAGACAGGAAGTTCTCCTTTTTGGGGAATAGAGACATGCCACCAACAGAAAGATTTCAACACTATTAAGCTACTAAAATCTATACTGGTTGTTCCATACAATAATGACAAGATTTTAGGGAATTTTAAAATAATGGGCACACTTTTATTCGTCATCTCTTAAAGGATGCTTTGAATGCAGAAATAAAACATTTAATATGTATTTGTCAGCCACATTTATGACTAGTATGCACTTTTGAGACCTAAAATTAGTCATTTCATATCATCAGGAAACAATATTCTCACCCATTATAAACCTTGACATCTCCTTGCCATTGAATAAAAAGCATTCTCATAATTACAAAAGTGCTTGATTAAAGACCTGCATTTGTCCTTCACAAACAAAATGTGTTTCTAAGAGACTTCTGTTAGCATCACTGTAGGCCTATCAATTCAGTTAGTATTACCTGACTTCAGCCCCAGTAAATCCATTCATGTACTGAAGTCTTCGCTTAGCTGTAGGATTAAATTTTTTGCCCCTGAAAACTTATTATATTCTTCATGAATTCCTTAAGACATATTAGAATAATTTCTAAGATGTTGACCTTCTGAAAAGAACTACAACTATTCAAGAAAAATTACAAGCGCCAAGAAAATTGTGCATTTTGGAGAAGCGGGTAAAGGTGCCTCCTGACGGCTGGTAGATTTTCATGGTCAGCGCATCCTTATAAAACCTCAGTCTAGCCAGCTATTACATGAAGGTCCACAACACCTCAGCTCCCAAGAATCTCCAGGGAATAACTAGTGAAGACATTAAGTAGAACTTTTAAAAGTTAAGTAATTCTACTTTTACATTTTGCAAGGTTTTACTGATTGAAATCTTTCAAAACACAATTCTTCCCTCTCTTTTATAATAGAATATTTGAGAGAGAGAGAAAGAGAGAGAGAGGGAGAGACAGAGTTTGTATTAATGACTTATGGTCATCCTTATGAACAGGAATCCTTTTGTGATTGAAGCTGTGCGTTGGCACAGGCAAGAGTGGTCTCAGGATGAGGGTCCCTAGTTACTATTGTTACTTTAGTCTGCTTAACGTCTGGACAAAGAATCCTTTAAAATACACATTTATCTGTCCAAAACAATTACCCTCTCTTCCATCAAATCTAGTTTGGTGCTATTCCAGGTGCCCGAAGTTGTTTTCTGACATCTGAGTTCTGGATAATGGATGAACTATTGTAGTTCACTTTGCCAATGACTGTGAGAGCTTCTTAGACACCAAGCATAGTCAAATCACTTGACAAAATACAGAGGCAGAATCAGAAGGAAAGAGCTGATGAACAGCACAGGACAAAGGGCTCTAAGCTTTGCAGTAAATTTCTCTGCAACCTTGAACGTATGGTTCCAACTCACTGGTTCTCAAGTTTTCAGAAAAGAAAATGGGAATGTTAGGTCAGAAAGAGACCTACACTAAAATTCTATGAGAGAAAGGTGCCTCATAAATAGCCCAGCACACTCCAGTTTATTTGGAAATGCCGGTAGGATGAAATGGTTAGGTCAATTCAATTTTTTGATTAACCAAGAATTGCCATATGCACTATATATGGATTTCTAACTTTCAAAGAATGAAAATAAAATGCATTTATCAACAAAAATATGCTTCTGAAATATTTGCCTCAGAGGTCATTAAGAACATTGTAACAACAACAAAAAATCCTATTTACTTTTATTTTATTTTATTTTTTAGGCTTCTAGAAAAATGTAAGTCTATACAAAGTCATCTAAATTTAAAAGTTAAACTGATGAACAATGAAGTCATATGATACCAGTCTGCCTGATCTGGGCCCAATAAAATGCTTGAGATTTTGAATTTTTTATCCAGCATTTAAATTATTTTCTAAGTTGTTTTCTACAGATTTCTCCTCGTTTTCTATGACTAATATTATCTGAAGCCTCTTGCAGTGATTATACTGGATGAGGCTTTCTCTAAAAGGGTCGAAGAATTAGTTTTTTAATGATTCAACTACATGAAAAAAATTACAAATAGATATTGCATGCATGTGTTAAATTCTAATTGGATTGAGATATATGAAGACAATGATGAAACTGGGTGACAAAGCTGTGATAGCATCACTGTATTACTTTGACTGGTACTTGTGTCTCTTACTACCAGCTAGGCTTATGGTCACTGTGTCAGAGACATTGAATGACTGGAACTGAGATGAATCTCATGCATGTCAAAATACTTGGACCAACAGTTCCCACTGTGGAAATGCCTTTCTATTAGCTCATTAAAAGACGACCCATTTTCACTCTTCTTCAACTTCTGGAGCTTTAAAGTGTGGTGTCAACTTATTTCCCTCATGACTCTCTCTCTGAATTTATACCAGCGTTTTGCCTTATGAAATTTTAGAGCTGGTTGGAGGAAAGTGGGACACATTTCCCTTGACACATTTCAAGCTATATAAGAAAGAAGAACCCATCTGCAACAAGCTGTCAAATGGAATATTGGCAGAAAGCAATCAAGTCTCCTGAAAAGTGAGTCTCACCAGCTCCCTTCCACCTCCACTTCATATACTATCCAAAACACCAAGGTTCCTGATGACTGTTCCATCTGGGCATGTAATTCTAAGACTTTACTTTGAAGGAACTTTCTGAGGTATAGTTTGCTATCCTGGTGCTCACAGCCACAAGACATTCTTTTCCTTGGTTACCAACATCGATCTGTGGGTCAGAAGATTCTGACTATTCCTCAAGAAACCTATTGCCATACTCTTGTCACCAAATTAGTGGGAGAGGAAGTGTGGCTAACATCTTAAAAACTTGTAGATGATTCATTACTTAATACTAATTTCTTTAGCACTATTATTCTGTTTCACATCTGACCTAGACTATTTCACATTGTTTTTGTTTGTTTGTCTTATCTGCATTCTTTACAATGCTCTCAGGTGATGCTCAATATGCTCAAGATGCCTTGACCATCTCGGTTCCTGGACTTTTGTTGTACAGGGTAAAAGCTGAGGCTGGCAAATGAGAGGAATTGGTCTGCTTGAGGATTTACATCTAAAACACCTACTAATGGCAGAAGAGAAAGATTCCAGAAGGTGAGAAATGGAGAAAGACAGGAATCAGTCTGAGTTGAGTTTAGGGATTTATGGAAAGTTTCAGTTCTGATTAAGATAAAATCTTGAGTATTTGCAAGAATATCAGTGAATTCACTGATTAAGCAAAATGCATTTTAAACCTAAATGAACTTCATATATCCATCTCAAAGAACCAGAATGTTTTGTCTCATGTTATTATTCACTTTTCTGGGTTATATTCTCTCTAGGTTTCCATTAGTGCATATAATAGAGTCGATCACACTTAGAAACCTTGTTTATGTTATGTGACTTCACGTATGTTCACCTCAAGCAAGCCACATCATCTTTTGGGGTCTTAGTCTTTATTTGAGACAAGTCTAAAGACCTAACAAACTCTATTGGATCTCTATGATATAGTTTACACAAATAGAGTAAGCAGGCTTGAGATAAACCTGTAGATGCTATGTCGCTAGTATCATGACCAAGACAAGCAATTCTCGCCTTGTTATACTGTATCTTAAAAACCTCTGGTTTATTTTGAAATAAAAAAAACAATTCTGTAAGATACAATGAAAATTGAGTGAGGCTGATTTAGGGCTTTTGGACCATCAATTTCACTTCGGAGAATCTACAATAATTTACCTGATACTGCAAAAGGACCCGCAGAAGGTGGTACACAAACTCTTCACACATGGAGTGGGAAGGACCCTTTTGAAGATGGAAGTGCTCGCCTGAGATGGCCTTGTCAGAAAATGCAAGGGCAGAAATTTACAATGAACACATGGACTATGAGCCCTGAATCTGTTCTTAACTGGTTCCTGTGGTGTTAAACCACAGAACTGCCGAAGAAAGCAGCAGCTGTCCACGGTGCTTATAATTTTCCATCAAGTTGCTGCCTCTTCTCAGTGTCTGTGGTGTTGGGGTATTTTACATCAAAAGTATTTTTTAAAAATAACCAAATCACCTTGGCGTATCCTTGATTTCTCTTCTGTAGTTCTGACACAATTTATGTCAGTAGCGTGGTGTGTGTGTATGTGTGTATGTGTGTATGCGTCTGTTATACTTCTGAAAGCTTCTACCAGCACATATTTCCCTGATGTAAATATTATCCTGACTTGGTTCTCTAAGTTTCTAAAGTACAGTGCTTGACACAAGGGACCATTTAAGCCTAAGTAATTCTGCTCTGGAGTGTGTAGTTCTATGATATAGGAATGCCAATTTCTAATTCTTCTTCCTACAAGTTCCTCTTCGTGGTAACTACTCTCTTTGTAAATTTAAGAAAAACTACTGTTGTCCCAACATGATGAAAGTTTAAAATTTTACAATACATGCACACACACTCACATATATTGGGTTGGAAAATAGCATCTAATTCAGAAATTTTTCCACTCTGAAAATCCACTTTTAAAATACAATTCATCTGGTTTATTTTGAAATCAAAACATAAATTCTGTATGTTCATAAAGAACCAGAGCAAAATGATGTTGGCTGAATTTCAGTTATAGTCACCTTTTTCATTATAAATATTCTGAAATATTGACCCTCTGTTGATACTGGCTAGAGGAGTTTTTGTGCAAATCTGGAATTACTTTTTATTTTGGAGCTGGTGATTTGCCTTGTTGTAGTGACAATAGTAAATGAAGAAAAACATGGAGAAAAGGGGATAAAAACAGGTGTTCCTATAAAATAATCAAACATTAAATTCTTCTCCCTTCTTTTACAATGAAGATTTAAAAAGCTTTAATCATGAGATAATGATAAATCTGATAGAATCAGGGAAGTTAATAAAGAAATTAAATAGTAAATGGAAAGAAATCTTAAAAACCATTAAAATTGGAGGCTCTTTAAAATGTCATTTAGTCTCCATAATTTCAGACACTCATGTGTCTTCCTCATTCTTATGACTTCCTAATGAAACAATTCCACGGTCCTAAGTAAATCATTCTAACACATAACAGCCTTCATTGGGGGATATTTTCATCCTATCTAAACTTAATCTTTGCCATTGAAAGCTTATTTCCTTTTCTAAAAAAAGCATCTCTGCATATTCATGGAGAAAACTTGGTCATTAATTCTTCATACAACTGAAAACAATCACTAAATTAAAGAGATTTGCTGCCTCATTTCTTCATCTTCATTTTGTACACATTTTCCTCTTCATTTTCTCATATAAGAATGTTTTCCACAATACTTTTCAAATTCCTCACATCCAGTTGGTTATACAATCTCTCCTGAGAGAAAGCATTCCAGAAACAACCTGCCAATTACTATTGTATTTTTTGTACATGCCATTTTCAAGAGCCTGTTTATATTTAAATGAAAATTATATAGAACATTTCTTAAGTATCTCATGTATAGTAAGAGATTGGTTCAAATAAATTTATTTAGGTGAGAAAAATCTGGATTAAGGCATCTTGGAGTGATAAAAATCAGATATCATTATTCAAGAATGTTCCCTGACAAAGTTTATAGATTAAGAAGTCTATTGAAGAAATGGAAAACATGACTTCTTATAGGGTTACTTGGGCTGAGCTGAGAATACTGAATAGGACACATATTTTGGTATCACTTAAAAATATTATGATTCGACATATAGCAACATTAATTAAAGTCCTGCCTCCTTTGGCACTATTCATCTTCAAAAGGAAAGCTGCAAATAGATGATTAATTTCAATTTGTAGTTCTTATGAAATAGCTAAAAAGTGCATTACAAATCAAGACAGTCTTTAAAGGAATTATGGGGTATTTCATCAGAAAGAACCAGTTAATAATATTACCAGATGCCCAGTAGGTACAAGATCTGAATTAGCCTCTGTGAAGTTACAAAGAAAATAGGATGGTCAATCCCTATCTTCAAGGTACTAACTTTCAACTTAAAGAGCCGAGGCAACAAAAACACAAGTGGTGGAATCACACTAACAAATAAAACCATACAGAAGACTCCCAAACAGCCATAACACACATCTATTACTGACTCTGGGTAGGAAGGGCAGAGTGAAGGAGAAATGTCAAAGAAAGAGTTTCTAGAGTATTTGGAGGTGCTAGAATGAGGTGATGTCAGTATGGAAAGATAGGTTTTGAATGACATTATTAAAGGCTATTTTCTTGTCCTAATAGAATCTGGAAGGTCACCTCTGAAAGTAATGAAATCCTCTCTGTACCGCAATAAGATTGCTCAATTTTTAATTCAAAGAAAATCCCAAAGCAAACGGCACACAAAATACTGGGTCTTGGGGATGGTTGAGATAAAATTATTGTCAAAATTTAAAGACCTGTCAATCTAAGCAGTGCACACGTAGCCATTTTTTAAAAAATTAAATTGTTTTTAAATGGCAGATGTCACTTTTATCATGCACATTACTGCAATCTAATTCACAATAAATCTCCAAATAGTTTATGCCAATTATTTTAGGTGCTGCTTTATCTAGCAGGCATGTCACTTTTACTCTCTTCTATTTTGATTCCATACATGCAAAGGAGTTTTAATTTGTCTCTTATTTTTGCTAACAATAAAAAAATAAAATGAACCTAAAAAAGAACAAGCCCACAGAACATCTGGCAATCCTTCCCCATTTTAAAAATATTTAATACAAGTGTTTCTATTCCAAACATTCTATCACCTTCCATTTAATTTACCGTCAAAGTTTTCTCTCTGTAAACTCTGTGTCTAAAGCCATAAACTGAATCTTTCATCTTATAGGGACTTTAACATACACTCTCTGAAATAAGTAATTTTTGCCATAAGACATTAGGATTGATTATAGCACTAGAAGAGACTCTAAGAAATATTAGGGCTATTATTTTACTTCCCAGGATAGCTGAATCAGATAGATACAGATCATTTATTGTCCTATTCATGGAATTCTCCTTGAAAATGAATTTTAAGATAATTTCTTTTAATAATTAATAACAGAAGTCCAGGCCAGAGGCAAAGTGAGAACAACCATTAGAGCAAAATTCACAGTTCGGAAAGTCTTCTATCTATACATCATACTTCAAGACAGATTATAAAGAGCTTAATTCAACAAACGTTTACTGAAAACTTAATAGGTACTGTATCCTGCACAAGATATGTCCCTGATATTGTGAGCATTTTGTCATATTGAGTATTTGCAAATCATAAATTTACATTGGTTGAAAGCATTGAACTATTTCACTGTCTTTAATTTATGAAGTAATCTAACTCATGGTATAATATGATTTGCAGCACATCTATAGTAAGATTAATAACCAAACACAACTTCTGCCATTCTTATAATTTAATTTGCTATGAAGTGATATTGATACTGACACAATTATTATAACTGGGAGAGAATGGTAATTCATTTGAAGAAGAATTTAAGAGCAAGTCTTCTAGAAAGCTTCTTGTTTGGATAACCCAGAGCCACAAATTTCGATGAACATAGAGTCACGATTAATCTCACATACTCGGTTAAGTGCATAGCTAGTTGTTGCTCAGTCAGACTTAATAAGGAATGCTATGAGGAAGAGCAAAACACTCTGACACAGCAGCATGTATGATTATCTCTTTTTCAAACATGACACGATTTGAGCAAGTCATTTCCTTTGAGAAAGGTGATGCTTTCAAAGCTAAAACAACTTTGAAGATGCAACAAATATTTGAAACAATTGTGCACAATTCTGATCTGTAAAAGATGAGTTAGGGACAGAATAAAATTTCTAAATGACTTGACAGGCGCTTTGCTTTTTTGGGGGGAGGGGAGTTGGGAGGAGGTTCTGTCAAAGGTAATATTATTAATATAAGGTCTGATATCGTATTTCCATTTCAGTAAAACAATGCCAAGTGTTTTTTTTTGTGTGGCATTTATATATAAATGGATAATAGTGAATTTATGCCCAATCCAATTACTTCCAGATGCTCCACATTATTAAGTTCAGAAAGAATTCAGTCTTAATTTGAAAAAGGAAATGCAATATCTGGAGATATATCTGGTTGTCCCAACTGGAGGGTCAGGGGTTATTGGCACCTAGTGGGCAGAGACCAGGGACACTGCTAAATATCCCACAGTGCCCAGGACAGTACCCCACAACAAAGCAGTATCCATCCCAAAATATCAACAGTGCCCAGGCTGAAAACCCTTGGAGTATACCTTGCACAATGTACATCTGAAAAGTGGTTAATTTCCTATTACACATTGTAATTACGTACAATTTGATCAGTTTCTTCAGTAGTTAAGGAGCTAATGACAATCTAAACATGTCATTTTCAGATTAAATAAATAGTTTAGGTAAGAGAATTTGGCTCATTTTATTTTTACTCTATTTTGGCTTAGGATGAAATGTGTATAAACTTTGTTGAATGTTTTGATAAAAGCTCTCAGATTTGGAGGTAAACTGTCTACAAAATAAGCTATTTTCTTAGAGCTTCATTTATACACGCCATAGCATTTTATTTTATGCGCGCATTTATTTTTTGCCAATTTAAAGTAAATTTACACAAGAATGTGATGAGATGATATATGAACAGATTGATTACAGTATTAAAAATACACGTGAAGGCCACTGCTATTGTGGTGTTTCAGGGTGTGAGAGTTTGAAGAAAATAGCTTCCAGTACTCCTCCCTGTTGCTACAGATGCAGAACTGAATGGATTTGGGTTCACAGATGAGCATTAAATGTAGCATATCTCAGGGCAGTTTTTCCCTTACTCCCAGTTATAGCAGCTACTCACATATTCTCCTCAGGGGTAGAGATATATTCGGTTTGAAAGAAAAGTCTAATTCATGCTGTGCCCTGACCCTTTTATATTCAGACTTACATGGTACCAGGAAAAAAAAAGAAAAAGAAACTTATTTTCCCAGTATATGAGCTTCTGCTTAACAAGAAATAGTTAAAAACACTGTGATCTTTTGATTCTTGAAGCAAACTCAACACTAGAGTGTCCATATTCTCATCGAGGAAAGCAAGCAGAGCCAAGGCCTATGTGTCTTGATCAAGATTTCTTCTTCAGCTTTATAACACCTCAAAAACCAATCTCTCTTGAGTCACCTCTTGGCAAGATCTTTCATTATGCAGATAGGCATTTTACAGTAAACATGGCATAGGACTGACTATACTTCCTCTTAACATGCAGTCTCCTTGCTGCAATAACAATATTCCAATTGCCTGGAAGAAAACTCAACTTCAAGAATACCTTATATTCAACTAAAAAAGTGAAAGGAGAAGGCAAAATCTAGTTCCATAAACAATAGGATCATCTTCCTTTGTATTTTAATGTGAGGCCATATTATTCTCTTTTGTTTGTTCATTTTGTTCGTTTTAGTATGAAAGCAAATAAAATTGCAGTGTGGTTATAGCTTCCAAACATCAATCAGAAGGCACAGCACTCCCCTTAAAACTAGAAGAGAGACCTGAGAGACCTTCTCCAAACTGAACAGAGTGTGAACTGTGATTGTGCTCTCTTTACAATGATTACCAAATTCCTGTTGGTGAATGTGACCATTTTGGCACTAAATATCCTCTGGTTGTCATGCAGATGACTCACTTAAAATCATTACAGGGTAGAGTCATTCACATATGGTTAACTTAGTTCAATTCGTCTGCAGTTTACCAACTGTTCTATGGAATATTTTTGCATCCTCTATAATTGATCTGTTTATACCAAGGCAAATTCAATCTGATCTACAGAATCTTTCTTTTAAACCAAGGAAAGTTTTTCTGATTAGCTTTAAAGCTATACTGAATGTTCTGGGTACATCGTGATTTTTTTTTCATGTCTGAAAGATCATATTATATTTATTGCTTGGTAGTATATGGCAGGTCATCATTCTGCTGAATTCCTCTGTGAAGTCACTCAGATTTATTACTTGTTCTCATTTCATTCAGGCACCTAAATAATTTGGGGTAAAACTCTTTCACTAGTAAGGAAAAAAGATTGTGTTACCTTATTTATATGGGAAGTAAAAATAGCAATTCTGTATCTGCAGGCTTTACCACTCCTAAATTGTTCTTCTTAACAAGTAAATCTGCTGAGATTTAATGCTATATACCCCTGGCTTATGGTGGCATAAATATTAGACATTTTTATGTGGATAGATTCAAAGAAGGGGGGATCTATATAGAGTGATATTTTTGTCATCCCCTCAGGAAACGAAAAAAAGAATGCTTCAGATACAATCCAGATTTTGAAAAGTGGCCTTAAATGACTTGCATCATATGCTTAGCTTATAATCAGCAATTTTTTTACATTAGTGTTTTACTTTATAATTCCCCAACCTTCTTCCCTAATTTATTTACTTTTATAGTACTTTGCATCCTCCCACACACTACATCATTTACTTATTTTTTACCCTACAAGAAGGTAAGCTCCAAGAGGGCAGGGATTTGGGCCAGTTTCATCACCTGCAGAAGCCTAAGCACTTAGAACAATGACTAGCATATAGTAGACAACTGTACCTATTTGTTGGATGAATGAATTCTACATCTTTCACTCTTCCTCCAACTATTAAAAATTTTAAAATTTCAAGTCATTTTGGTATATAAACCATTTTCTAGAAGAAATAATTTTTAAAAATCCACTTATCCTGACTATTGAAAAGAAGACTCTATCTGAAAAACTAGCCTATTATAATTTACACTCTATCCCTCTAAGAAAAGATCAGATCAGTTTTATCTTTATTTGAAAACATGGTCATTTACTATTAAAAATCAGAAACCATAAACTGATTACCCAATTCTTTGTCAGTGGGTCAAAGGGCTGCTTCCATTCTTTATGGCACACCTCTGGAGTTCATAAAAAGGAAAGAAAGTAGGTTAACCCTAAGGGCCTAAACAGCCCTGGGAAGTGAATGTCATCAGCCCTTTGCAAGTGAAATAGCAGACACTCAGATAGGTTCAGCTGCTTCTCGGGTAAAAATGTGGGGAGTTGGGGTGGGGTCAGGTGTGCTGGGCTTGGAAGCCGTGCCCTCTATAGGGCATCAGTGCCAGCTCAGGTCCAAAGACCTTCTTCCTCTTTGGGTATTTACGGTTTTCTGAAAGGCAGATGGTCTCACTTGAATTGTTTTGTAAGACTGACATTTTTAATGAATTAGCAACAGAAAAAAATTTTTGACTCACTCCCAGCTGGATAATTTAAGAAATGCCAAACTGAAAAGAATGCTATCTCATAAATTCAGGCAAATGGGCATTAAGAGGGCTAAGCTGGCTGTCCTTTTAATATACTGAATATTAGCATTTTCCAGGGCTTCAGGTTGGCAATGTAGTGTCAGCTCAGAAGACTATGCCTTTCATTAGAACTCTTTTATTCATTCCGCTTTGTTATAATGAAAAATCTTAAGTTGTCATATGTAATGATTATAGAAGGTTCTCAACTCCGGGAGGAGAAAGACTCAGAAAAGGAAGGCCCAATTTTCAAAGGCCACATATTGCTTAACTCAAAACCAAACCAAAATAAAACAAAAACCACTGCAACCAACATTTTACATCAGAAAATAACTTTAACTGCACAGACTGTTGATTTAAGAACCTCCAGATATTGGAAGGCTCCTCAATTTTTGTACAGAGGCCCAGAGAACTCTAAGCTGGCTACTTTTATTCGCAAATAGGATAAAGGGTGTTTTACTTAGCCCATTTGGGCCTCTCTAACAAAATGCCATAGACAAGGTGGCTTATAAACAATAGAAATTGGTTTTTCACAGTTCTGGAATCTAAAAGTCTGAGCTTAGGGTGCCAGCATGGTTAGGTGAGGACCCTCTCCCAGGTGACACATTCCTCCTTGAATCTTCACATGGCAGAAGGGACTAGAGAGCTCTGTAGAGTTTCTTTTATAAGAGCACTAAACTCATTCATGAGGGTTTCACCCTTGTGACATTAGCCCAGTTTTCAATATATGAATTTTAGGGAGACACAAACATTCAAACCATAGCAAAGGGCATATTCAATAGCAAACATTTGTTGCTTTTATTTGAGTTGAAGCTTGAATTAAAAACAAAATGAAAAAATGAATTTCCCTGTATATAAATTAAAAGAAAAGAACTGTAAAACACATGAGTCTGGGATTGGCCATTTATGTCTTACTAATTTCTAGAACAACCTTAGTGTCCATCACCTTGCCTTCCACACAGTAGGCACTCAATAAATGTTGGCTGAATGAACTGGAAAAATGAAGAGAAAGGAAGTACCATTTTAATCAATAAATGTTGGTTCACTTCACATGAGTCCACAGGTAAATTTAGTGGACTACTGTTTTCGCTAGCATCTTCCATAGTGGCACAGCTGTCTCTCTCACTTCCTTCAAGCCTCTAATCAAATGTCACCAAAAGGGAGATATACAATGCAGTTAGAACTATAACAATGTTTATTCACACTCAGTATAGAATCAGTTTTTGGAAAATGTTAAATGTGAAAATTTATCTTGAAGATAATTTGGCAATTTCTAGCAATACCTTGAATGTACATGCTTTTGACATAGTTATTACATTAATCCTATAGAGAAATTACATGATTTATCTGCCCATGTGTATAAAAATAGAAGTACAAAGATGTTCAATGTTATATATTCGTGATTATAGCAAGCAACCAAATGTCCACCAACAGGGGAATAGTTTAACAAATGATTTTACAACCTTACTATGGCATGCTAGGCTATTGTTTCACACCATGAAGTAAATTTATATGTAGCAATTTGAAAATATATCCAACTTATATATTAAATGAAAAAAATAAGTTACATAATGTGATATCTGGTGTGAGTCATTTTTGTTTAAAACGCACATATGGATATTTATATGGGTTTTTATACATTTTTCTATTGCTTGACTTGCTTAAACACAGATGTATTAATTTTGCATAAAAGTTTTATACACATTAAAATATTATTTTGTGCATACATTTTCTAACCATATATAGCTGCATTTAAATTCAATTTAATAATGTTTTAAACCATCACTCCTACTCTTTTATATACTTAATCCTGTAGCTCCTAGGTTTTTACCCTTAGTAATAAAAGTTTCTGGCAATGTGGAAAAAAATACTCATTTTTCAAAACGCTTGACCATAATTAAAATCTGCCACACTTTCTAGTTCATTTTGCTGGGGAGCACAGT
>NW_006441071.1:1193243-1211720 GCF_000325575.1 Pteropus alecto | reverse complement strand
AATAAAATTAAAAAAATAATATATGTGTTTAAATGCTAAATGATATTGATTTGTCTTGCAGTACATCTTTTAAAAGAAGGCAGCACAAAACTAGCCTAGTACATAAGGGAACTGGTAAGTCAAGTTTAGTTATTCTTCTTATTTATATAATGTCTCAATATTGAGCTGCTAAATAAAGTTTAAGAAGTGGTCTAGCTGGTGGAAAATGTATGAATTTTAGAATCAGGTCTTAATTTGAATACTGTCTCTACCATGAGCTGCCAGTATGACTTACTTTCTCTGTGCCTCAGTTTCTCCACGTGTAAAATGTGTTTCTAGTGTTATAGACTGAATGTGTATGTCCTCTTCATATGTTGAAGCCCTAACTCCCAATGTGACTCCCAATAAGTCCTCACTTATCATCATCGATAGGTTCTGCAACTTTTAAGTGAAACAACATATACAGCAACCAAGTTTACCATAAGATAATTGATGTAAACAAAAATTAAGTTCTTAGGGCATCTCATCAGTGTTATAACAAAACAACACTGAATGAAATAAAGTTATTTGAGGATTCATTGTATTTGGAGATAGGGACTTTAAGGAAGTTATTAAGGTTAAATGAAGGAATAGAGGCAGGGCTCTGATCCTACAGGATTGGTGTCCTTGTAGAGGAGACATCAAAGAGCTCACTTTCTTTCTCTGCCATGTGAGGACACAGCAAGAAGGCTGTAGTCTGTAAGCCAGAAAAGAGCCATTACCAGAAATTGAATGGGCTGAAATTCTTGAACTTGGACTTCTAGCCTCCAGAACTACGAGAACATAAATTTCTGTTATTTAAGCCAGGCAGTCTGTTGTATTGTGTTATAGCAGCTAGAGTTGACTAATACACATGGCATGGGTAAAACATCAAATACAGTACCAGGCGCATAGCTGACACTGAAAAAACGGTGACAACAGATAGTTCTTGCTGTATAGCAATCTGTTAGTGGAACTTCATGTACACTGGAACTGTGTCCTCACTTTCATGGCAGCTACCCAGAAATGTAAAAAGTAAGAGCTGCCTGTATAGTTATAATTAATATATTTATTACAGTAATCATTTATTGCAATTACACATATTTGTATTTAAAATATATTTATAAAAATATATATTATTAGTAACAATAAAATTGTTATCAGATAATTGATGATGATACTGACAATAAAGCATCAAAAACAGATGCAGCTTGTTGTCATCAGTCCATTCAAATAAAACTACTTTTGGGTTTGATGTAAGTGGATACCACAGTCCCTGGCCAGTGTGCATATTCGAAGCGAGGAACTAAAGGAGTGAAAAATTCGCTTTATATTTGAAATATCTTAGCATTTTATATTTCTTGCCTTGAAGAGAAGAGGAATATTATAGAGAAGAAAACTGATTGCAACTCAACATTGCTGAGTGATAACTCACAAAGAAAATAAAGTTCTGACTGGAGTGTGATCCCTTTATGCAGGTTGCTGAACTACAGGTGGAAGCCCTGATAGTACAACTGCTTATGGAGAGAAAAAGGAAAAGTTCAAACACCCAAAATTTAATAGTTAGGAGAACTAAATTGTGACATAAATTGTCACAGAGACAGTTTCTAAACACACGTCGTATTATCAAATTGAGCTAGATATGAATCCTAGCTTTGCAACCTACTCATTGTTAGTAATTTCTTTACCACTTGAGCATTATCTTACTCATCTGTGAAATGGGTATAAAATACCTACTTTGCAGTGTTGTGAGGATTTGAGAACATAGAGGAAAAGCATTGAGATAATGTCGGCACATTGCAGATGCTCAAAAGTGATACCTGTTGCCTTGTGTTATACGGATACCCAATACGAAACCTTTTCAGAAAAAAAGAACTTTTCCTGATGAATGTTTAGATATATCCAAAAAAGGACAGGTACAAGATACCTATTTAGTTCTACTCAGCCCAGTGCTTGACCTTCAGTGGACACCCAGTTATGTCTATTTTCCAAACAAACATTTCATGTGCCTTAGCTCCAATGGCTAGCATTGATGAGGCAGAGGTTGTGGGGTTAGTCTCCATACAGTCCAATTAGCTTTCAGAAAAAACTTTGATTAGTGGCTTGAACCAAGAGGGTGTCTTGAGACCAGCACCTGCAGAAATACTAGAAATATTGTCTGTTAAAGAGTACAAGCACATCTATCCATGCACCTCCTTCAGGGTTGGCAGTCTCCTATGAAGGCTTCAGCAATGTCAGGCTTGCATTAGAATGTAATCTTAATATCATAACCTGAGATCTGCTTCTTCCCCACACCCGTGCTTGTTCTTCCCCTGCAGTTACTCTGCCTGCAAATGCCAATTGCTTTTCATATGCAGAACCCAGGTCTGTTCCATTTCACAGCTGACCATGAAACAGAAAGACTGGCTGCTAAGGTCGCTTTTTATTGCAGGCCCAGTTGCCCTCCCATCTGCCTGTCAGGCTGGAGAAAAGGCCAAGAGCTGAAAATGTGAAAATAATACAGCCCCAACTATAAAAAAAATCCTGATTTGTTTTTTCAGTTGCCATTCTGTGAGTAAAACCTAGGAATTAACCTGTGATCTTTTTGTTTTTTAAATTTCAGAAAAGGGCAAAAGACAGAGGAAAGTATCCTTTACACCACTTCAGGCCCAACTGCTACGAGGGAAGAAAATACTGACAGTGAATTCACATAAGGATGGAACATTTTAAAAGTCTTAAAATGTAATTCATGTTTAAAAAAAAAATAAAAAGGATAACGTGGCTCCAAGCAAACACTGGGCATCTGAGCTGCTCTCTGGATGGTACCCTGGTCTAAGTTTTCAGGCCTGGTGGCCTTTGGTTCTTGAGTCTCAGCAATGAGGAAAATATGGCATTGTAACTCCAGGGGCTCTGGATTTAGAATTTTCTTGGACTAATTTTCTCAGTACCTTTATGTGCGAATGCCCCTTTGCATCATGTCTTAACATTGCTGACATAAAGGTATAAGAATCAAAGATCTTGATTTTCCTCAGCCCAAGAATGCCTCACTAGGACAATCTCATTCCTTTTTGTTACAACATTCTCCTCAGTCATCCAGTCTATCACTCCCTTACATCTTTTTAGGCAGGTCCTGTTTCCAATAATGATTTATGAAAGAATTTTATGGAGAAGGCTGTTTACCACATACACGTGGAGTCTAGCACAGAACTCAGCACCTAGATTGGACACCAGATTAGAACAGGTGTTCAGGAAATGTTGAATGAACAAAAACATGACTACAGAAAGTCTGTCCACTTAATTATTTCTGGAGTGATCCCAATATCTCTTCCAAGTTATTTTGATACAAAAATCTTGACTCATGCTTTGCAGCAGTTCTCCAGTGCCGTACGGGCCCCTGCTTTCCTCATTCCTGAGATTAGTAGCTAGGGTCTCTATTGGGCAGCTCTGACCTACATTTGTGAGTCAACATTTATTATTGGGCCAACTCCTAGAGAAGAAAGTAGACAACTCTTGCTTTTATGAAGCTTAAATTCTAATGAGAGAGACAGAAAAAAAACAAAATATCTCATTTCAGGTGATAAGATCCACGAAGAAAAACAAAAGAAAATAAGAAATAGAAAAGAAAGGGGTGGAGTGACATTATTTTAAATAGGATAAAACAGGCAAAGTTCTCTGAGGAAGTGAGCAGACCGGACAGAAGAGTTTGAGCCACGCAAGGATGTCTTTAGAATTAAAATACATGGCAACAGTAACATAAAAAGTGGTAAGAGATTAAAATAAATTAAAATATTCTAAGCTTAAGATTCATCAATGAAAAAAGAGAGAGGACTCAAATAAATAAAATCAGAAATGAAAGAGATGAAATAACTACAGACTCCACAGAAATACAAAGGATCATAAGAAAATACAACAAACAATTATACACCAACAAATTGGACAATCTAGAAAAAATGGATACATTCCTAAAAACATACACTCTCCCAAGACTGAGTCAAGAAGAAACAGAAAGTCAGAACCTACCAATTACCACCAACAAAATCAAGTCAGTAATCAAAAACCTCCCCCAAAGCAAAAGTCCTGGACAAGATGGCTTCATAGGATAATTTTACCAAACATTCAAAGAATTAACACCTATTCTTCTCAAACTATTCCAAAAAATTCAAGAAGAGGGAAGGCTCTGTAAATCCTTATATGAGGCCACCATTACCTTGATTCTAAAACCAGATAGACATTACAAAAAAAGAAAACTATAGGCTGATATCTCTTATTAACATTGATGCAAAAATCCTCAACAAAATTTTAGCAAACCGAATTCAGCAATACATTAAAAATATCATACACCATAATCAAGTTGGATTTATTCCTGGGATGCAAAGTTGGTACAATATCTACAAATCAATGCGATACACCACATTACCAAATCGAAAGATATGATCATATAAATTGCTGCAGAAAAAGTGTTCGACAAAATCCAGCATCCATTTATGGTAAAAACTCTCAGCAAAGTGGGAACAGAGGGAACATACCTCAGCATAATAAAGGACAAAAATGACAAACCTACAGCTAACATATTCAATGGGGAAAGGCTAAAAGCATTTTTCTTAAGATCAGGAACAAGACAAGGATGCCCACTTTCACCACTCCTGTTCAACATTATATTGGAAGTCTTAGCCATAGCAATAAGACAAAAAAGGGAAATAAAACGTATCTAAAAAGAAATAAAGAAGTAAAACTCTTGTTATGTGCAGATGACATGATACTATAGAGAATCCCAAAGATTCCACCAAAAAACAAAAGCCAGTCACATGCAGCTTACATGAGACACACTTTGAGTATAAGGGCATGAAAGGATTGAAAGTAAAAGGTGGAAAATTCTAGACAAAAGTTAATCAAAAGTAGGTTGTTATAGCAATATTAAAATATTAAAATAAGACAAAGTAGATTTTAAGCCAGAAGAGTTACTAGAAATCAAGAGGGCCGTTTCACAAGAATGAAAGGGCTATCTTAGCATGATGATATAACAATTCTCGATTTATAATCTGTTTAATAACACAGCTTCAAAATATACAAAGCAAAAATTAACAGAACACAGAAATAGATAAATCTACAAACATAGTGAGAGATTTTTAATGTACTTCTTCCTGCAATTAATAAAACAGACAAAAAATCAGTATTGAACAGAATATTTGATAAACAAAATGTGATATTTGATAACAAAATGTGATGAACAGAATGTGATAAACAAAAATAACTGCTTTCTTTTCCTCTGTAAGGCCTTGCACCTCAGGCTCCCCCGGGCTCATTGCAGGGACAAGGGTAAAAAGATAAATGGAGGCCACACTCTCCATATCTAAATATGTAAAAATTACAAATCAAGTTAAGAAACTGTCAAAATATGCTCTATCTTCCTACTTTGACAAATACACCTTTATAATGACAAAATAAAAAAGTAAAGTTAATATTTACATATGACTTAAAATTGGCAAAATATCAATGATGATTAAATTTAATTATTATGATATGTGTACAGGTGTTCTATTGATCAGCTGGCCATGTTTGAATAAGTCATAAAGCAAAGACATGAATAATCCATTATTATATATTTATTCCGTAAAATTATTTTTATACCTTTATTTTAGCAAATTTCTCATCTTATGGTCAAGATTTTCATATAATTGGTACTATTGATAGTAACGATTTTAAGGATTAAAAAATAGAATGTGATTGCATTCCAGGTATAGAATTTTTAAGAGATTTTTATTAAAATATAGCTAACATATAGTATTATATTAGTTTCAGGTGTATACAATGGTTATTCAACATTTACATACCTAAAGAAGTGATCACCGTGATAAGTCCAGCAACCATCTGACACCGTATGATGCTATCGCAATATTATTGACTATATTCCCTATGCTGTATACTTTACATCCCCATGACTTATTTGTTTTATACCTGGAAATATGAACTTCTTGGTCCCCTTTACCTTTCCCCCTTTTTAAAAATTTTCAGTTACAGTTGACAATTACTTTATATTAATTTCAGGTGTACAATAAAGTGGTTAGACATTTATATAATTTACGAAGAGATCTCCCTTGCTACACTACCCATCTGGCACTATCCATAGTTATTACCCTATTATTGACTATATTCCTTGTGCTTTACTTTACATTTCCATGACTATTTCCTAACCACCAATTTGTACTTCTTAATTCCTTCACCTTTTTACCTGGTCACCCAGCTCCCCTCTCATCAGGCAACCATTAGCTTGTTTCCTGCATCTATAGTCTGTTTCTGTTTTGTTTGTTCATTTGTTTTTTAGATTTCACAGATAAATGAAATCATATATACTTGTCCTTTTCTGTCTGACTTATTTCATTTAGCATAATATCTTCTAGGTCCATCCATGTTGTCACAAATGGTAAAATTTCCTTCTTTTTTATGGCTGAGTAATATTCCACTGTTTATATATCATCAATCATCTATTGATGGGTACTTAGGTTGCTTCCATATCTTGGCTATTGTAAATAATGCTGCAACATATATATATTGCAGCATTATTTACAATATATATATATATGTTGCAAAGTAATATTCCATTACATATATGTACAACATCATCTTTATTCAATTGTCTATTTATAAGCACTCAGATTGCTTCTGTATCTTGACTATCGTAAATAACCCTGCAGTGAACATAGGGGTGAATATATCTTTTTGAATTAGTGTTTTGGATTTCTTTAGATAAATTTCCAGAAGTAGAATTGTTGGGTCATAAGGCTGTTCTATTTTTAATTTTTAAAGAACCTCTACTGTTTTCCATAGTGTACATCAATTTGCAATCTCACCAACAGTGCACGAGGGTTCCCTTTTCTCCACATCCTCACCAACACTTGTTGTTTGTTGATTTATTGATGACAAACATTCTGACAGGTGTGAGATGATATCTCATTGCGGTTTTTATTTGCATTTCTCTGATGATTAGTGATGCTGAGTATCTTTTCATAGGTCTATTGGCCTGTGGGGAGAGACCTGGGAAACAACAACAAAAGGCTCTGGATGTTTGTAATATTCTTTTCCTAATCTGGGTAGGATTTACATGAGCATGTTCGATTTGTGGAAATTCACTGAGCTGTAATTAAACATACTGAATTGTTTAGAAATGAAATTATATAGTTTAATGTGAAGCTGGGAAAATAGAGGAGGGATGTGAAGGGATAAACAGGACATGAATAGACAAACGCTTATGATTGTTATAGTTGGATGATGGGTACATGGGGGTTCATTGTACTATTCTTTATACTTTAGGTACATTTGAAATTTTCCATTATAAAAAGAGCCCCATAACAAAAGAACTATTCACAGAGACCTATGACATCCTCATTATGATTTATTGCCTTTTCTGACTGAATCCCAGTTTTAATGGATTTATTTGAAGGTAAATAAACACTGTTAAAGTTAAATGTCATTTGAGGACAGTAATTAAGATGATGTATATTTTATATGCCTTTCTTGGCATCTAGAGTGCTGCCTCACTCTTTATAAGACCTCACAGGTTCAGTTTCTACTGCTGACATCAGCTAACCTTGTCTGAAAACTTTTGTTCCAGTGATTAAACTATTACTTCTCAGCTCCAAGCCCACCCTCTATATTGTGGCTGTCTGAAGCTGGGAATGGGGCTCTGCAAACTAGGTTTCTTTTTTTTTATTTTTCAATTACAGTTGACATCCATTATATTAGTTTCAGGTGTACAATATAGTGATAAGGCATTTATATACCTTATGAAGTGACCACCCCACTAAGTCTAGTACCTAAAACCATACACAGTTATTACAACGTTGTTGACTATAATTCCTATGCTTTATTTTACAGCCCATTACTACTTTTTAACTGGCAATTTGTACTTAATCCCTTTCACCTTTTTCACCCATTTCCCCAACTCCCTCCCATCCAGCGACCATCAATTTGTTCTTGTATCTACGAGTTTGTTTCTGTTTGTTTGGCAAACCAGGTTTTGGTTTGCCAGCTGACCCTGTGTTCTGCCAAAAAGGGGCACTAGGGGGAGACTGGAAACCTGTAGGAGTAAGGAGGAAGAAAGAACTTGCTCTTTCCTTTTCACTTCCTGTGCACTTCTTGTCTGTTTCCTGATCCTTTGAGTTTCAGGCCAAAGGTGGCAGTCCTTTCCCTTTGCAGTAGCTGACTCCAGCAAGCCATTTCTTGCATAACCAGGCTCGTGGCCCTCTGATCAGAGATGTGTGTATCAACTGAGAATACCTCTCTTCCGAGTTTTTAAGTTTTAATTGTTCTAGGCTTTTTCCTGTTTCCCCAGACCTAGGAGTGACAGAAGCTTTCTGCAGTTCTATCTGCCTGGTACTTTAATGTTCTCTTACGCTTTAGGTAATTCACAACTGTCTACCTAGTTAACCATTCTTTATATTAAGCTCTGTTCAAATAACAGGTAAGATTTCTGCCTCCTGACTAGGTCCTAATTGATACAATCTTCAAGAGTTATACTCTGTCCTTGCTGATTCTGTGCTTGACATAAAAGTACTGATTATTTTCTATCACTGAGCATACATTTGTATAAAAAAAATCAGCAACCTCTTCTCCATCTTACTCTCATCCTAGGTAAGCAGAACACCAATTTCAACTATTTGAATACTTGGCTATCTCGATTCTTATTTTTAAAAAATGACTACTGAAAAATTAAAATAATTGAGTTTTCTCTGAATAATACTGTGATTAGTACAATGTATAATAGAATAATTTTCAACAAAATATATCTGAGCTATAAGTCACATGCCTCTTTCTTGTTTACATTATTCCTCAAAGTCTCCTATTGTGAATGAAATTGATATGGCAGTATTGAAATTCAGAGGCAAAAAAGCCAAATTCCATCTCAGAAGCAATTGCCATCAAAGTGTTGATGTCATAAGCATATGAAAGCTATAAGGTAGGTGCTTAATTTAAAAGTAGATGAGAAGAAAGTTGCATATTATATAAATTGATATTGCCAAAAACAGAGAGCAACTTATTGGGAATTTAGTCAAAATGTGCTGTGGAAAGACAGACAGGAATTATCTTAGGGGAAAAAAAAAGATCCAGTAAATGTTAATGAATTCACCTGGACTAGACTAACCATGAATAAAGAACAAGAAACTGGCAGCTCATCTACTTCATGTTAGTGTCTGCTTTTTATTTGCTTCTCTTTTCAGAAGGTGTGAAAAAAGGAAATAAAGCCCTCAATAATATAGAAATTACCTCAGAGCCTTCTTAAATCAATGATAGATATTTTTCTAAATTATTTAGAAACTTAAAAATGTTTTTCTATTTTTCTATTTTCGTTAGACCATCGGAAGCCATATCCAATCAATATTTTTGTGTAAAAAATCTTCTCTGAATAATTTTCTGAGATAACTCTAAACACGCCCTCTTTAGTATTCTATTTAATAATATATTATATTTGTATGTAAAAGATCCCTCCTCTAAAAGCATTTTCACTAGTATGAACTCCTTGAATTCTCATATTAGTCTTACAGGATAGAGCTGGTATTATTACTGCTTCTCTCTGTGCGCCCTCCCCTGGACTCATTCCCTGATTTTTTTTTTTTTTTTTTTTTTTTTTTAACTGACGCGATGGTTTAATTTTTTTTTTAATACAGGAGGTTGGAAGCTCTCCTTAGTTCAAGTATTGACAAGTGGCCAAAGAGGGACTAGACCCTGGTCTTCTAATTCATAGTCTGGTCCCCCTTTCAAAAAGCCACTCTAGCATTAGAATGTTTCTCCTTTCAAGAACAAGGCAAACTAAGGAGAGACCTCTGAAAGGAATCAATGAACTTAATCTCAATCTCCCTTTAATACACACATATGGTCCTCAAGAAAGTCTCCTCACAGGACATTGAGTCAGTTGGTTTCTATGGGCCACAAATGTACTTCTAATAGTGAGAAAGCAGCACTACCTTTGGAATGGATGACAGTTTCATGAAACCATTTTGTTGCATTTGGAGGAAAGGAAACTACTGAGACCCTTTACCAACAGATAGAAATCCCAACAGGACATGGGAATTTCAGATTAAAACCAGAGAACTCTGTTGGGTTTCAATGAAAGACTTAAAAAAATTTAAATGTCTCTAAGTTTTTTCAAAAGTCTGAGAAAAACCTGTTATTTTGAGAAATGGAGAAATTCTGTTTAATATCTCTCACAAAATAACAGCATATAAAAATTAAAAACTCAAACGTATTGGGTTAAGAAAGCAGTTAGAGCTGAATTGGATAATAAAGTCTGAGGTTACATCATAGGGTCAGTTTATCACTTCTGTTCACAGGAAGTTGGTCATATATAAATTTGTAATTCACCTTATAAATTATACAGAATTTTAAACAGCTGCTTTTTAGGGAAACCTTATTTGAAATACAGGAGACATTGATTTTCTACATTTTTAAAACAATGGTCACTTACTATACTACCATTAAGCTTAATTTAGAATAAGGAAGTATTTTCCTTCAGCGGTATTTCTAAGACTTTGTTATTATCCCAGAGAACAGGGTGGATGTGGGTAGGAGCTGGGCAGAGGCATGTAGCCCAAAGCAGTTGCCGAGAAGCACAATTTCTTTGAAATTTGTGTTCTTTCCAACAAAGGTAGAGGGATTTTGCATTCAATACCTGTTATCGGTTGTAGAATATAAAGATGTTCTAAAATACTTGCTAGCTAAATTATCTAACTGCATATGCCTCAGGTAAAAGGAAAAGCTAACACTTGGCTCCAGCCGCCTATTGTCATGTAAGAATGCAGACTCCAAGTTGCCACATCTGATTTTTGAAGAACAAGCAGAAATCTGGATTTTCCTCTGAAATCTGATAACTTTTCTATGTTGGCCACTAATTTAAAACACTGATCAACACTGTGAGTTGGTCAATCAAATATCTCATGGGCCCCAACCATAAATTTCACCTCTCATTTAAATATTCACTTGATTCTGTTTCCCATTCAAATGTTATGTCACTCTCGAAATTCCCAAACATCTAGTCTGTAACTGTTGACTTCTCTTCCACACCCACGCCTCTTTCCCAGCCAACTTCAATATAATTTCATTCCGAAGGTCACCAGGAAGCTTCTAGTCACCAAACAGCCTAGAATATTTATGTGCATGCATATACCTTTATATACCCTTAAATGATGGTTCTCAAAGAGATCCCAGGAGAAGGAATATCAGAAACACCTGGGAACCTTCTAGAAATGCAGACTCTCATGGCCCTCCCAATATCTACCAAATCAGAAACTCTGGGTGATTGTGAAGCCTGCAAGTTTGAAAATCACCACCCTAGAATAAACTTACCTATAAGTCCATGAGGGGGAGGAATTCTGCCTGAAGAGAATTAATTTACCTCTCTGTATCTTACCCTACAACTTCAATCTCTCTTTTCTACACGACAGGGAAAGCCTTTGATCTACATAGCACTTTTTTATTAGGCAGTTTTTACATTTTATATAATTTCTCTATATGATAATCCTACACATTAGGCAAAGCAAGCCAAACAAGCTTATTATCTCCATCCAGCCATCTTATGTGAAAACTAGCAATTAGTAGTTAAGTGACTTTCCTAAAATTGTGGTTAGTAAAGTGTCAGGGTTGAGGATATTAATCTGGTTTCCTAATTAATAAATTGCCGCCTTTTCTTTGTTTTCTTTCTTTCTTCCTTCCTTCCTTTCTTCCTTTCTTCCTTTCTTCCTTTCTTCCCTTCTTCCCTTCCTTCCTTCCTTCCTGCCTTCCTGCCTCTCTCTCTCTCTCTCTCTCTCTTTCTGTTTTAGAAATAGCATTTTTTTCTCTACTTGTAAGAATCAACTATATTAGTTTCAGAAAAGCTGGAAAGTACAGAAAAGGCTATAGAAGTAAAAGCACCCAGAATTCCACCATGCATTATTGTGCATTCTCTTTGTCTTTTTTTTTCTTTTTTTTTTTCCCAATGCATGAGTACACACATGTGCAAGTGCAATCCTCTTTTCAATTGCACAGTATTGTCTGGAGATAAATAGTTCCCTTGTTTTCAGAGCCTTTGGCAACTTTCCAGTGACCATTAATGAAAATTTTAAATATTTTTTTGTTCATCAAAGTTATAAGTAACTCTGAAAGGAGATGCAAAACCTAAATGAAATAAAATCAGCATTGCTAATTTTTCCAGTAGCCATAACAGACAGGGAAATTGCTAATTCTGATATGAAAATATTCAATATCTTTATGCTATTAGGAGTGCCTGAGGCAACTGCAACTGTAGATAGCGTGTGTAGGCTCACTCTAACTGTAATAGAATTCAATAATAAAAAAACTCCATTACCATAACAGTCTAGTGTGTCAATAAAATTGACACTGCTTCTGCAATAAGCCAAAAATTATAAAATATACCCAAGGTCATGCAATGAAAAGCTTTCAATTTTTTATTGACCCAGAAAATTATTTTTCCAATTCTTGTATTACTCTAAAATCCAGTATTTCCTTTCTCCCTTTTTTGACTCACATATTTAAAAAGTGAAGACTAAAAAGCCTAAAGGAGATTCATGGGGAGGCTAAACTAAGTGCTATTTCTGACAAAGAACATTTTTTAGTACACTTGTAGACATTTATTTTTAGTCACATTTGTTTATCTTGTTGGTTTACGTGACCGCTAGCAAGAATATTTGCAAAAGTGTTTTGAGTTCCTTTTGGGGTTTCTTGTGAGAGTTCCTAACCCACTGGATCTTCACTTTATAATGAAATTCCAACCACAAAATCAACAATTTTATTTCATTTCAGTGTTTAAAGGGTGGAAAAGCCTACTAACAAGAACAATCCCATTTGTTGATTGTCTGCTGTGTGCCAGTACTATGCTGGCACTCTCTAGATCACTATATAACCTCTTTCTGAAATGATGAGGTATTTAAAACATTCAGAAAGGTACAGAGAATATAATAATCACCCGTGAATCCACTGCCTGACATTCAGATTTTAGCATTTTGCCATATTGACACTTATTTGAAAGAAAATATTACAGATAAAGTTGAAGCCCCTCTGTACTCCTTCCCTAGCCCATTCCTCTCTCCCTTTCCTCACTCCCTGATTTGCTCTTTACTATTCCAATGCAATTTTTATACCTTTACTTTCTCTTCCATTTTACATATACACACATGTATAGCTCTCTAAAACATTTCTATAAAGGATTTCATAATATACATATGCAACTTGCTTTTTTGCCCTGTGTTATATTATTCAAGTTGATACGCATATACTTAACCTCTTTAAGTCTCAATTTCCTCATCTGCCAAACAGGAATAATAACTCTACCTACAAGAGGACTAATCGATTTTGGTAGAGTGCTTAATTAGCACAGTGGCCAGCATGTAATAGGCATTTGATGGAAGTTAATTACAAAAATTATTACCTGACGTATCGTTCTGCCTTTTATGAGATTAGTCAAAGCAAATTCTTCTGGCCTTATCTGAAAATTAACTTTTACTGTGAATATCTTACATTAACTCACATATTTCTACCTGCTTCACATGAACCAAGTACAGCTCAAACGACTGTAGCATCATAGACCTCTTGAACACACTTATGATGGCACATGCCATAAGCACAAAGGCTAACTATGTACCAGAAACCAACTGTAGCTGCTCTGTATTAATCCATTTCACCCACAAACACTCCAGGCATTTCATAAGTGAGGAAACTAAGGCACAAAGAGGTTAATAAATTGCCACGGATCACAAAGCTAGGGAATGGTGCCATAGCGGGATGCTAAATGCAAGTGGTCTTGCTCCCAAGCCGGTCCTCAAGGCTGACCTCTGGCTGCTTCTTGACCTCTTAGCCCAGAGGTCTCTAATCCTTTTGGCACCAAGGACTGCTGCTCCTGTGAGGA
The DNA here is from genome assembly GCF_000325575.1 of Pteropus alecto. Classification (NCBI taxonomy): domain Eukaryota; kingdom Metazoa; phylum Chordata; class Mammalia; order Chiroptera; family Pteropodidae; genus Pteropus; species Pteropus alecto. The sequence continues at coordinate 1,197,853 of NW_006441071.1, read as the reverse complement.
TCTAATACCTGCTGATCTGAGGTGGAGCTGAAGCAGTGATGATAGCTCTGGGGAGTAGCTGCAAATACAGATGAAGCTTCCCTCGCCCACCACTCACCTCCTGATGTGCAGCGCAATTCCTAACAGGCCACAGACGGGTACTGGTCCGTGGCCCTGGGGTTGGGGATCCGATATAGATTGCTCTATTTTAGCCTGTATAGATTTCTCTATTTTATTTTGCAAAAGCTACACGTTCAAAAAAGAGATATGCAACAATGAATGTCATGTGTGCATCCCAACATATTTATTGAATTATTTACTGAAAAAAATATCCACAGTCATTAGCATTTGATAGCAGCTCACACTGAGCTCAGCGGAAGCAGATATTAATATGTTGTGCAGGAGGGCAGATCCAAGGTTTCGGTGCCCTGGCTCCCACCAGTACTCACAAACAAGCACATTTCTCTGTTTACCATGAGACACTGGTTTCTTTATGCCTGACAAAACAACAAAACATTATTCCCTTCCCTCGGAAGTTATACCAAGAAATAACAGAGGAATTTTTAAGACTGGCCTTCCGTTGATGTAGTGAGCTAAGTAGTAGAAAAAATTGTTGAGGCACCTTTGTGAGCATGTTTAATTAAACTTCCATGTAGTCAGGGCTGAGCAGTAAGGATTTTGCAGGATGGATACCAGATGTAGTTGGTTAGTGTCAAAATTATGATCTTTGTAATTTTTTTATTTAAATATATTTCTCTCACAATGTTGTATGAAACATTTACTAGTTTTAATATGTATCCAATAGGATTAATACTCAAGGAGTATGATCTTTGTAATTTAACCTAAGCTTTCAGCAATATTGTTCAGCCCTTTATCTAGGTAGGCTAGGCCTGACTGTTTTTTTTAATTTATTTTAACAACACAACTCAAAACATCTTAGCTTTTTGATAGCACTGGCCTAACCAGAAGGAATAAAGCACGCCTACATGCAGAAGGAAGGAAAAATCACAAGATTACCTTCAATTGCAGGGAGGATGATAAGCACCCTTTCTCATTTCAAATGGTGAGAGTGCAAAAGGAAGTGGGTTTATGTTAAATTAGAAACAAGAACCTCCTCCTATCTTGAACAGGTTGCTGCACCAGACTGTGCATCTTCCTCTCTCTAGAGACCCTACAGTGAAGGATGAGACACATCTGCTCAGCACAACCAGTCTCCAGAATTATTTCCAGATACCGTCAATGAGCCCCTAAGAGTCTCATGAATCAGTAAGACCAATACTGACCCAAGTCACCTGTCTTCCTTGCTCTCAGCTTAGGAGACTTAGGTGAGAAAGGTTAAAATAAATAACAGAAGGTCACACAATCCAGATCCCCAGAATCCTCAGCAAAACACAAGTATTCTGTGTTTAAGGGAGATAGAGAAAGAGCATATATTTCTTTTTCTTTTTTCTTTTGGCTTGTCTTCCTGTTTGAATTCTATAAAACCAACCAGAATCTTTTTTTGGCTATATTTTCATGTTTGGTTGGGTGTCTATTTTTTTTTAAGGTGGATATGTTCATAAACTAAAACCAAGATCGCCAGAGATTAAAAAACAAAACAAGGGAAAAAAGGCTGATTTTACTGTGTGTGGAATGAGGGAGAACCAGAGCCAGGTCACTCAAGAATCGAGTTCAGCTGGTCTCTCTGTGCTAAAGGCAAAAGGGGCTATTTGTTATTAAGTGAGATTCTACGCATTACAAGAAATGTCCAAGGTAGACTGGGTTTAGGGTAGATAGATTTAGCAAATAAAAATTTAAGATGCCCAGTTAAATTTGTATTGCAAATAACAAGGAATCATTTTTAGTATAAGTTTTGTCCCATGCAACATTTGGGACATACTTGTAGTAAATAATGATTCATTGTTTATCTAAAATTCAAACTTAACTAGTCATTCTATATTTTATCTAGCAATCTTCATTAAGTGAGGCTCTTGGGGGTTCAGAGCCATGCAGCAATAATTAGTTCGCATGCCCACACCTGGGACTTAGGAAAACTTTTTATAACAGTGTAAAGTCAATGTTACACTGCAGTGCATTCTGCTGCAGGGACCATGAACCAAATTCTTCCATCTGGGATCATCCTTCGTGATCAAGCCAAGTGTAAAATGTCCAATTGGGGAGCAATGCACACAACTGTTAGACCATCTAGGAACTCAAGCCAAGAATAAGGAATCATAGTTACCAGTGCCTCCTGGACAAGGAGAATCTGCTGTTGGATGCTGGTGGTGTAGACAGATGTTGAGAGCATGGTTCAAAGAGAGCGAGTCTTTGAAGACAACTCTGATGAAGACGACTCTGATTTCTAGCTTGTGAAGCTGGTTGGAAGATAATGTTTTCACAGAGGTCCAGAATACAGGGAGATTGACTGAGAGGACAGGAAAGGCTGAGGGCAGTGGTACGCAACCTTTGTGGCACCAGGGACCAGTGCTCCTATAATAATCTAATGCCTCATGATCTGAGCTGAGGTGGTGATGCTAGTGCTGGGGAGAGGCTCGCTGACCCACTGCTTACCTCCTGCTGTGTGGCCCAGTTCCTAACAGGCCACAGATCGGTACCAGTCTGTGGCCTAAGGGTTGGGACCCCTTGCATAGGGTCACAATAATCACTCTCTTCCTTTCCAGCTGCCTAACGAACACTTCCCCATAAACATCTTCCACCTGGACACCCAGAAGGCTCTCACACAGAACACACACCACACTTAATTCATTCTCTTCTCTAAACCTGCTTGTCCTCCCATAAATCCTGCCTTAACTATAGATAGCACACAAAGACTCCAACAGCCCCAACCTGGCAACCTTTCGTCATCCCCAAACCATGTCTTCCTCACATCTCAGTCAGTCATATGCCACCTCCTTGTCAGGCTGCCTCTCAAGTCTCACCCCCTGCCACTCCCTCAGTTCAAGTCATCATCATCTCTCACCTCAACATCAGGAAGAGGGTCTTAACTGAGCCACCCTCCATCACCAGCCATTTCCTCTTTTTATCTTTTCTCATTGTTATATGAGATATCTTTCTAAAATGTAATTTTGAGGACGTGTTTCCATTTCTTAATAATCTAAGCAGTTTTCCATGCCTAGAGGATAAAATCCAAATTGCCCCTGGGTAGGCACACAGGTCCTTCAAGGTTTGGCATTGGTCATTGTTTGTAGCCTCTCAAGCGACCATCACTTTCCCCAACAACAGATGATGTAATCTGATGCTCTTTCCCATCAAAATGACTTTGCACAGACTGTTTCTTTACCTGGAATATTCTGCTTCTATCTGGAAAATTTGTTCTTCTAGACCCTCAAGTGGTAGGCTTGCTTCTGGTAAGCTGTTGCCTTCTCCATTGCAGATTTAGCTGTTCCCTAGTCTGCTCACCCATATGATGCTCTACCTGACTTCACTACAGGGTTTACCACTTTGTACTGAGTGTAGCTGTGGCATGTCTGTCTTATCCAGAGGATTATAAGCTTGGAAACAGGGACTTGGTTTAGTACCTTTGAATCAAGGGACTTTGCACAAGCACTGCCTATAGTAATTATAGTAGTAATAATTATGGCTAACACCGGCCAAATGCTTAGGTGCTGGTCAATTTTCTAGGCACTTTATCTATTTTAACACTTTAATCCTGACAACGACCCTAATAAAGACCAGTGCTATTATTATCTCCATTTGATAGAATAAGAAACTGAAGCAAAGATTTGAAGGGCTGGCCAAAACACTATGGTTAATATACTGATGGTTTCAATTCAGCTTCAAAGTAGATGCATCTGAGAAACTTTCAAAAAATACTGAGGCTCAGGTCCACTCAAGAACCATCAAATCCAGGGCTGGGACCCGGAGGACCTTATTAAAATATCCCAGGTGGTTTTACTGTGCAGACAGCTTTGAGAATCACTGCCTACTTGCTTCATCCTAAGAAACTTCAACCAATGTTGAGGCAACTGGAGAGGAGCCAGAGAATTTTGGGAGGAAAAACTGGCAGCTGACAATTCCATAACTCTGCAGCCATGCACCTACGTTTCCCATCAGGCATTAGTCTCATGTAGGTGAACAAAGTGCCAGGCCCATCTTCGCAAGCATTGCAGATAGGACCACAGTTTTTTCCTTAGCACATGCATGGCCTGAGGTCAGGAGTGGGAAGGGTGGTGGAAACAGCTCCTCACCAACCTAAGAGTGCACTTTATGAGGCAATAAGAGGGAGTCTCTGACTGAATTAGATACTTTTGAGCACATACACTGTGATTCTACCTAATCCTCTCCAAAGACAGAACTGCTCCTGTTCCTGTGTGTACCAGCTGCTTCTCTGCAAAGAAATTATCCTTTTGCCAAAATTAGAATGTGTAAGGCACTAGCCACTTTCTATGTAGTTAAAATGTTATCAAAAGGCAGAATTCGACCTTAAAAATATTCATTTTATGAATGCCTGACAGGTATTTGGTTATGTGACATTAGTGCTAGCTGCTTGCCAGGGAAAGAATATAAAGAACAGAAACTAGAAAAATTAGGTGCAAAAAGAATGAAGACTTGATCCAAGATAGGAATAAGCAGGGAAATATTATTGGTAGATATAAAAACCTGGAAAGGTAAGTTATTATGTAAGTATCAGC
>NW_006441071.1:1188938-1193232 GCF_000325575.1 Pteropus alecto | reverse complement strand
AGCAGGAATTAAATGTGGGACAATGATGGGAGTTCATAAAGTGATGGAAAGATCAAGTCTGACCCAGAAACTGAGGGGTTACCAATAGATTCCAATGAGAAAAGACAAGGATTCCCTATGGCTGTGTAAAGAATATGCTTGTCTTGAAGGTTAAACCTGTCAAAGTGGTCAGCATGGTGAATGAAGATGCTGTTTAGCACAGGCTGTGCAGTCATTCAATCTTGGGTAGTTGAACCCTGGCTCTGTCTCTTATGAGCCCTATCAATCTGGGCAAAGTCCTTAAACTCACAGATCCTTAGTTTCTTCATGTGTAAAATTGTCTTAATAAAGACCAACCTCATATGGTTGTGGAGAGAAAGAAATGAAGAACCCACATTAAAAATAATAGCTAACACTTACAGAAGGTATGTGCGTAAGTAATCTATTCATTTAATCCTCATGACTTCAGAAGTACGTACTATTATCATGTCCATTTTATAGATGAGGAAACTGAAGAGCAGAGAAATTAAGTGACTTCCTCAAGGTCATACAGATAATAAGTGGCCAAGCCAGATTTTGAATCAAGGCAATCTGGCACCAGAGTCTAAGTTCCAAGCTTCTATACAATGCTCAAAAGTCTCTAGATGGTTTAGCAGACAAATGAGGACAAACAAATGAGGACAAATGAGGACAAATGAAGACAAATGAAAATGCCAGGATCCATAAATTATGGCTTTCAAAGGAGGAGTATCCTGATCCATCAGGTGCCAGGAGTAGGATTTGACCTAGACTCACTTTATCACATCATTTCCTTTTCTTTGCACATTCTGGCTCAATGGAGAAGAGCCTGTATGAAGACACAAAGGGCCCATTTTGGCATTCCCAGACCCCCAGCAGCTCCCTGACTCAGCAGGCAGAGAGGACAGGAACATACAGGTCCGTCATTTCTCATCTAACCATGTCTCTCAACTCAACTGGTGCCTCCCACCCCAAGGGAATCTCACTTGATTTCTTAGATTCCCAAGTCCCAGCATTTTTGAAACCCTTGATTTTATCTGGGTTGACAATAAAGCTTTTAAAAATAGAAGAAGATTTTATTCTGAAGAGTTTCTAAGCTAAAAACATGAAAAAATTTAATGTCCCTAAACTATTAACATCCCCAAATAGTTTGTCCATTTCCTATACAATTGAATGTTTCAGTCAGACTGGCACAAAACCAATCTTTATTTTTAAACTACTGTCTTCCTATAATGTTGTGTTCGCAACTATTTTTTAAGGAATGTGGATGAACAAAAAGGGATTCCATGGAAAGTAACCTCACAAGGTTACTTTCTGGGCAGGTCATAGTAAGTAGTCATGTCCCAGGTCTACAAGTTCTTTAGTGACTGGTGTTAAGCCTACCCCATCTATCGTTCCTGTGCATCTAGGTTAACATACCTCTAAAATACTAGAAATTAATACCCTCGAAAGGGGTATTAACCCTCAAAAGTGCACGTAATCTTGTTAACTATCCTGAAATCCAATTCTAGCCTTACTTTCTCCAATCTTCCTGAGGTTCCCTCCTTAACTTCAAATGTATTAAAAAAGCTGCAAAACTGTTATTCTCTGGAGCATTTGAGATCTTGCTCCCTGACATAGGTCATCAGTTTGGCTCAAATAAACTTTTTTTTTTTTTTTAGTCTGATGGAGGGAAATCAACTAATAAATGAACATGTGGTCACAAATAATAAAAGCAATTAAGTGAGGGATAGCACATAGGGTGGTGAGCAAGGAATGAAGTAAGGCACATGCTGAGGCAGCAATACTTCAGCCTGAATCTGAAGGATAATAAGCAGCCTCAACCTTTGGGCAAAGAAAGATGAAGATACACATGAACCATATCTGTAAATGTCCAACTTAAGAATGAAGCAATCAAATAAACTCATAAGAATTCTCTACAGGTTTGGACATTTTTTACATTGATAAGAATGAATTAAATTCTATTACTGTGAACAGTGATATCTGAAATTCCATGTTTCAAGTATTTTTTTATACTTCTTTGCTTTAGTATTTTCTCATTTTTTTTTTCACTAAGCACAGTATTTGCCTACTCAGTCACCTCTTTAGAATGACATATTACTTTAAAACTCCTGTCCCACCAAACGTATTGGTGAAAAAAAAAAAAAAAAAACAAAACAAGCTGAAGACAGGATGGGAAGCCTATGGCATCTGAATGTGGATTACATGGGGAGAGTGAATCTGTCTCCTCAGATCTCTCTCTGTCACTGAAAGGACAGGAGATGTTCTCCATGAGCCTCTTCTGATTCCAACAATCAGTGCCTGCCAGTATCTACCACCTACAACCATCCATAGCTTTTTTGAGAGAAGCAAGCAATCTTTTCTAGCAGCAAAGATGTTTAAATGATTAATTAAATCATGTATTTAAACATGCATGCAAGAAAGATACACTTAAAAAAACTAAATAAGGGAAAAACTAGACCCTACCTTTTTCCACATTAACAATTTAAACCACATTATGGAGGTAAGAAAGCTCACTACATATCTTTCACTAAGGTAAGCCACTTCATTAATTCCTCAGAGATTCTGAAAAAAGGGGCATGATCTCAGTGACAGAGTAAGAGAAAAGATTCACCTGCCACCACAAGTCCTGCCCACTTACTGCCTTCCCAGGATTACAGCACACTCCTCCTTCAAAATCTAGTTTCTCCATGAAGCCATCCCTGTAAAACTCTTTTCCCAACTAGGCTGAATTAGGTGGTGGTAGGTGATGGAGAGGACTACAAACATAGAGCTTAGAATGGCAAATTCAGTAGAGCCTGGCCAGCCTCTCTCTCATTGTGTGACCTCATCAGTCTCTGAGCTTGGGACTCCTTGCCACTGACACAGGGACTGGTGCTCAGCATCTGTTCCACTTTCTTTCCAGCATGCCTTCCTCAACTGCACAGGTTGGAAAATCTAACAGTGACATTTTCTGACCTCCCTTGCAGCTATGGTATAGGATGTCATTTAGGTTTAGCCAATCAGAGACTTTGAAACTAGATTTAGAAGATGAAAGTGAGGTAGAGGCTATGCTACTTCTACTCTTTCTCTTGGCAGTCATGGGAGGATATTATTATTTTTATTATTATTAATTGTTATTATCATTATTATTAGCCTGTAGTGTTTAGTAACAAGGATCATAGTGCAAAGAGGCAGAACATTGGTCGCCTGTTCCAGAATGCAACAGTTCCTATGGCAGCTTCTTGATTCCTCACCTTCCAGATTGAGGCAGAAGCAGCATCTCTTCAGGCAGGCCAGTCTTACTGTGTAGTTCTGGAAGTCATTCCTGGAGACCCAGCCTGCTCCCCAGCCCTCCAACCCCAATGATTTTATAAGCACCTAGTTCCTACAATAAAACCTCTCTCTCTTTAAAATAATAGAGTGGTTTCTATTTTCTGCATCTGAGCTCAGACCGATATATCTCTCCAACCTTCAGAGTGGGTGAGAGGACTAAAAGACTAAAGGGAAGGCAGCTGAACACAGCAGTTAAGAACATAAGCCTTGGGCTCAGATGGCCTGGGCTTAAACCTTGGTCCTGCCTCTTACTATGTAATTATGGGCAAGTTTCTTAATCTCCAGTTCACATACGATGGGCTCTCTAGTATAAATTCAATAAATGTTAGTTGCTTTTTGCCCTGAGTTCCCATAGGACCCTCTATACACTTCTATTACAGCACTTATCATATTGTATTGATTAGCCCTCTGCGAACACAAACCTGAGGACTGTCTTTAGTGTGGGAATAAAGAGTATAGGAATATCCTGAATTCTAATCAAGGTGACTTGGTAGTAACCTTAAAGAAGGAGAATTAAGCAATTATAATTAATTGGAAACATAATTGTCTATATTGTACTCCGTTACAGAGATGCAGTGTGAACAGGTGGTCAAGTGTAGAAGTACAGCAAAGAACAAGAAGTACTGAGATAGAGCTGGCCAGGTCTGTCCAAGGGCTCTAAGGGTAGAGGAAACCTTGCCTAAGCAAGTGTGAGGTCATCCTTACTGTGGTGAAAGTCTGTCAAGCATTTAGACAAAACAACACTTCTAAGTCCATCATGATGCCATAATCTGGCTTCCCATTTCGTTATCTATACAGAGCCAGTGTGCTGCTAAGACCAGTCAACTTGACAGTTTAATTCCTCATCGTAAATTAATAGATTGTCACCCTGATTATTATCATTTTGTTTTCCATGTACTTGCCTACCGGGGGATAATAAGTCACTGATTTGTTGATTTGAGCTTTCCATTCGGTTTTAGAGATGTAGCTCTCATTGTAATTT
>NW_006441071.1:1157114-1188917 GCF_000325575.1 Pteropus alecto | reverse complement strand
GAGCTTGTGCAATTCAAGTCCACCTCTGAGAGACAATCCCTTTGCAATGGGCCATCCCAATCAGGTTTATGAGCCCACTGGGCTGAGAGCCAGGCTTCTGACTGGGGTAAATTCACCAAGGTAAATGCTACTTGCTTCCAGTGCCCTGTGTAACCAGCTATAACTTTCAAACCTGAGCATCCAAACCACAAAATAATCTGCTTTCATGTCTCAGAGCTCCTGGTGTGCAAAGACCAGGCTTTAGTCAGATTTTTCCTCCACATACCCAACTGAGTGCCAGGCATATACATAGTTGATAAGCAATAAATATTTGATTATGAATCCATAAACAAATGTGTACAACCTTCCACAGGTTTTTTAAACTATATAAATAAAGAGAAAAAGAAAACAATTTCAAAGGGACTCAGAGAAGAGGAGAATCATGGTATTAAATATTCTATGATGGTTCTTCAAAAATGCTCAAAGCTTAGCTATTGATATTCCAATGTTTTTGGACAGCTCTTTATATAATTTTCCTATCACGGTTGTGCATATTAGTTTTCTATTGATGTCTACCAAATTACCACAAACTTTGAGTCTTAAAACAACATCTATAATCCCACAGTATCTGTAGGTCAGAAGGCTGGGAACAGCGTGGCTCAATGGGGTTTTCTGCTTGGGCAATCGTGTTATTATGTGACATCTAATTCTCCTGTGGGAGACACTGAAAATTATAGTAGAGTTCCAGAATATCCTGGAACTAGAAAACCAGATTTTATCCGGCTCCATTTCAGACTAGGCTCTTTGAAAGGGGTCTTAAGTCTGCTTACTTCACTCAGAAAAAGACCATTTTCTGTAGCCCTTCTAGCAAATACTGATGCTTCTAGAAGACTTTGAGGGGAGTGAGAGATGGTACCAGAAACATAAAGCTTGAAATCTATGCCCAGGTTTCTACTAAAGCCTCTTTAAAACAGAAATGCTAATCTTGAAATTCTGAAGTCAACCTATTCAATTTGCCAACTCAAGACTGAAACAACTGACTGGCCAAATGATGAAAGATTATAAATTCCTTGAAGGCAAGGCTCTGTCTCATTTATCTCTGTACCCCAAGAGACAAGCATGGGGTCTGTCCTACATGTAGCAATTCTGCATGTGTGATAAACCTGAGAGTTTTTTTTAAAAATAAATTTATTTATTTAAATTAGTTTCAAGTATACAGTACATTGGTTAGACATCTATAATGTTCATAAAACATCTATAATGTTCCTCCCAACTGCTCCCTTCCTCCCCTAGCCCTCCACTTAGCCATCATATTAATTAATGCTAACTACATTTCTTTCACCCCATTCTCCCAGCCCTCCAAACCCCCTCCCTTCTGTCCATCACCAAATTGTTCACTATATTTGTGAGTCTGTTTTTGATTAGTTTGTTCTTTTTGTTCCTTAGACACTGCATCTAAGTGAAATCATATGGTATCTATCTTTCTCTGTCTGACTTATTTCACTCAGCATAATAACCTCTAGGTCCATCCATATTGTTGCAAATGGTAGGATTTCATTTTTTTAATGGCTGAGTAATATTCCATTGTATATATGAACCATAATTTCTTTATTCAATCGTCTGTTGATGGGTATTTATGTTGCTTCCATATCTTGGCTATTGTAAATCGTCCTGACAGTTTTTGATGAAACTAAACATGGTAGCAAAATACATGGCTGCATTAAAAAATACTTAGAAAATTTTGCTGATTCATAAATTTAGTTGCAAAGAAGAATGGAAAAAAATCTAACGCAACTTCTCTTCCTCCTCCTCTTCTTGCTTTAAATAATGGTCACCTAAAATTCTAGAAGGCTTTTTTTTTTCTTGGTTAGCAAAAAGGTACAAAACAGAAATATCCCCTTGCTAGTTAAGAAACAGTTTGAGGAAAAGACAGTTTCGGTTTGTTCTTAAAAAGTAAGACAATTCCCCTTAAAGGTATGACAATTCAATATCTCTAAAAAGTTTTTTTAAACCCTGCTAATCACTAGTGTCTGTCAATAATTCTTGCTAACCAGACAAGTCGGAGCTAAAAAACATCTCCTTGCTCTACTAAGGTAAAATGATCTGTTCTCCTTGACTCACTAGCTTGGGATCTCCTTGACCCCATACTCCTCTGAGGCTGCTGGGATAGACTGCTTGCACAGCTATTTTGTGTCAAGACTGCACAGCAATCAGTATGTAGCTTATTGATTTATGTGAAGATACTCATCTTGCCAAGCAAAGGGAAATAAAGAACAATGATCTTACCTCAAGATCCTAATGTTTACAAAGATCAAACAAAAGACAACTACAAACAGGTACCTGGGCCTAGGATACAAAGCATATTGCTTCTCTTTAGCTTCTGATTCTTTCTATGCCTGCCATATGGTAGCAAGTTGGCATAACTTCAATACCAGAGGACCTCGTTTTGAAATCCCACCATATCTGGTTTCTCAGTGTAGGTGTCCAACTCACCAACAGATGGTGCCCAGCATTTTACCCATTAAACTCTATAATCTCCATAACCATTTAATAATGAGATTGGACCAGATAAGATCAGGGAGCAGATTTTCATTCTGTACAGAGATTCTGTCGGCTTTTCAAAGTGAGAACTGACTTTATGGATTAAGAGCCTCTGAAATAATCCCATAAAAATGGAGCTATAAGCAATATTCTTCAGTTACTTTTGAAGAATAAAGTGTTTAGAGGAAAAAAAGCAGCGATGTAGCCATACGGATACTTTCACCTGAATGATGAAAAATTGAGGATGTAGAAACAGATCACTAAAATAATCGGTAACTATACTTTTAAGTGAAAAATACTCTGGTTGCCCTTGGTTTGGCATCAATTATTCATTTAATAATTGTTTACTGAGCACTTATTATTTGCCAGGCATTCTTCTAGGAATTAGAGATTCATGTGTGAACAAAATAAACTCCTGCTCTACTGAAGCTTATATTTCATGGACTTATATGTTTCTACCATAAACTATGAAGTGGTGTAACTGGGGCTCCTAAAGGAGTGAGAAAGCCACCTTTTAGACTCACTGACCTGCAGGTAAATGCCCTGTTACATCCTGATGTCAAAAAAATAATGTAGTCTTTTAAAATAACATGGGTTAATGTGTATTACTCGGCTTTTTGGCTTCCCGAGCAGTACAGATTTTTGGAATTCAATCTGAGCCACATAACTTTGTTTCTTTGAATGATGGTGTGATTGACAGATGATTTTACTACTCATCAAAGCATTTTTCAGTCAAATTTTGGAAATCTGTTGCTTCCTATTTTGCTGAGAAAACAAAAACAAAAAGAGAACTTCCAGAAGTTCCTCCAATAATTCACCCATTACCTGCAGCCGTGTGGTTACCCAGTTTCACCATTTACTAAGTGGCACTTATCCAAACCAACCCTTCCATTTGTGCCAAGATCTCCCTTCCATTCCCCACTTACTCAAGGACATTGCTTCAGCAATTCTCCCCTATTTGCATCATCGAATCTTCCAACTTTGCTGTGTCATTCCCATTACCGCACAAATATGCTATGATTTTCCTCACTTAGTACAGATCTCTTGATTCTATATTTTCTGTTGGCTTGCATCCACTTGTTTGTTCCTTTACATATATCTCTAATTCCCATCCTCCCGTTTCCTGAACCCACTTAACCCAGGTTTTCACCCCACCCACTATGCCACGACTGGTCTTGTCAAGTCACCAATGATCTCCTCCTTGATAAATCTGATGTTCAATTCTTTGTCCTCATCCTACTTGGTCACCACTTGACACAATCACTCTCTTTTCTTTAAATACTTTCTTCACCTGTCTTCCTCATTCTCCAGGTTTGTTTCCTCAGTAGCTGCCACTTCTCAGACTCTTTTGCAGGTTCCTCCTTATTTTCCTTAGGTTTCAATGCTATAAACCTCTAGACTAAGGCTTTCAACCTCCTCTCTATCTATACTTGCTCTCAGGTGATTTTATTCAGTCCCACGGCTTTACATACTAACTAGAGTCTCATGATTTCCAAATCCTGTGATTTGTAGTCTGAATTCCAGACTCATCTCCAACTGCCTACTCAACATCCCCATTTAGATGTTTATAGCCCTTTAGATCTCAAACTTAAGTCCAAAATCGAACTCCTATCTGCCACTTGAAACCTGCTCCTCCTGAAGTCTTCCTCATCTCAATGAGCAATTCCACTCTTGCAGTTACTCAGGTCAAAAATCTTAGTATCATCCTTGATTTCTTTTTATTGCAGCCTGCATCTAATGCATCAGCAAATGCTTTTAGCTCTACTTTTAACATATGTCTAGAATTTGGTGATTTCTCACTGCCTCTATTATTGCCATCCTGGCCAGGCCACCACCATCACCAACCTGGATCATGGCACCAGTTATGTGAACATGTAGGTCACTCCTGCCCCATTCTATAGCTTGTCTCAACAGTTCCACTGGGTCTAGCACAAGGCACACTGAATACGATTCAGACTCTTTCAATGTTTCTGTGGGTAACATCAACATTCATTACTTTACCGCTTTGATGCTCACAGGTGCCATGAGAAGGTAAAGTACTCCGTTTTGAACCCATAATTATCCCAGGTATATTTTTGAGTGGTTTTATAGTTATTCTGATTCTCACATTATCCTTCTGCTGTCTTACTGATGTGATCTACAAGGCAACAGCATGTCTGCACTACCTTGCATGTCTGCACTACCCAAAGGTTCATGACTTAGGGATGAGTAGAGCCTGTGTTCCATGCCAAGCCATGAGTCCTGGTGGGCACTCTATTTGCCTACCCAGAAGAGAAGGCACCTTTCTCTTTGCACAAAGGTGTCTTCTGCTTATCAAGTCCTGCATTCATAGGGCTGTTTACACTTTGGGTATGTGTGCCTCTTCTAATTGGTTTGCTTAGAACAGAGAGCCTTTTAAAATCTGCTTAAAGGCAGTGAATAGGCCAGTTGCAGGCCTGGCTAACAGTGTGCACGGAGAAGTCTGCCCTGACTCAGAACTCCACCCATCTCCCCGCTCCACTGAGACTATGTTGGCCGCTTCTAATTTCTTTATGGGCTGAGAAACCAGGCAACCCAACTTATTTAAATTTTGTATACGATGAAAGTAAACAGACTATTATAAAGAGTCTCAAAAAGTTGTTATAGTATTAAATGCCTGAAATTTGGAGCATCAATCTTCTGGTATCTATTCGGCTTCTCAAAAGTCCTCTTGGCTTTGAATCTTGGTTCTGTTCTGGACATCTGGACATAAGGCTTCCAGATAAATGTAAGTTTAGAGGATTATAATCATATACAAATACAGATTGTCAAAAACTGCTTTATTAATCTCCCAAGATGATTACATAATTTTTAAAGATATTTACATTAGAGCAATCCTTTCTATAAAGTCAATTTATTTGAACCCTACAAATAAATTGTGTTTGAAATAATTTTGTGTTTGAAATAATTTTAATTCTATTTCCTAATATTGTCATTCAGCATTTGCCACTCTTTGTGTCTGCAGTTTCATTTGAACGTGGGCTCAGATAGTGATCCATTCCTATCACCTCATTAATTATCACACTATCCAACGAGATGAGGGAAAAGCCATCTGTTCCCATTTCTTGATGGAAAAAATTGGGGACAGATAAACACATATATAACTCATGAGATATTGGAGCATTTAATGATCTAGTAGGACTATAAGAATGTTTTAAAATAGGTATATAAAAACTAAAACTTAATACTGATGATTCAGAGACTCGATAAGATTCTTGGACAAGCATTTTCCTCCTCTGGACTGGTTAGGTGAAGGTTAAGAAGGGCAACTTATAGCACATCACAAAATACTTAATATTTTTTTAAATGGTTTAAAAAAAACTCTTTAAACCTCTGTAACTCAACTTTAAGACTTTTAAGAATTCCCATGCTGTTAATATTTTTAAAACAAGCTATTCAACTACGGAAGGTTCTTCCTGTGATCCACATTTGCAAGAAACGGAACTGAAATTGTGGTATGGTACTTTAAGCACTGTTTTGCTAAAAATAAATAACTAAAAGCATGTATTGGGGCTGCTTAGTAGTGGTGTGCAGCAGAGATGTTGATCCAGAGTGATTATGCACTGAACGTCACTAGCAAAACCACTCATTTGGGACTGGTCTTTCAGAGCCACAGTGAAGTGAGAGAGTTGGATTAATGTTTCCACAGTTTATGATTACCCACCAGTGAAACACGTGGAGCTATTTTCCAGGGCATTCGAATTCCTCCTCCTAACGCACAACACTATCTTGTCCTGTTCTATTTGTTTTACTTAAGTGTGTGTGACTTGCAGAGTATTAACATGCCAAAACATATGTTTCCTAAGTCTGTTCTCACATTTCACCTTCGCTTTAGACTTTCAAGGTCAGAGCTATTTGTGGTTATCCACTTAATTGGTCTTAAAATAAAAGGCAGAAGAAAACAGCAGATTTGTCATGGCCCTTCAAAGTAAGCATCAAAAGAGCAGCCTGGCACATCTGAACCTATTTAAATAAATCAGCCTTTTGTTCAGGGCCACAAAACTGCCTCCACCATGCTACCAGTTGCCATGCAGCTGAAGTTAGCTAGAAATGAGAGACAGAATGGTTCCTGAGCGCCTTGGAAACCAGTAGGGCTCTGAACAAATTGTGCATCTTTGTACAAAGCATGACTGCTTAGATAAGTTCTCTTTACCCCCAGAGTATGCTCATTAACCAGGTTTGTGTGATTACTGTTCATACTAGACAATGACGAAGTAGATCATTACTGGTATTATTATTTACAGTATGTGGCTCCAAACACGAAGCTTGGCTCAAAATGGATGCAATTGTTCTTGGGGCCTGGAGTGGGAGAGGCTATATTGAAGGAAAGGGGGTTCAGGGGCAGGACTGGCCTGCAACCAAGATCTACAAAGCTAAGTGCCAAGGTCCAGACAGCAAATGGGCAAAGTTCACATCTGGAAGTGAAGGACTGTGGCCCAACTGCTTTCCCGACAGGGCTTCTGGGTAAGACACAGGAAAGGGATCTGATGACAAGAAACTCTCTTATTTAATACAGAGAAGAGTCAGGAGTAGGTAAAGAAGGGTGATACAGCAACCAGATGACAAACATCCTGAGCCCAATGTTCAAGTAGATTCTCATTCTCTGGGTCTCCAAACTTGGTAAGTCCTGGACTCCAAACAAACCCTGGATCTTCTTCCAGTCCTTTGCTTCAAAGGGAACAAGGTTTTCTGAAAATCAGCTCAAGGGAAGAGGCAGCTTTAGGGTTGATCCAAGGGTCCCAAATCACCCTAGATGGAAGTACGCCTAGAGAACAATATGGAGCAGCTCGGGAATGCAGGGGTTGCCAGTCCAGGAGTTGCCCCATCTGTGGAGCACATTCCTTAACAAACCCATAGAATAACAGAAAATATGTGCAAATCATGTATCTAGAATATACAAAGAACTCTTAAACTCAATAGTAAGGCACATAACCCAATTTAAAAATGGGTAAAGAATCTGAATAGACATTTCTTTAAAGATATACCAATGGCCAATAAGCTCCTGAAAAAGATGTTCTATATCATCATCTTCAAGGATATGTGAATCAAAATCACGATGAGATACTACTTTACATCCACTATGATGGGTATAATAAAAAAGGCATATCATAACAAATGTTGGCAAAGATGTAGAGAAAATAGAACCCTCATATGCTGCTGATAGGGATGTAAAATGGTTCAGCCATTTTGGGAAACAGTTTAGCAGTTTCTAAAAAATATTAAATATAGAGCAAGCATATGAACCAGCAATTCCATTCTTCATTTATACCCAAGAGAATTAAAAACATATATCCACATGAAAACTTGTAAGCAAATGTCCATAGTAGCATTAATCATAATAGCCCCAAAGTACAAATAACCCAAATGTCCATAAACTAATGCATGAATAACCAAAATGTAGTATATCCATATGATGGAATATTTGGCCATAAAAGGGCTACAACATGGATGAACCTTGAAAACATCATGCTAAGTGAAAGAAGTCAGACACAAAAGGCCATGTTATATGATTCTATTTATATACAATGTCCAGAAAAGGCCATGTTATATGATTCTATTGATATACAATGTCCAGAAAATAGCAATAGAAAGTAGATAGGAGCTATTGGGGACGAGGGGGAGAGCGGAAAGGGGAGTGGCAAGTAACAGGTATAGGGTTTCTGTCTGGGGTGATGAAAATGTTCTAAAATTAGACGGTGGTGATGATTTTACAACTCTGTGAATATACTATAACCACTGAGTTGTACACTTAGGGGGAATTCTATGGCAAGTGAATTAAATCTCAAAAAGACTGGTATTAAAAAGTCAGTAGAAAAACACTATATAATGCTATAAGACAATGAGAACTATTTGGAAGCCACAGCTAGACTGATCTGATTTTTAGAATTGAGAGTCCTTACCTACCCTAACACCCACACTTGCATCCTGAGGAAATTAGGGAATTTCTAATGACTCCTATTTCTTAAATCAGAATTTTTTGTTTGCCACTTTAACACATAAACCATTCATCACCGCTATTATCGACGTCTTGAAGGTCCTTTGTCCTTTTACCCATGAGCCAGGGACCAAACACTGCAAATGGAATTGGTTAGTCCCTGAGTCAAGGGGAACGATTCAATCCAAGGCGGAAAACACATGCTGGCAAACCAACATAAGGTATAGCCACGATTGAATGGAAGTGTGACAAGCTAAGATTAAATATTGATGATGTATGTAAGAAAAGAGTAGGTACAATTATGGGGCAGAGACAGGAAGGCTCAAGAGAATTTCATGGTTGAGTGAGGTTCAGTTTCACGGAGAGAGAAACTGCTTCTCTCTTAATCCTGTGCAAGAACAGCAGGAGAGCAGGTTCAAGTCAGAACACTGAGGATTTGACTGTTAGCTAGAGATTAGTGGGGGAACTGCACCTTCATAAGCCTGCATGGGAGGCATAGAGAAGAGGGCCCAGGAAGTGTGGCAGAAGGAGAACACACTGGGGGAGACACAGGACTCAGGGAGAGCATGCTAGTAGCACAGGGAAGAAGAGACCTAGTGGACCAGAGGCCAGAGGTAGTATCTTTAGGTGGGTGGGTGGGGCTATATTCTGCTAAGCACTTTTCCTATGCCATCTCATCAGAGTTCACAGCCTCTCTCTGAGGGAATGTCTATTATTTGTTTAATTTATAAAAAAGCAAACGTAAGCCCAGAGAGGTAAGGTAACCTGCCTAAGATCACACAGCTAGGAGGGTTACTCTCTATCCTAGGCTTAAATAATAATTCCATTGTGTTAAACCTTAACCATCATAAACCCTCTTAGAAAACTAAGTCACAGGTTCTTGGAATGCATCAATGCTCAGTGCATACTACAGGCCTAAAATAATAGAAGTGGCTCAATATCTATTTGATTTCTATCAGATAGCAGGAAAAAATGAAACTGACTCAGCCTACATGAGTGGTTAGGGCAACAGATGACAGATTTAAGTGGGAGGAATAGGGTTGCTCAGGGTAAAACTTGTATTTCTACCTGCAACCTGCTTGCCCAGCTCATGTCCATTAATTAGCCAAAGAGAAAGTCACTTATAAAGCACCAGAAGCTCACTTGGTCCTTTGTAAGAAGGTCCTACAGATGGGTAAAGAAGCCCGTATAACCCCTCCAAAAAAACTAGTCCCCTTTAATTGGGTTTCTTAATTGGAAAAGAACTCTGAAGGTGGCATGTTCAGGGTTTCATTACTTGACCGCCTCTTCTTTTGTCCAAAATTATAGGTATATACTTGTTTCTTTCTCATTAACAGAGAAGCACGGAGTTATCGGATCTGGCAGGGACCCAAGAGATAAACCAGCCTCTTCATTTTCAAAGAGGGGACACTTGGGGCAAAGGGCCTGGTCCAGCATTAGACAGCCAGTGTGTGGGATGAAAGGGACTCTATCTCTCCAGACTTGGTCCTTGCCAATACAGGATTCTGTATTAAAGCGTGTCCTTTAAAGTTGCAAACATGGCATTAACATGGCTAGTGCTCAGACCTTTTCCAAACCCACCAGCTTTTCTAGCACAAGAACTGTGTCTGTATCATTTGGTTTACAAATTCAATCCATCATAGAAAGGAAACCGATCTAATAGAAATGCAGCTACGGTCTTCTTGTCAAGGTTCTGCTTCTCTCTGATTTCATACCTCACTGTTTCATACACATTACTTTTCCACCTGACGACAAGCTGGAAACCAAGGATGAGTCAAGACTCAGGAACACATCATGCTTCAATTTGCATCTTCCTTACCCTGCAATCAATCTGTGTCATAGCTAGAGTGCAAGGGACTGCTTGGTAGGTGCTGGCACTTGAGAACTCGGCACAAATCTCACTGGTCTGAGGGCCAAAGTTACCCAACTGGACGTAGACATAGTGTGCGTTCTGGGAGAAAGCTGCGACAGCATGTGGATTGAGCTCTATGTGGCTGAATTAGCCCCAACCATGAAAATTAGCATGGATTTACGTGTACTTAAATGGTCTCTATGAATCCATGGCATTTAAAGTCTAAATCAGCAGTCCCCAATGTTTTTGGCACCAGGAACCGGTGCTCCTATGAGAATCTAGTGCCTAATAATCAGAAATGGAGCTGAGATGATGATGCTAGGGCTGGGGAGGAGCTGTAAATACAGATGAAGCTTCATTGCTCACCCACTGCTCACCTCCTGCTGTGTGGCCAGGTTCCTAACAGGCCACATGCCTGTGGCCTAGAGGTTGGGGACCCTTGGTCTAAATAGTCAATAAAAAAAGAGAAGTTCAAGGATAAGAAGCAAGGCCATCTCCAGCCCAAAGGGCTCCTTTGTTAAATGAAGAAAAGGCACCCCTTCCTCTGGGCAGCCACAACCCCACACCAAAGCACATGGCTTGTCCAGCAGAGTGGTATCTAGATTTCTCACCCTATTCATCCCATTGATCGGACAGATGCTCTGGTGCAGTAAACTAGCACAGCTTTGCAGGGCAGCTGTGCTAAGAAGAGAAAAAAAAATCTCAATATGATACTTAAAAAACTCAGGTTACAACCCACTGGTGAATCATGAAACTATTTTAGAAGATTAAAACGAGTATTCTTAATAGAATAGAAAATATAAGGCTTATGGAAGTGCCTCACACTCAGATATTATTTTTATATGTATATGTAAACATGTACATATATGTATGTATGTGTATGAATGTGCATGTGTACTATACTGGGTTGGGATGTAAAATATATTTCTTAGTGGGGGTCATGGTAAAAATTATTTGAAAGTTACTGACTAATATGAAACCTTAGTCTAATTTGAAAGTTTCCTTTTCTTTATTCTCAATTGTTCAGGGAGAAGCACTAAGAGAACTAGCATGCATTTAGGAGTCAGACAGACCCAAGTTCAAATGGAGTTTAATACCATTAAATTTGGATCTTAGGCAATTGTTTTCTGACACTCAGATTCCTGATCTGCAGGTGAAGATGATACCTATTTCAGAGTGTAGATGTAGTAAGGACCTGGTATTAAGCACACGCCCAGTTCAGATGCCTCCCTTTTCTCAACTCTGGAAAGATCAGCAGTCCAGGGATGCATATGCAGCTGCCAAGTAGGGTTTTCACTGCCAAAAGCCACAAAGGCTAAGGAGGCCCAGTGTCCTGCAGTACATTTTAAATAACTTCCTCCCATGCAAGTTGTTCTCCTGTCTGTCTGGAAGAGCTACCTCTCACAGCATGCTTAAGCAGGAATTATTGCTTGGCCAAGCGATAAATCATGTGCATGAAAATACTACATGGAAGCCAGTTTAGGAAAAGAGTTTGGTGATATGAGTATGGTTAGAATCTGGTTTTCTGTTTTAAGTAAATGTATTAGGTTATTACTTGGACATGGTTAGAGTACTCTCCATAGTAAGTATTAGAGGTTCTCAGAACAGAAATGATAAGCTGAAAGCAATCTTTCAGGTCATCTAGGTCAAATCTCCCATTTTCTGGATGAGGAAATAGGTTTCCTAGTAGGTAGAGGATCTTCCAAGGTCACATGGTCAGGGCACATCTCCATCCCTGGAACCTCATTTCCCAACTCCTGGGTCACAAGGCCTCTTCCTTCAGAATAAAACTGCAAAATCCTCCTGTCTTTAGTTACATGTGGAAATGTGGGGAAGGATGAGAACTTAAGTTAGTGATCCTCAGCATATATTTGTAAGAGACCTTAGAGTCATCACAGCAAACTTTTTTAAGTGACACAAAGGAAATAGGAAATTTGCAATCTATAAAAGAAAAATTTAATTCTCAAAAAACATATTTTTCAACATGCAACTTTCCAATTAATCAAAGAAATGCAAATTAAAAGAATGAATTGCTGTTTTGTGTATAAAATTGGAAAATATTAAAAATTATAGTAGTCAACACTACTAAGTATGTTATAATGTAGCAAAAAATTTAAAAAACTCATAAACTCTGATCTAGAATTTCTGCTTCTGCAAAATCAGAAATTTACATGTAAGGCTATTTGTTGTAATATTTTTATAGTAGTGATATATTGCAGTAATTTATAATATAAAAATGACTCTATTCTATGATAATGCTAAACAATGAATAACATTTTAGAAGAACGTTTAATGACGAGTAAATGTTCATAAGCAGCCAATTAAAAACAAAACGATTAAAATGGTATATATACTCAATATAAGTTTAAATTTGTGTATATCCAATATCATTGCAATTTATTTAGATATATAGGTATATACGTGAATATGCATATATGTATGTATGTACAAATATGTGTGTGTGTGCACTAGTGAGCAAGCAAGGAGGGGTGGGAGAAGAGAAAGAGGAGGAAGAGCAGGAGGAGGAGGAGAAGAAGAAGAAGTCTGGAAGAATACAAGCAAAAATGTGCATAGTTATTTTTAGATGGCACAATGGAACTATTACAGGCTATTTTAAATGTTCTTTTTATGTTTCGATGTGTTTTTATAATCTTGTACGATGAATAGATTACTTTCAGTATCTGATAAAAATATTATTTAAAAAGCAAATTTAAACTGGTTCCATAACACTTTCTGTTAGAATTTCCTCTTAGATTTATTTTGACTCAAAATTTTCTGTTGGTAGGATTTTTTGTTAATGAGGAGCTTTTTTTATGATGGTCAGGTTGTATTAAACATTCTGAAAGTACACAATTAAAATTCCAAATCATTTTCCCTTATTATATGCATTACCTTTTCATAAATCTATAGTCTGAAACATATTTTGGTAATATGAAGGGATTAAACATTCAGGGAAACCTTTCTCAATATATTATACCTGAACATGTTGGATATTATTATATTTTAAAATATATTTTAAAATTAGAAATTTCTTAGAACCCAGAACACCAAGTAAGCACAATATTGCTTTGCCTTCAGGGTACCTGCCATTTTTCAGTTGCCTGGAGACTAGGGTTTTAGAAGCCACAAACATAAGGCCTGATACAAAGGAGATAGTTCCAAGACCTCCCTTCCCAATAAGCTGAAAATCCTAAAGGGTTGACAGTCTTCGAGGATGAATAAGGAAGAAAAAGATATGCCTAGTTTGTTCTTGTTTTTGAGTGGCACTGCAAAAATTAAACAAACAAACGAATAAACAAATAAATAATAAAAGAAAAGAAAAAAGTCTTCCTTAAGAATTTCCAACCACAGACTCATTTATATAGGGGTTTAGAGTCTGAATTCACCCTACCTGGGTGGAAAAAAGTCAAACATTTAGGTTAGAATGGTCCCAGGTTTGTTGTGCTCCCAGGCACTTGATGAAAGAAAAACAAAGTCCTCTCTGGAAGAATACATTTAAAACCCAGGCTTCAATGACTTCCCACAGGTAAAGTTCCAAGGAATATGAGTTTAAAGTTTTAAAAAAATAACTAAATAAGGAAGCAGCCTTACACATTTGATTATCAATAAAACAACAAAACTAGACCTAAAACTAGATACTGACATTAGAAATACCAAATATAAAATATAAATATATTTAACATGTTTAGAGAAATAAAAGACATTAAATGATGAAGGAATAAGAAATAATAAAAATCAACCAGAAAGATGTGAAAAAGAGCTACAAAAACTTTTAGAGATGAAAAATACAATTAAAATTAGAAACTAAACAATCAGCTTTAGAAGATTAGACAAAAATTGAAGAGAAAATTAGAAACTAGAAGGCAGTTATAAAGAAATGACCACAATGAGGAACACAGATTAAAAAAAAAGAAGAGTAGTTAAAAGACATGAAGAATAGGTTGAGATTGTACAACATATATCTAATCAGAATTCTAGAAGATTATAGGAAGAGTGAGGTAGAGGCAAAATTGGTGGGAAGCACTAATGCCCAAATTCAGAAAGCCTAATAAATCGCAAATAGCGGATAAATAAGTGAGAAAACCACACCTGACCTAGCATAAGGAAAAACAAAGAAAAAACTTTAAAAGCAGTCAAAGAAAAAAGGCAGATTTCTTACAAAGAAGCAATATTTACACTGATAGTGGTCTTTTCAAGTGCAAAAATGGAAGTCAGAGACAGTAAGGTATTATTTTTAAAATGGGATAAGAAGTAATTTTTTACCCACCAAAACTATCTTCCAAGAACAAAAGTAAAATACATCTCTAAGCAAATAAAAATCAGGAGCATTTACCATTAACAGATTCTTGCTAAAGGAACTTATAAAGAATGTAAATTGGCAAAGGAAAAAAATCATAGTAAAACAAGTCTGATGTTAGAAAAGGAATGAGGAGGAAAAAAGTGATTAAAAATGTGAGTAAATCAAAAAAATTGATGGCATAATGACAATATCTAGTTTGTAGGATTAAAAAAGTAAAGATTATACCTCAATAAAGCTGTTACAAAATATGAAGGTAGAACTTAATCATGGACTTCAAATCTTATATAATTGGGGAGAGGTGATTGAATTAAAATGTCCTAAGGTCTTGGGTTGTTTAGCAGGAGTGTAAAGATATTAACTTTATACTGTGTTGAGTTAAATATACACATAAAATTTTTAGGGTAAACACTAAAAGTAAAGAAATTGGGTATATAAATTCCAAGCTAATAATGGCAATAACAGATTTAGTAAAAACTCAATCCAAAAAAAAGGCAAGGAAAAATTATAAAAAGAAACAGAAAGATCAGAAGAAACAGAAAGTATAAAATAGCATGATAGAAAATCCAAATGTAACAGTAATCACAATCAATGTAAATAAACTAAACTTTCCAGTTAAAAATAATGATTGTCAAACCGAATTAAAGAAAATGCCACTGTATTCTGTTTACCAGAGACTTTCCTAAAACAAAAAAAGGTTGAAGGTCAAAATATGGAAAAACTAATCCAGTCAAATTCACACTGTAGATTACTTATCTCCTCAATGGCCAGAGAGCAGCTTAACATAACAATCCGATTTCTTGTTAAAGTTAAAATATAAATTATCTGGTTTTACCATTAAAAAAAGGGAGGGAGGGGGAAAAAGGGACAGAGGAGAGAAGGAGAAGAGGAGGAAGGAAGGTATGTAGGGGTAACTCCTCCTCTCAACATTGCCAGAAAGATTCACATCATTTAGGTCATCTCTTGCTGGAGAAACCAGAGTAACAAGGGAACAGCCAAGGGAATCTGAACTCTGTATATTAAAATCCAGTGGGCTTTCTGGCTCCCTCAAAACACCTTGTTCATTCTCTGAATCACATGCAATAAGTAACTGACGGGTTTGCTTTTAATATAAGTGGAGGAAAACAAAACAAGAAAAATAGTGCCATGTTGTATCCCTAAATAAATAAACACACTACATTCACAGGTATCTAGCGTGTTAAGAATTTTAATGCCTAAATTTTTCTTTTGAGAAGGATAGAGAATTTCCAAGTCTATTAAATAATATTATCCTTTTATTTATTACAAGGAGGATCTTACTGTACCTTCTTTGAAGTTCGTACAATTATTTTACTAATTTATTTTCTAGATTTGGAGGGGGAACAAAAATTCAGTTTTATATTCTGTGACTTAAGCACACTTGGGACTATAGATTAGTGTTAATAAAATTATTTGTAGTTTAGTACCTTATAAGAAATACTTCACCATATAAGAATGTTTATAATATTATTTCAATTCTGATTTTCTCATGAACATTAATAACAACTGGAATTGAAAAAAATTCTGTTCACAAACAACTTTTCAGGAACACACAAACTAAATAAAGCAAGGCATACTTGAATCACTAAGTAGCCTGCTCTTCTTCAACTGCTCAGCTTTAAGCATCTTTATTTAGACCTTTCCCTTCATTAGAACTGGGCTGACTTGCTGTCAGATTACAGTGCCAAGTCTAAGAAGAAGTTAAATACCATGGACAGCTGCTTTCTAGGCCAATGACAGCCTAGCACCATAAGAGATCAACAGACCTCAGCAGTCCGCCAGGCGCATAGCAAAATGTGCGGATGCCCTGAAACTCCACTGCTTCACATCCTGCAGGATACAAATTTATTCCTAACAAGCTATGGTGATGTTTTTAGATGAGAATCCTAATCGTTTATAAATAAAAATACTTTAAAAAACAAAAATCTCTGCTTAGCATAGATCTTTCTAAACCTCAGTTAATGGCCTACTTATTTCAAGCAAAATTCTACACAGTAAAATTTTAGAACAACAAAGGCATTTGGAGGTTTCCTTGGAGTTTACGATAATATCTGGCCTCCATATATTCACTGTATTTGAACTAGGGCTTATAAATATTATAATACGGCAAATATTATATGCCTCTAAGGGAGAAAATGGCCTGCTTTACTCAATGATTTGCTAAGGTAAATTCTAATCCTCAAGAAATGTTTTGAAACTCTCAAATTTATTCTTACTCTCTTTTCATTTCAGAACAGAAAAAAAAAAAAAGACTAACATTTGTTAAACAACCCACATTTGCCAAGGACTATGTTAGCTGTTTAACATTCACTTTTTAAATAATTTTCCAATCTTTATGAAGTAGATACTACTATTTTCATTAGGAAACAGGTTCAGAGAGTTTATGTGACTTCTCTGAGGTCATAAGGCTTATTATACACATGGCGATAATATCTTTTTCACTGAGTCAAACCCCTGGACATTTATCGTGTCATGACATTACATGACTTTTTTTAAAAGATAATACAACTACTAAAAAATAATAATAACAAATAAAAAATGCACACGAGATGGAGCAACTATGAAATGAGATGAGAAACTATTACTTTAACTAAAGGTAAAAAAATGCCAGTTCACATTTTTACATGCTTCACAGTTGTCCCATGACAAACATCATCGATAATAGAACCAAATTAAGATTTTCAACTTGTCTATGAAGCAAGTAGCTTCAAAGACATTTTACTGCATAGAGTCCAGCAGAGTTGATGATATTTTTCACAAGAACCTCCGATGATTTGTATAATATCTACAATATTTTCCCTCCACTTTCCCAAACTCCCATGCCCCATAATTGTGCAAATAAGACAATGAGATGGCTTTGCATTAAGCCACTAAGAAAACATGCTTAGTGCATCCTAAATTTATGGACAGCACATTCCTCTCTATGAAGACTTTGCTGAGGGCTGTGTTTTGGCTTAGGGTCTTTTTTTCTGAGTGTTCTGAAGATGTTAGAAGCATCGACTTCTATAAGAAAGGTGGGGTACACAGCCAGAAATCAACTTTTCAAATCAGAGAATTAGATGGCTGCACCCCAGGACTCATCTCTCTTTGGGACACCTTATGTTCAGTGCTTGGAGAGCAAAACTTCCATAAGATTCTGAAATTAGGCATATGATAAAGACTAATTGCTGGAATTTTTTTTCAGCAATAATTCAAAAGTACAATTGACAAGGTGAAATTTCCTGAAGGAAATCACACATCATTATGCACTTTTCCGCCTAAAAATATATAACTGTGTTCTAGTATTTTTGAGGAAAACCAAACAAGACATAGCTATATTAAAAATTCTATTCCCATAATACTTATAGTTCAATCTAGTTATTGAATACCAAAAAATAATAATAATTAAAAGGGATAAATGAAACCTATTTGATGCTAAAAGGAAAATAATATAATAAATACATTTTAGGGAAAAATCAGAAATAGGAGAAATAGTCATGAATATAATCTTCCTTTTTTAATTAAGTAAATCTAGAATTTCCAAATTAAAACATGTACAGTATTAAATATAGCACAAAATTATGGATTTAAATAACAACTATTAAGGAATGTCAGCCTAAGTTGCTGACTTTTAATTTATCATAAAATGACATAACAATCACCTAATATAGTATGTAAAAATCCTGCTAGAGCTACTTTAATGAATGGCTTATGATTGATTAAATACTGTCTGTAAATTGTATTTAAAAAGTTATTCCCAAATTCATGAAAGCAGCTCCCTGCGCCCCCCGCCCCAAATCAGAATACAAAATCCCCCTGCAATCTTAAATACATCATTGGATTGCTCTGAGAATTCCTTTTTCATAAATGTTGCCAATATAACCTTTAGCTGACTCTGTGTCTAAGTTAATAAAGTTCCGCTATGGTGTAACAAAACAAAAGTGCTGAGTTCTCGAAAAGAATTTTTACCCTTGATATGCCCAGGATATTTGTAAGACACCAAATCATTTCCTTGCCTCTAAAAATATGCCTTTCCATTGGCAATTGTTCAGCACTCTAATTGGAATAAACACATAGACTTTTAATGCAAACCACTCAAACTAGCAGTCAGGCTTGAGGAGAGAGCTTGAAGAGTCATCCTTTTAACTATAAAATTAGAGCAGGGAGAGGGGCTTCAGTGATGACCCTGTCATAACTTCAAGAATATATGGTCAGCTATCACATCTGAATACCTATTTGCATCTATATTACTAAGTGATGTTTTTTTTTTTTGTACTACGATTTCTAACAACCATGTGCTGAGTGAAACGTTAGAAAAATACAATATAAAGCAGTTCTCTTCTGCATGTCCTAAATAGAAATACTGCTGGTTAACTGTGTTCTAGTATTTTTGAGGAAAACCAAACAAGACATAGCTATATTAAAAATTCTATTCCCATAATACTTATAGTTCAATCTAGTTATTGAATACCAAAAAATAATAATAATTAAAAGGGATAAATGAAACCTATTTGATGCTAAAAGGAAAATAATATAATAAATACATTTTAGGGAAAAATCAGAAATAGGAGAAATAGTCATGAATATAATCTTCCTTTTTTAATTAAGTAAATCTAGAATTTCCAAATTAAAACATGTACAGTATTAAATATAGCACAAAATTATGGATTTAAATAACAACTATTAAGGAATGTCAGCCTAAGTTGCTGACTTTTAATTTATCATAAAATGACATAACAATCACCTAATATAGTATGTAAAAATCCTGCTAGAGCTACTTTAATGAATGGCTTATGAATGATTAAATACTGTCTGTAAATTGTATTTAAAAAGTTATTCCCAAATTCATGAAAGCAGCTCCCTGCGCCCCCCGCCCCAAATCAGAATACAAAATCCCCCTGCAATCTTAAATACATCATTGGATTGCTCTGAGAATTCCTTTTTCATAAATGTTGCCAATATAACCTTTAGCTGACTCTGTGTCTAAGTTAATAAAGTTCCGCTATGGTGTAACAAAACAAAAGTGCTGAGTTCTCGAAAAGAATTTTTACCCTTGATATGCCCAGGATATTTGTAAGACACCAAATCATTTCCTTGCCTCTAAAAATATGCCTTTCCATTGGCAATTGTTCAGCACTCTAATTGGAATAAACACATAGACTTTTAATGCAAACCACTCAAACTAGCAGTCAGGCTTGAGGAGAGAGCTTGAAGAGTCATCCTTTTAACTATAAAATTAGAGCAGGGAGAGGGGCTTCAGTGATGACCCTGTCATAACTTCAAGAATATATGGTCAGCTATCACATCTGAATACCTATTTGCATCTATATTACTAAGTGATGTTTTTTTTTTTTGTACTACGATTTCTAACAACCATGTGCTGAGTGAAACGTTAGAAAAATACAATATAAAGCAGTTCTCTTCTGCATGTCCTAAATAGAAATACTGCTGGTGGGGTTTTTTGTTTTTGTTTTTGTTTTTGTTTTTGCACTTTGCTTCCATTTCATGGCTACTATAAAATAATAGATGGCCATCAAACTTGACCATAAAGGAATTATACTAATATAATTTTTTTCTTTTTATTCTGGACAAAATAACTCACCTTTCATTCAACATCTGTTTTTGCATACATGAGAATTTTCCCAGATGCTACTATGAAGTTTGCATATGTATTTTGGTTTTCTGTTTAAAATCACATGCAGAGATAACATTTCAATGTTAGGATATAAATCAGAACTGCATCACTATACTAAAGATAAAATTTTATTGATGTTGCTTATCCAATATTTAAAAAAATAATTTACATCTTTGCAGATCAATTTCTTCTAAGCTCTTTACCAATTTGCTCACCACCATCTAAGTAGTAGGATGGCCAGTGTTGTCATTAAAATTCCCTCAAGAGCTACTGTAAAAATATTTTGAGTCAGGTTTATCACAGCATGCAAAATGAGCCATCGAGCTACAGAAGCAGGAAGAAAAGCTTGCCAGTGACTCTCTTCACTGGATCCCAATCAGTTCCTGGCTGAGTGCTCTGGAGCATTACTGAATGGATCAAGAAGAATAGCCATGACCCATTCTAATGACCTGTCCTGCTAGGCCTTAGGTTGCTGACTTAAAGGTATAGCTTGATGACACACACAAACTTTCTTCCCTAAATATCTTTAAAGAAACAGTTCATTATAATTGTCATGTACCCGTTTAAAAAGAAAAAACAGCCTTCTAGGCACACACTTTCCCATGAAAATTAAATTGCTCACAAAATCATCATGCCTACTTTCAGAAAATAAGAGACAAATTATTTTGTTTGCTGAGTCTGCTCTGGGATGCTTATGTAACCTATATTTATTAACATTTTAGTCTGAAGCAAATAGCTTGAGAACATAGTAGACATTCACAAGAATATTCCCATATTATTTTTCCTACTGTCATGTTAGCCTGGCTATAAGAGAACTACAGAAGAAAGCAACCTACTATTCACTACAACCCCAACGACCATCACATTAAAAAACAGCATATCTCAAAAACACAATAATTTAGAACTATGGTCAAGAAGAACATTAAATAAACAACTATCACCACCAACCTTTGCTTGGGCTTCTGGTGCTGTCACCTTGACGACTTTATTGCGATTTATCATTTGCTTCACCCATCTTTCTACTTGGACGTTGAATTTCATGAATACCACATAGGCAAAATAAGCTGTTAAGAGAAGCAAGCTTTCCCACCACATGATGACATTATCCAGGAAAAATATAATCAGCATGATCAAGTCAACAATGTAGAAGGACACATCCCGAAAGAGAGGCCACCATGTCAGGTTCAAGATTTCTCTAGAAAACAGAGCACACATGCCAATAACAAAAAGGATATTGAACACTGCTGAGCCCACAATAGTGCCTATGCCAACGTTGCTGTGAGCAATAAATACCCCTATGAGAGATGTGAAAAGTTCTGGGGCCGAGCCCCCGGCAGCCATAAAGGTAGCTCCAGCCACATCATCGGAAATACCCAGTTTTTCAGTGATGACAGTCAAAGAAGGAACAAAGAACTCATCACAGACAATGGCTAAGGCTATGAACATGTAGATCATTCCAATGACATGGAGAATGATGGCGCCTTTTCTTCGATCCTCCAGGGAAAAGATGTCTTTTGGATAGTCTCCCTGGGCACGATGATCTGTACTATTCTCAGATTTGCCTTCCTGAGGAAGAGGTGGCTGTGGAGTATAATCCCAAACCTTGTCATTTAAATCTAAGAGAGTTCTCTGAAGGTAACCATGTGCTACCCTAGGGCCACTTGCACCACTGGCCTCTCCTGCGCTCAATGTCTCTGTCTCAGAAAAGGCACTGATTGAAAATGGGACAGTGCTAATGGCTACCAGGCCCATGAAAAGGCCTAAGATTCTAATTAACTTCAGTTTTTTCCTGACATTATAATGTCTTCTGCAGCCAGATGGTGACTTATCTGAACACCATTTCTCAAGGAAAGTGATGGTGCTGCTTTGGTGCAGATCCATCCTGGGTCTTCTGGTGGATGTGGTCGTCTTCTAATTGTAAACTCAACCAGATGGTTCTTTCATACTTTGCCTCACTTGATGGTTAATGGTGCTTGGAGGCACTTCCACAATCAGAGATTCTTATACTTCACAGGAAATATTTTCAACATTTATGCTTAAAAAAAAAAAACAAGGATTAGTAAATCATAAAGTCATATGTCTTTTTCACAAAAAGAACTTTTTAGCTATGATTAAGTCCTATCCTGTAGCTGTGTGACTTTGGGTACATTACTTAACTCCTCTGCATTTATACCAAGGAGTGCTTTGAGGATGAGTTAAAACACATGAAGTTCTAAGAGTGGAATGTGGCACATCGTAGGCATTTACAATAATTGACGTACAAACACAAACATTTTGGTAAATCCAATATTAGGTTAGATGTGTATAAAGATTAAAATTTTATAGATGAAAGTCTATCAGTTTATCCCACCTTAAATCATGTAACAGACAATCTCCCAATGTTAAAAAGATGCCACTTCTTTTAGAAGTACTTGACAACCAACAATTATTCACTATGTTTTCTTTTAGTCCAATTAGGTAATTCCAGATGCAGGCACACTTTTCTGATTTAATCTTCATTTGGAAAGGGTTGAATGTTGGAGGAGGTAGCACTCTTTTCCTGAACACTTAAAGATCTCAGGATCTTATTTTTCATGCAAAGCTTCTCCTATACAGTAGCCTTTGAAAAATTTAAGTTTACAAAAGAATGTTGTAGTGACATTAACAAATTGTCTTCCCTGAACATCTAAATATTGTTTTCAACTAAAGCTCACTTTTACAAAACAATTTTTAGTCATTTAAAGTAGACAATTTAGTAAATCAAACAACTCCGAACAAATAGGCTATTTCAAGAGACCAAATGCATACTTCATAAACAATATGCAAATTGCAGCAATACCTCTGTCCACCAACTCTGCCCCAAATAGCCCCAACACTTTCTTTTATAGTAGGTTAGATGGCCAAGCAGTTTTCATTCTCTATCCCACAGAGGAGATAAGTAAAATACATAGACACCACAGCTAATATTCTGAAGAATCCGCTTTATAACTTTCTTTAAAAACACTTTTTTTCCTATATTAATGATTTCATTTTAGAGACATTCGCTGAGATCACCTCAGGTGTAAAATAAGCTAATTAAATACACGCCAGTTAAACACTGAGATTACCTGGAGCTCGGGTTTGCAGAGCAAGAGCATAAGTCAAAGCAGGTTGAGATGCTGCTGACTCCTGAGATAAACTGAACCCGTCAAAGAGATTCCAGGATGGCTGGCATTTGTCTACACTGAGCACAAACGATTAAGCGACTCACAGCTCTCCGGAGATTTTCACAGTGCTGGGCCGGGGCAATCGGCAGAAACGAACTCAACTCCCAGGGTGCACTATCAGCTCCAGCCCGAGCCGGGCTCGACCTATAAACCCATCACTCCGCTCTGTGAGCTCGGCCTCCGCTGGAGAAGTGTACCCCCAGCCGCGCCCCAACTTTGCTTTGTACGGTCCCAAACTTTCCCTGGTGGGTTAATAGGAAAATAAAACTAAAGGACAGACATCCCATTAGTGAGCCAGGATCTGGGATGTAGCTTGGGGAGGCGCCTGGCCCGCATCTCCCTGAATCCTTTGTGGGTGGGGTGGAAAGGGGAGCGCCCCTCTGCGCGCCCTCCACCCAAAGCCGGAAGCAAGGGCAGTTGGGGAGGGAGAAGCTGGGGCTCGGAAACCGCGCCCGGGAACGGAGTTGGCTAACTCCTTGCGGGGCCTGGGGCACCCACGTCCACCACGGAGCCACCTGTGAGCCTGCGACGGAGCAGCGGGATGCGCGCAACCAGGATCTGGAGACAACGACCAGTGCAGCCACCAAGCCTGGAGGCTAGCAGAGACTCGGCCGCCAGTACTTACTGGAATCTGTCTGGAGGACACGGACACGGCGGGGGTCCGAGCGCGGTACGCGCTTCGGTCCACAGCCTTCTCTGGCCCTCCGCCTCCCCGCTCCGAGGCCCGGACTCCGGCTCCGGCTCGCGCTCGCCGCTGCTCTCGCCCGCCAGGGCTGGGTTCCGGAGGAGACTGAGCCGCGGCGAGCTCCGCGCGCCGCCTCTGGTACTGCCCGGCCCCTCCCTCTCGACTCTGCGCCGGGAGCGTGGCCACAGCGCGCTCAGCTCCCGCTCCCTCTGCTCCACGCCTCTTGGGCGCAGAGGCGACGCTGGCAGTCGTCTCTTAGGAGATTTCTCCGCAGTGGGGACCGGGGTCAGGATTTGCAGGCGAGCAAGGACAGAGAGGAGAAATCGTACAGGTCGGTGACGCGCCTGATTCCCAAAGACTGAGGGTGCTGCCAATTTAGGGTGTCATCTATGCTGGGCACCTCCTCTCCAATTATCTGCAAAAGTGACAACAGTCACATATTTCTTTAGGAGGTGATGTAATGTTTAAAGGTGGAGGAGTCGTTCAGTGAAGAGGCATGAAGGCCTGCAAGGCTGTCTCTTCCTGGAGTCTCAGGTTGGATGTTTGGGACACTGAAGGATCTTTAGTCTTGCCCGCTGACCTTTCATTTCGTGAGTGATGAACATGAGACCCAAGAGAGTTTCATTTTGAGTCACACACAGAGTTCACTTGATGGCTTCTGGACTCCCAGCCCAGTGCTGTTTCCTACCCTTTCTTCAGAGAAAGAGCCCTTGGCCACGGAAAGTGAGTCAGGCTTGTTGGAAATTAGAAATAAGAATTTTGGCCAAAGAGTGGGAGAAGACAAGACAAACTGATTCTTGAAAGAAGCCCCTTTTGCCCAGCTTTGTGCAACCACCACCAAAACTTCCAAAGGTTCCATGAGAAACCTTTGGGACTTTCAGTATAGGTTCTCCACTCTCCTTACCCTCCACCCTTTCCTGTTTTCCACTTAGAGAGGGTTTTTTTTCATGCCTTCCTGGGACTTGGGGGAACGTGGGTCATATCTGGGAAGCTCATTACCTTTGACTTTGGGTAAACCTCTGTATTCAGAACTCTGCACTTACTCTTGATGTGTCAAGAGAAGCCCTGGGAACCGGGAAATTTCTTTTCCTCCCATCAGAGCCAGATATTTAAGACTATTGTCTTGCTACAAATTTCAGGGTCCTCTTTTGGAAGTCATAGGCTAAACATTTTTTAAAAAAATCTTTATCTTTTCTTGTGTAAAATTTCAGACATATACAAATGTAAAAGAATAGTATAATGAATCTCTATGGGGTCATCAGCAGCTTGAACAATTATAAACTCATAGCCAATTTCATTTCATACCCCGTTTTCCTGGGCCATCATTTTAAAGCAATTCCCAGACATCATATCATTTTATCTATAAGTATTAACAGAAAGCAAGGAAAGTATCAACCACGATGAGGCTTGTGTCAAAAAGACTAAACGACCAATTCAAATAGGCTCCCACTAGGCAAGAATTGGTTAATTTTAGCATCAAAAATTTATCATTGCAATTGTTTCAAACACATAAATGTGATTATATCCACAAATTCTTAATGTTTCTAAAGCAACTTGATTGGTCATTGTAGGTGGGTAAGAGGGAATGAACTCATTTTGAAACTTTTTAACAAACAAAACAATCATGCACTTATTGTGCCTTTTCTATACAAACTGGACTTCAGGGTAACCAATTAGGCTTTAGTTTTACCTTGCCTTTGCCTTTGCTTTCCTAGTTTAACCATCCCTATCTTCCCTGATGCAATAGATGCCTCTGGCTACATGTGGGGAGAAGATCTTGTATACAAGGTTCTTCTTAAAAGAAAAAGATTGTAACGTATATATTTAAAATATATATTCATATAGCCACGTCACACTCCTCCTTCTAAGATCTTTATAAATGTTATCCAGCTAACTTCCCTTAAAACCCAGAGATTACCCTAAGTCTCTACTTGATGGAAAGGGGAATAAGGCACAGATGAAGACCTTATCAATCTGCAGTTTGTATTGGTTGGGGTTTGTATTTGGTTGCATTTAATAGAAACTCATCCTTGATGATTTAACCAAGTAAGAGTTTATTTTTCTCATGTAAAAAGAAGTCTGAATGCAGACTCTCCAGGGTTTGTGCAATAGCTCCATGATGTCATCAAGGCACCCAGATCCTTTGATCTGTCTTCCTGAATATATGGTTTTTATTCTCATAACCACAAAATGGTTGCCTCTTTCAGGCATCACATCTCTGTTCCAGGCAGAAAGAAGGGAAAGAATGAAGGATGAAAGGCAGAAGGCCTCCTTGCTAGGCTTTTCATTTTTATTTAGGAAGGGACACTCTGTCAACACTTCCTTTACATTTCATTGGCCACAATTTGGTTATATAGTCATACTTAGCTGCAAGGGAGTATAAAGAATATTTTAACTGTGCTATTCATCACCATTTATAAAATCAGGGTTCTCTTGGTGATATAGAAGGGGAGACAAATGTTAGATGTGTGACTAGTAGTATTTGACACACAGTTCCATACCATCTCAATAAGAGGCACATTGGGCTGAAGACTTGGCAGCTGAACTTGGCACTCAATGGCCATGACAGATGAGAAGGCTAAAAATACCATCATCATAGTAATGAAGAAAAACATGGCCTATCATTTGTCTAAGTCACACTACAGGAAAGCAAAAGAGTTGAACAACACCTATAGGTCTCCTAGATTCACAGTATTTACTATCTGGTCATGAAGAAAAAGGGAGCTTCATGAGATTATTTACTACCACCAAATGATGAGTTATCAAACAGTAGCCTTTGCTAAGACATTTAAGTAATCAATGGGTTTCTCTGTATAAATTATTATTAAAGAGCCAACTACATATATATTTATTTTCGGTTACCTGCATATGTATAAAAAGTAGTTAACATCATATTTACCCTTCTAGTAACTGGTTGATTTGTTTGAACATAGAGTTTATAGGAGTTGTTGATAATTATTAGTTAAGATTGTTAGGCACTTTTTGTAATTTTGGAGAGGAGCATTTAAAAAAATAATAACATATTTAAAAATAATAATGAGTTTTAAAAAGTATGGGGTCATACTCAAGCTAAGAAAGATTTTGAATATAAATCAAAGGGAAAAATGAACCAGGTTCCCATTCAAGATAGTGAGGTAAGAAATCTGTACTCACCTGTTCCAAGAAAACACTGCATTTACAGCTGTAGAGGAAACAACTTCTTCTGAAAAACATGAAAACACTGGCTGAGCCGCTCCTAGGTCAGGTAGAAGAGGCTGCGACACAATCTTGCCTAAGCCCTACCTTTGGTGCAGTGACCCACAGTCACCAGGGAACTCAAAAACCAAAGCTTCTCCCTGAGAATCTAAGAGTTTGAACTCCACATTGGGTACCCCTAACTTTAAAAATCTACACCTGAGAAAGAAGCCCCCAAAACACTTAGCTCTGAAAACCAACAAGGCTTGCATCCATGAGACCCACAGCTGTAACGATCTGAGAAACAGCTCTTAAAGGGGTTGCTCCCAGACTCACCCCCTCAGGGCCCAGAGCAGAAGTGACCAGCAGAGATGTTCTTGGAGTTTGTGTGGGAAAAACCCATTTGCTTGTCTTGGAGTTTTGCCCTGAGGGGCAGGCATCTGATTAACACAGTTTTGGGGTCAGAGACTGGTGGGTGCCATGTTGGGCTCTCTCTCTGCCTTGCTCTAGCCTATAGGCGCCATCTTTTTGTTTTTTTTTTTTAATTCTAGGCTTTTTAATTTTCTCTTTCTTTTTTCCTTCTTTTTTTGAGAGCTTCTGTATATATATTATTTTCTTTCATTATTTTTTTGCTCTTTTCCCCCCAATTTTATTGAACTATAATGAACAATTGGCTTCTCATATTTACATTGTAAAATTCAATGAGTTTTTTTTCAATTATAGTTAGCATACAATAATATATTAGTTTCAGTTGTACAACATAGTGATTAGAGATCTATATAACTTACAAAGTGGTTACCCCACGAAATCAGGTACCCTTTTTCCTCCTTACATATTTTTTACAACATTATTGACTATTTTCCTTATGCTACACTTTATAACTCCATTACTATTTTTTATCTATCCATTTGTACTTCTTAATCCCTTTGCCCTTTTTCATCGTCCCTCCAAACCCTCTCCTATCTAGTAGCCCTCAAAATAGTCACTGTATCTATGAGTTTATTTCTCTTTTTGTTGTTTATTTTGTTCTTTAGATTTCATATGTATATGAAATCATGTGATATTTGTTTTTCTTTATCTGATTTCATTCAACACAATACCCTCTAGATCTATCAAGGAAATATCATTTTCCATCCCTTCCTTTTAGTCTGTGTGTGTCTTTTAATCTGAAGTGAATCTCCTACAGGCAGCGTATGGAGGGGTCTTGTTTTCTCATCTATTCGGCTTCCCTATCTTTTGATTGGAGCACTTAATTCTTTTACATTTGAGGTACTTGTTGATAAATATGTAGTTATTACCATTCTTTATCCATGTTTTTGATACATATTTTTTTCTTCTTAAAGAAGTCCCTCCAACAATCCTTATAATACTGGCTTGGTGTTGATTCCTTTAGCTTATTTTTGTCTGGGAAGCTCTTTATCTGTCCTTCGACTCTAAATGATAGCTTTGCTGTATGAAGTAATATAACAATTTCACATCTGGTGTAAAAAGTTTGGAGAAACAGCAGATTCATTATGGTGTAGATGTGGGTACATTTTAGATCCCAGTCTCATGCATATATTTAAAGAAGCCTCTACTGAATAACCAAAAATAATTTTTCTAAGATGTTATATTTTGGGGAAAGTACTTTTAGTTATTTTAAAATTTTCAATGCTCTCTGAATAAGCTTTGGCTTATTTTTAAAATAATTTTTTGATATTGGTTGGTTTCTGAATGATTGCTAAATAGATGAGCTTAAGTACACGTGTAAAAAAGACCGATTTAACTGTCCACACTTCTGTATCCCTTAGAGTGCTCCCAATGTGTACCGCATTGTGAGGATTCATAAACAGGTATAACAGACTGATACTAAATAAAATTTGATCCCCCAAATGAAATCCGCTCACATAGAATTTGTAATCTAGATTCTGCTTCTAGGATTCACAAACAAATAAACATTTCTTCCATTTTGTTTCATTAATTAACATACTGGTGATGATATTCCATAATGCTATTTATCTTATAGATTATAAATGGATTTATTTTTCGCCTTTTTAAAGTGGATTTGGAAGTACCCAAAAGAACCTGTCGAGAATGTGATATTGCTTTTAAGGAAGGTCCAGCCCAAGGACACTGGGGGACTTTATCTCTTCTTATGGCTGAGTAATATTCCATTGTATATATGTACCACAGCTTCCTTAGCCAATCATCTATCATAGGAACACTTCTGTTGCTTCCATGCTGCTATGAACATCAGTGTGCAAATATATTTTCAGATATGGATTTTCAAGTCTTTGGGGTAAATACCCAGTAGAGTGATTGCTGGATCATATGGTAGATCAAATCTTAGTTTTTTGAGGAACCTCCATACTGTTTTCCATGGTGGCCGTACCAACTTGCAGTCCCACAAACAGTGCATGAAAGTTCCTTTTTCTCCGCATCCTCTCCAACATTTGTTATTACTTGTTCTGTTGATTATAGCTATTCTAACAGGTGTGAGATGGTATCTCATTGTGATTTTGATTTGCATTTCCCTAATAGCTAGCGATGTTGAGCATCTTTTCAAATAGTTGTTGGCCAGTTGTATGTCCTCTAGGGAGAAGTATCTGTTCGGATTTTTTTTGTTGTTATTAAGTCATATGACTTCTTGTGTATTTTGGATATTAGTCCCTTATTGGAGATGTTGCTTGCAAATATATTTTCACAATTGGATGGTAGTCTCTTTATCTTCACGGTTTCTTTTGCTGAGCAGAAGATTTTTAGTTTGATGTATTCCCATTCATTTATTTTTGCTTTTACTTCCCTTGTCTTTGAGGTTAAATTCATAAAATCCTATTTAAGTCCAAGGTTCTTGAGTTTAGTTCCTATGTTTTCTTCTATGCATTTTATTGTTTAGGTCCTTAATCCATTTTGAGTTAATTGTGGTGTGTGATGATAGATATCAGTCTAGTTTCATTCTTTTGCAGGTGCCTTTCCAGTTTTCCCAGCACCATTTATTGAAAAGGCTTTTCTCTCTCCACTATATGTTTTGGTGTGTCTGTTTTACTGCCAATACCATGCCATTTTGATTACTGTCGCTGTGTAGTATAATTTGAAGTTGGGCAGAGTGATGCCTCCAGCCTCGTTCTTTTCTCTCAGGATGATTTTGGCAATTCGAGGTCTTTTTCTTTCCATACGAATCTGATGATTTTTTGTTTTATTTTTTTTTTCTTAAATGCCGATGGGGTTTTGATGGGGATTGCTTTAAATCCGTATAATGCTTTAGGTAATACATTCATTTTAACTATGTTGATTCTTCCAACCCAAGAACACAAAATATTTTTCCATTTCTTTTTATCTTCTTCGATTTCTTTTAGTAGAGTCTTATAGTTTTCACCGTATAGGTCCTTCACAAGTTTTGGTAGATTTATTCCTAGATATTTTATTCTTTTGGTTGCAATTGTAAAAGGAATTACTTTTTCCACTTTTTTTTCCTGACGCTTCACTATTAGAATATAGGAACGCTATGGATTTTTGAATGTTGATTTTGTATCGAGAGACTTTACTGTATTTGCTTATTGTTTCTAGTAGTGTTCTTGCGGAGTCTTTAGGGTTTTCTATATAGAGAATCATGTCATCTGCAAATAGTGACAGTTTGACTTCTTTGTTTCCTATTTAGATGCCTTTTATATCTTTCTCTTGCCTGATTGCACTCGCTAGGACCTCCAATGTTATATGGAATAACAGTGGTGATGGTGGACAGCCTTGTTTTGTTTCTGATCTTAGAGGGAAGGTTGTTAGTTTTTCCCCATTAAGTATAATGTTGGCTGAGGGCTTGTTGTAGAGTGCCATTATTATATTAAGGTACTTCTATACCAATTTTTTTAAGTGTTTTGATCATAAGTGGGTGCTGTATATTGTCTAAGGCTTTTTCTGCATCTATTGATATGATCATATGATTCTTATTTTTAATTTGTTTATGTGGTGTATCACATTAATTGATTTGCATATGTTGAACCATCCCTGTGCCTCTGGGATGAAGCCCACTTGATCGTGGTGTGTAATCTTTTTAATATGTTGCTGTATTCGGTTCGCTAGTATCTTATTTAGGATCTTTGCATCTGTGTTCATGAGAGATATTGGTCTGTAGTTTCCTTTTTTGTGTTATCTTTACCAGGTTTTGGTATCAGGGTAATAATGGGTCATAAACTGAATTGGGAAGTGTTGCCTCCTCTTCTATTTTTCGGAAGAGTTTGAGGAGAATAGGTATTAAATCTTCTTCGAATGTTTGGTAGAATTCACTGAGGAAGCCATCTGGTCCTGGACTTTTACATTTGATAGGTTTTTGATGATTGTTTCAATTTCCATATTGCTGATAGGTCTATTTAGATTTGCCAGTTCTTCTTGATTCAGTTTAGGAAGATTGTCTTTTTCTACGTACATTGTCCATTTCTTCTAGGTCATTTATTTGGTGTTATATACTTTTTTATAGTATTCTTGTATGATCCTTTGTATTTCTGCGATGTCAGTCGTAATTTTCCATCTTT
>NW_006441071.1:1147750-1155771 GCF_000325575.1 Pteropus alecto | reverse complement strand
TCTTTTTTGAGTTGAGATAATTGGGTGTTCTGTTGACTTCTTGAAATCCAAGTTCCAGCTCATTCTTTAGATTTGGGAAATTCTCAACTTTTTGTCTGAAAATGCTTTCTAATCTCTGTTCCTTTTCCTTGCCTTCTTATGTTTCCTCTCCTGATGTTATCAGCTAGTTCTTGAATTTCTCTTTCATTATTTTTTATTCTTTGGTTTCTCTCTTCTTCCATCTGATTTATGTCTAGATTTCTGTCTTCGATATCACTGATCCTTTCCTCCATTTGGTTGACTCTATTTCCCAAGCTTGCTATTTCATTTTTCAACTCTTGCTGTGTGTTTTTTATCTCCAGAAAATCTATTCTGTCCTTTTTGAGGGTTTTGATCTCCTTGCTCTGCTCGTCTAGTTGTTTGTTCAATTCTTGAAATTGTTACTATGACTCGTTTTGTAACTTACTGAGTTTTTTCGGAAGTACCATCCTGAATTCTCTGTCATTTAAGTTGCATATTTCTATGTCTGTAAGCTTATTTTCTGGAGGTTTTTCTCTTTCTTTCTGAGATGCCTTGTCACCTTGGTCGTTCATGGTGTTTAGTGGACTATTTCTCCACCCGAACAGTAATAGAAAAGTCTATTCTGCCATTTTTCTAGAAAGAAGATTAAATAACCGTCTCTCTTTAGCTTTCTACAAAGCAGGTGCTTTTCTTTTGGTTTTCAGTAGGCGGCATCTAAGCCTCTTGGATCCTTGCTTTATATAAAGCCTAAGTGATGTTGTTGTTTTTTTAAAATTTTCATGTAGAAATTTAATCACGCTCGCTACTCTGAGTCTCGGTCCCTTTCAGTCTTAGTGATAGTTTTGGTAACGTTTGCTCAGATTCTACTGGGGCTCCGTGGTGATAGGTCTCGGAGGGTATGGGGGGAGGGGCCCTCTGTGTTGGGGGATGGAGTCTGCGGCTCAGCCTTGGTTTTGCAACCGCGGCTGGTTAAAATCAACTGTTGTTTCTCTGTGGCCCCGTCCCGCTTCTCTGCTTTCTGCCCTGTTGATTGGGCCCTGCTACTGGCCGCGTGGAGCTCACAGCACTGCCAGGCAAGGCTGTTCAGGGAGCTTACCGCACCTTCTCCCCTCCCCCTCCTCTTGCAGGGAGCTCCAGAGGCTGAGAGAGGCAGCTCCAGTCTCCGCAGCATTTGCTCAGATTCCCCTGGGACTCTGTGGTGTTCAGTCTCGCAGGATATGGGGGTGGGGCCTTCTGGGTTGGGGTTTGGGGGCTGCAGTTCAGCCTTGGTTTTGCACCTGAGGCCGGTAAAAATCAACTGTTGTTTCTCTGTAGACACGTCCCGTTTCTTTGCTTTCTGCCCTGATGACTGGGCCCTGCCACCGGCCGCATGGAGCTCACAGCACTCCCAGGCAGAACTGTTCAGGGAGCTCACTTCACCTTCTCGTCTCCCCCTCCTCCTACAGGTAGCTTCGGCACCTGTGAGAGGCACCTTCTTTATTTCTCGCAGCCTACCACCGGACACCCATTTTGGACTCTTGGTAGGTAGCTCTTATGCGCTAATCCCATGCTCCAATGTGCTGGTGTGCAGTTTCGGTGTTTTTTTGTTGAGTTTTAGATGTTCAGCTTATTGTTGTTTCAAGGGGAGAGATGTGAGGACATCTCTCCCTCCGCCATGTCTCAGTGGATCTAGGTATGCTGGATTTTGATATTCATTTGTTCATTATATTCTCACCATGACACTGTGAGATAGGTATTAGTAGCTGCATTTTACAAATCAGAAAGCTGACTCTTAGAAAAAGTTAAATAACTTGTCTCAAATCACACAGCTAAGAATTGGCCCCATAATAATCCATTTACAACCTCAACCCCCAACTATCTTAGGATCTGTCAGGATGGAATGAAATGAACTAGCCCTCCCAGGAGTCTACTATTTGGAGGACTATTGCAGCCCCACAAGAATCCTCTGATCAGCTCTGCAGTGCGGTTGTGATCCAGACCCACTGGACTTTAAACTCCTTCCCTTCCCTAATTGGACATTACAAGGACTCTGGAGATTTCGGTATTGACCTATGAGCCAAAAAGCCAAGCAGAAGACATTGAATGGTTGGCATAAGCCTAACTGTATGAATTCTCATCACCAGCTACATCAAGTACATTTATATATTTTGGTTTGGTTGCTCAAGGAGAGGACCATTCAAGGACCCCTTGTCATATCTCTCACTGAGAAGTCTGAGTGAAAAATCAAATCTATTGATTTTTATGCCTCTTTAAAAATTCCTCTACCACTCTCACTCTCTCACTGTTTCCTCCATCCGAACTACTTCCTCTCTGCTAAACCATAAAACAGAGCCACTTATAATCTATGTTGAAACTTGAAGAAAAACACAGCATGCATTTTTAAAGCATGTCCCCAAATGAATTTGAAATCAAATCACTCTGAACAATTGTAGCGCTACAAATGTCACTGGATTCTCAATTGCATTTGATTCATAGGCTTTTTATTTCCCCAACTGAATTCTAAAAATGGTTTTTAATTAGAAAGATACAATGTCTTAAAATTTATTCAGTGTTTTATAAAACTAAGAAAAAAGAGAGAAAGACTTCTGGTACTGAGAAAAAAATCTCAAACTATCAACATGCCAAATATTTATTTTTCTTCTGAAACAATGTTATTGATTTTTAAATAAAGAAACCATTTAGGGCCAAGTTATGCCATTCAAATTATTATTGCTCTTCCTTGCTAAACTCAGAATAGAAGAATGTATGCATTAAAAGTGTTAGCAATTCTAGAAGCAAACGCTTTGCCAATGATACACAACAAATTAAAAATACTCTAGCATAATGGAAAAGGCAGCATTGCTAATTCTGTATCAGTTGCATATTTGGTTATTGTTTGTTTCTTTGTGATGACCCTTTTTTTTTTAAGTGATGAGATAGATTTAGATCATATTTATGCCTGTCTGCACTGTCTTATTCATCAGTCCCACAGTTCGCTGATAAAATGTGGAAGCAAGGTCAGGGATACTGGTTTCAGAATAGGAAGAATCCAGTTGGGACAGAAAGAGAGGAAATGTCACATTTTTGTTTCAAGAACAGAGTATTCTACCTGTAACCCCAAACATCTGTACCACTTAGAAGTTAAAGAGGGAGCCTGCGACATATGTCTTCAGAATTATTTGGCTGAGGTTAAACTATGAACTATCCCAACTTATATTAGAGGAAAGTAATCTTCAAGACACAAACCTTTTTAAACCCTGTTATAAGCTAGCTATGAGTTGAAGAAGGATTTAGTAACTATTCTGTCAAGATGATTGACCAAATCATGTTGTGTAGACTGGA
Organism: Pteropus alecto; assembly: GCF_000325575.1. Lineage (NCBI taxonomy): Eukaryota > Metazoa > Chordata > Mammalia > Chiroptera > Pteropodidae > Pteropus > Pteropus alecto. The sequence goes on along the minus strand of NW_006441071.1, from coordinate 1,152,450 downwards.
AATTTCCAAAGTGAGTTCAGGACAACACCAATTCATTACAATGTTAAAAGATGACGCTTAAAAAAATGAGATCTGTGACCCTCTAACTTTGAGAAATACAGTGTTAAATTCAAGTAAATGGGGTTTTTAGTTAGGATGTCTACATTGGTACAGATATAGACTAAGTGATGACCAACCCTGTATCTAATCAATCTTTCCTTCATGTTTGAAAGAAAGATTTATGAGAGCCTCTATTCAGATACTATTATTGTCTTATGCCAAAAAGATAGTACAAACAGGTATAGATTTCTTACTGATTTCAAAGGGCTTGATCCGTTTGGTCTATTATCAGTTACCTTAGGACCATTTTAATTTTCCATTTCCTTTTCACTATTTCTGTTTTTTATTTTTATTTATTTTTTATTTTTTTAAGCAACACGCAACACGCTCAAAGACAAGGATGATTTTTATAAAATATAATGGCAAAGTGCTTTCTTCATTCTTATTCTGCCCAGTTAATGCCAGTAGGTCAGTGTAGTCTGGATTATTTTTCTCTTTGTTTTCCTTTATGGAACTACTTGATATAGTCTATTGTGTAGTGGATTGATTATGCAATTCAAGAGAGAGGAACAATGAATCACAATTGTTTTAAGAAAGGGTCAAAGCCCGGAGTGGTGGAAACTGATGGAGAAGGACTAGGCAACTTAGGAACTTACTACAATTGGTGAATGTTCTTTCATTAGGCTCTAAAACACTGCTGAATTCCAGCAGTAATTCCAATAAATTATAGTATGTCATTTTCAAATAACATAAAATCATAGGAACCTAAAGTAGAATTGAAGGTGTGCAGAGAGGCTAACTGGAGTCATCTAGACTCTTGTAAGAGTCCTCATCCATACAGCATTTTCTATAAAAGTGGTGGAGGGATACTCTACAATTTTTTTCACTCATTTACAATCTTATAACTGTGACTCTTCTAAAATCAAACAGGTTCCCAGTCTTGAATTGCAGGAGCCATCATCAGAAACAACAGGACTGGAAGAGCCATAATGAAAAAAGAAAGAGAAACTCTAGGTCTCTTAATTTTTAACGATTTGAGGAAATGTAATTAGACTTCCCATGTCCCTGTTTGGCTACAGATGAGTTTAACCTGGTTTCCTCAGGCACATTCTCCTCTGTAACTTGACTTCTGGAGCATGAACTCAAATCTTGCCTTCCGTAAAGTCAAAACTTATGTTTTTGCTTTAGTCTTTTTGATGAATGAGTAAGTCATGAATCTTTGTCCTGATTTAATGAACAGATTATCAACAAATTGTGATTTCAGATTGTTTTTATGCCTTTATTTTGAATCGAAATTATAACTGACATGTCATTGAGGTAAAATTTACATAGGATGAAATGTACTCATTTTAAGTGTGTCATTTGATGAGTTTTGATAAGTGTGTATTTCTGTGTAACCTTTGTCCTGGTTGAGATATAGAACATTTCTACACCCCAGAAAGTACCTTTGTACTCTTTTCCTTTCTGCCCTGGCAAATACTATTCTTATTTCTATTATCATATATAGTTTTACCAGTTGTGCTTTCGTATAGTATGTACATTTTGCAACTTGCTTCTTTTGCTCAATGTTTTTGACAGTTATCGATGTTGTTGTATCAGTAGTTAATTCATTTTTATTGATGAGTAATATTCTATTGTAAGAATATATATCAATTCTCTTGATAGAAAGGTAGATGGTTTATAGTTTTTTCCTATTATGAATAAAACATACTTATACAAGTCTTTACATGGGTGTATGTTTTAATTTTTTGACCCATATTTTAAAATTATTCTTGACTTAATTATATATAATTTAAAAAACATTAAAAATTTTTAAAGACTTACTTATCACTCTGAGACAGGCACTGTTTTAAGGGCTAAGGATGCAACAGTGAACAAAACAAACTGAGTCTCTGTTCTTGTGGAGGTCTTTTTCTAGAGAGGAGACTAAAAACAAGCAAGATAAATAAGTAATACATATACATATTGTAAGTGTCATAGAGTAAAATAAGGCACAGGGTTAGGGCTTTGGGGGAGCTGGGGACACCATCACGGAGAGGATGGTATTCAAACAAAGACCTAAAAAGAAACAAGAGACAGGCATCCAGATACTGGAGAGAAGAGCATTTCAGGTAAAAGAGAGCAAGGCAAAGCTCTTGAGGCAGGAGTGTACCTGGTGTGTTCAACGTGTATAGGTGAAAGGGGAAGGCTTATATGTAGGATGATATGTCAGTTATCAATTTATTGCTTCTTGGCTCTGAATTCACCTTTTTTGACAGCTTTGTGAAATTGGATTTGCATCCTTTAAATTTTTTTTCCCTTGACAGCTCACACTGAAGCTTTGTCAACAGAGGGCACTGAACAGGATTGGAATACTGGTCACAAGGAAATCTGGGGACAAGATATGTGGTTGCAGTTAGCAGTCTGTAGCAAATAGGAGAGAAAAAAAGGATTACGTAGCCAGGTTTTTGAAAAGTAAATATATTGAAGTTAGAGGACTGGTCTTTATTTTGAAGTTATGCCCTTCATACTTTCTTTGTATCAATATGCTCCTTTTTTTTTTTTTAATTACTGTAATAATAGATAGTAGGGTTTTATAAATCTCTCTTTGGTAAAATTGAAAAATCAGAAGCTGTATATTTATCCCCCTAAAAGTGAGGGATTATAATCCTCCATAAACCCCAAAGTCTAAAAAAGTAGTGCACACTTGTGGCCATTAGTACAATGCCTTTTGGAGAACTGTAGTTTAAGATGTGTTTATTCATTTGGGACTTTACTAATCACTGAGTCCTTGTCCTTGAAGAGTTGATAGCATCCTAACTTCTCCTTGTTCAGAACTTTCCAATTGTATTAAATATTGGAACAGAAGTGCAAATCTGGCTTGGGTTTGTTCATATGATTTGGAGATAATTCAGTAGGAAGAAAAATATCTTTCTTAATTATTCGACATAATAAAATTATTATATTAGATAATTTAATTTGGGGAGGGTGGGAGCGAATGCTACACAGTTGCAAATAGATCCGTGAGAAAATAGAGAATGATTCAGAAAGTAAGAAACAGTATAAGTTTTTGGGTCTTTTACAAAACTACTATTCATTTGTTGATTTAATATTGTTTATTACTTATATATCCTTGGGAGAAGGTTCTCTTAGAATTTAATGTTAGGAAAATTTTTATGTGTTCCAAAGAACAAACTGCATTCTTTTATCAGATAATGTGAACTACATAATTTATAATGTTTCTCTTTTAGCCTTAGTTGCCAAGAAGTTCAATGCTAAATGTAACTCACTGTTGCATTAAATTATCTTCTCAGTGGTTGCTAATAGAAATCTCTCCCTCCTTTCTCTGGTTTTTAGTCTCTCCTTCAGATTTTTAAAAATTGACCTTACGTATATGTGTTCTTAAGGTAACCTGTCTCAGTTACTTGTAGAGAGTAGGCGAGGTGAAATTATAAATACATCACCGATATATCAAATAGTCCACGTTGTTCATAAAACTCGGTGCTTACACTGAAGGCAAGCACAACACATATTTTGGTACTCTGCGTCAGCATTTGCACACCATCTTAATCCCCATGAGTTTATTTTGAGTAATTCTTTTTTTTCTTCATACCAGTAAACAAGTGGCTTAATTCGCTCAGAACAAATATGTGGTGAGTTCATTGGGCCTCTACTAATCATGTTATGTTTGGATGGAAGAAGCTGGCAACCTGGATGGCTGCAGAGCTTGATCCCGGTTTTCAGTGTGATTGTCAGAGGACTTTTCTTTTTCAATGAGAAACTGTGATTCAAATTTTACAACTATCAGCAACTCCCTTGTGACTGTGGTTCTTGTGTGGGATCAGACTGTGTTATATTTCCTGCTTTGTTATTTAAATTATTCAGAACAAATGGATTTTTCTGAATTTAGATGTAATTTAACTTGATAACATTAAACTTGCTGAAAATTTTATGGTAAAACTCAGGGGAGAAAACAAGTGGGTTAAAATTTTGACTATCATGTTCTATGTTAAACGACTTGTGCAAGTTATTTAATCTCCCCCTGCTTCTGTTTCCTCATCTATAAAGTGGCAAAATAAGAATATTTGTATGGAGAATAAATGACATATAGTAGTGTAGATAAAGTATTATATACAAATGATATATATATTCAATATTCTTCCCCATCCACGATCTCATTTTCTGTGTTTTATTTACATGTGGCCAACTGTGTTCTGAAAATATTAAGTGGAAAATTCCAGAAATAAACAATTTATAAGTTTTAAATTGCACACTGTTTTGAGTAGCATGATGAAATCTCCCGCCATCTGGCTCCATCCTACCCACAGATACATCACCCTTTTGGCGTATCCATGCTGTATATGCTCCCTGCCCATTAGTCACTGTCTCGATGATCAGATCAGTTACCAGAGAGAGAAAGAGAGGTAGAAAGAGAAAGAGAAAGAGAGAGACCATATTCGCATAATTTTTTGTTAAGAGTATATTGTTATAATTTTTCTATTTTATTATTAATTATTATTGTTAAACACTTATTGTGCTTAACTTACAAATTAAACTTTATCATAGGTATGTATGTATAGGAAAAAACAAAGTATGTGATATATAAATATGTATATCTATGTATGGTTTGGTACTACCTCCAGTTTCAGGCATCCACTGGGGGTCTTGGAATGTATCTCTCA
>NW_006441071.1:1137331-1147735 GCF_000325575.1 Pteropus alecto | reverse complement strand
GTAGTATATGTAAAATATAGTGTATAAATGGTGTATAATATTGTATGTAAAGCACTTATGATGGTCCCTGTCAAGAGTTAGCTATTATTAATATTTTAGAACTATAGAAGCAGAATTATTTATAATAAGCATTATAAACAGATATTTTAAAAAGTTACTTTCTAAATATGTTACACACAATTTCCTTTAAAGTGCAGTAGTTGTGATTTTAAAAAAGTATAAAAATCTTCTAATCATGGAAGATTATTTCTTATTATTTTAATTGTGACACATTTCGAGTTCCTTGCAGTCAGTTGAAGTGGAGCCTTGGGGTGCCCTGGGCCTTTTGCTGAGCTGCTCCAGGCCTGGTACTGGTGGCAGCTGGTCTTGGTATGCCACATGACCTCTCCCATGTGCTTTTCAGGTTCAGCACAAACAGCAACCAACCACAGATAGTTCTGTAGCTCTTACCAGTTAGTTCTGGACCTGTACAGGCAGTAGCTTACCTTCGCTTGCATGGGAGCCCCTCCCAAGTGGCTCCAGAACCAACATACCCATTGCCTGGTATTAGACCTCAACAGAGCACCACTTAATTAACCCCGCTAGTGGCACACAAAAATGGTGATCTCAACAGGCACATGAGCTCACTGCACATAATCTCAACTCCATGGGTTCAGCCCCCACAGAGCAGCTCCTATGCTATGGGCATGGCCAATCCTCACGGCCAGTCGGCCTAAGAATCAATCCCACCTACTGATGCGCCAACAGCAATCAAGGCTCAACTACAACAAAAAGGTGCACATAACCCACACAGGGGATACTTCTGGAACACTTGGTATAGGTGATCAGTGAGATTGCATCACTGGGCTACATAGGGCACCTTCTATATAAGATCACCCAGCTAAGACTGGAAGACATAGCAGATCTACTTAATACATAGAAATGAACACAGATAGGCAGCTAAAATGAGAAAATGAAAAATATGTCCCAAATGAGAGAACAGGAGAAAACTCCAGAAAAAGAACTAAATGAAGTGGAGGCAAGCAACCTACAAGATAGAGTTCAAAACACTGGTTATAAGGATGCTCGATGAACTTAGGGGAAGAATAGATGATTTCAGTGAGGATTTAAACAAAGAGTAAGAATAAAAAAGACATAGAAATCATGAAAACAGAACTATTCAGAAATAAAGAATACAAAAACTGAAATAAAGAATACACTAGAAGGAATCAATAATATATTAGATAAATCAGAAGATCGAATTAACAATTTGGAAGACAAGGTAGCAGAATACACCCAATCGAAAAAGCAAAAAGAAAAGAAAAAAATGAGGATAGTTTAAGGGATCTCTGGGAGAACATTAAGCATAACAACATTTGCATCATAGGGGTACCAGAAGGATAACAGAGAGAGCAAGGGATTGAGAAGCTATTTGAGGAAACGATGATCCAAAACTTCTCTGATCTGGTGAAGGAAATAGATACACAAGTCCAAGAAGTGCAGAGATTCCCAAACAAGCTGAATCCAAACAGACTCACACCAAGACACATCATAATTGAAAGAGAGAGTCCTAAAAGCAGCAAGAGAGAGTCAGCTAGTTGCTTATAAGGGTACTCCCATAATAACGTCAGCTGATTTCTCAACAGAAGCTTTGCAAGCCAGAAGGGACTGGCACGAAATATTCAAAGTGATAAAAAGCAAGGACCTACAACCAAGACTACTCTACCTGGAAAGGCTATCAATTAAAATTGAAGGTGAAATAAAGAGCTTCCCAGGCAGGAGAAAGCTAAAGGAAGTCACTATTACCAAGCCAGTATTACAAGAAATATTGAAGGGACTTCTTTAGGAAGAAGAAAGAGAAGGAAAAAAAGAACATAAATATAAACAATAAAATGACAATAACTATGTACCTATCAATAATCACTTTAAATGTAAATGGATTAAATACTCCAATCAAAAGCCATAAGGCAGCCTAATGGATAAGAAAACAAGACCCATACCTATGCTCTCTACAAGAGACCCACTTCAGATTGAAAGACACACACAGACTGAAAGTAAAAAGATAGAAAAAGATATTTTATGTAAATGGAATGAAAAAAAAGCTAGGGTAGCAATACTTACATCAGACAAAATAGACTTGAAAACAAAAGCTATAAGAGAAAAGAAAAAATTACATAATGATAAAGAGATCAATCCAACAAGAGGACATAACCTTAGTTAACATTTATGCACCAAACATAAAAGCAACTAAATATGTAAAGGAAATATTGACCATCATAAAGGAAGAGATCAACAATAATACAATAATACGTAGTAGAAGAGCTTAACACTCACTGACACCAATGGACAGATCTTCCAAAAAGAAATCAAAAAGGAAACAGTGGTCTTAAATGGCACATTAGACCAGATGGACTTATTTGATATTTTTACAGCATTTCACCCCAAAGCAGCAGAATATACATTCTTTTCAAGTGCACATAGAACATTTTCCAAGATAGACCACATGTTAGGCAACAAAATAAGTTAAAGTAAATTTAAGAATATAGAAATCATGAGAAATGTCTTCTCCAACCACAATAGTATGAAACTAGAAATCAGTAGATGGAACATATGTTAACATAATAAAAGCCATATCTGACAAACTCACAGCTAACATCATACTCAATGAGGAAAAGCTAAAAATGTTTTCCTTAAGATCAGAAACAAGACAAGGATATCCACTTTTACCACTTTTCAACATAGTATTGGAAGTCTTAGGAACAGAAATCAGATAAGAAAAAGAAATAAAAATCATCCAAATTAAAAAGATGACATAATACTATATGTAGATGACATAATACTAGATTCCACCAAAAAACTGTTAGAACTAATAAATGAATTCACTAAAGTAGCGGGATACAAAATTAATATTCAGAAAATGATTGCATTCTTATAGACCAAAAATGAACTATCAAAAAAAAGAAAAGAAAAGAAAAGAACATTCTATTTATAATTACATCAAAAACAATAAAATACCTAGTAATAAATGTGATCAAGGAAGTAAAAGACCTGTATTCAGAATTTTGTAAGTCACTGAAGATAGAAATTGAAGAACATACAAATAAATGGAAGCATATACCATGCTCACAAGTGGGAAGAATTAACATCATTCAAATGTCCATACTACCCAAAGCAATCTACAGATTGAATACAATCTCTATCAAAGCACCAATGTTATTTTTCACAGAACTAGAACAAATAATCCTGAAATTTATATGGAACCATGAAAAACCTTGAATAGCCACAGCAATCTTGAGAAAGAAGAACAAAGTTGGAGGAATCACACTACCTAGTATCAAATTATACTACAAGGCTATAGTAATCAAAACAGCATGGTGCTGACATAAAAACAGAGACATAGATCAATGGAACAGAATAGAGAGCCCAGAAATAAACTTACACTTATATGGTCATTTAATCTATGACAAAAGATGCAAGAATATACAATAGAGTGAAGACAGCCTATTCAATGAGTGGTATTGGGAAACTGGACAGATATATGCAAAAAACAAAAAAGAAACTGGACCACTTTCTTATACCATATACAAGGATAAACTCGAAATAGCTTAAAGATTGAAACTTAAGATCCAAAACCACAAAACTTTTAGAAAAAAACATAGGCAGTAAACTCTCTGACATTGCTCTTAATAATTTTTTTTCTGATATATTTTCTTGGGCAAGGAAAATAAAAGAAAAAATAAACAAATGGGACTACATCAAACTAAAATGTTTTTGCACAGCAAAGGAAACCATCAACAAAATGGAAAGACTACCTACTGAATCGGACAAGATACTTGCCAATGATACATCAGATAAGGGAGTTAATAACCAAAATTTATAAAGAACTCATACATGTCAACACCAAAAAAAATAAACAATCCAATTAAAAAATGGGCAAAGGACCTGAACAAGTATTTCTCCAAAGAGGACATACAGATGGCTGATAGACATATGAAAAGTTGCTCAAGGTAACTAATGATCAGAGAAATGCAAATTAAAACCACAATGAGATATCACCTCATTGTGGCTATCATCAATAAATCAAAAAACAACAAGTGTTTGCGAGAATGTGAAGAAGAGGAAATCCTCGTGTGCTATTGGTGGGATTACATATTGGTGCAGCCACTATGGAAAACAGTCTGGACATTCCTCAAAAAATTAAAAAATAGAACTACTTTATGACCCAGCAATTGCATTTCTGGGTATTTACCTGAAGAAAACCAAAACATTAATTCAAAAAGATATATGCATCCCGTGTTCACTGCAGCGCTTATTTACAATAGCCAAGATACGGAAGCAACCGAGGTACTCATCAGTAAATGATTGGATAAAGAAGAGGTGGTACATATATACAATGGACTATCAGCCTGCCATAAAATAATGAAATCTTAACATTTGCAATGACATGGATGAACCTAGAGAGTATTATGCTAAGTGAAATAAGTCAGAGAAAGACAAATACCATATGATTTCACTTATATGTGGAATCTAAGGAGCAAAATAAATGAACAAACAAAATGAAAACAGACTCATCGATACAGAGAGCAAACTAGTGATTGCCAGATGGGAGAGAAGTTTGGGTGGCTGGGTAAAAATGGTAAAGCCATTAAGAAGTAAAATTAGTAGTTACAAAATAGTCAAAAGAATGCGAAATAGGGAATATAGTCAATAATATTGTGATAACTATGTAGAGTGCCAGATGGGTACTAGACTAATTGGGGTAATCACTTCGAAAGTTCTATAAATGTCTAACCACTATATTGTACACCTGAAACCAGTGTACAATAATATTGAATGTCAACTTTAATTGTAAAATAATATAATAAATAAATAAATAAATAAATAAAAATAGAAGTGGATTCACTCATTTTTGTGTTCCCTACTTGACTGGAGCTTTTATTGAACATCAGATGTTCAATAAATTATGAACCCAAATAACCTGAATTCTTACTAGCTGCTATTCAAAGGCTATATTTACTGAGTACCATGATGTTCCAGGCACTGGGAATACAAAGATAAATAAAACATGGATTCTGCATGAAAAAGAAGCATACCTTAGTCAAGGAGGCAGACATGTAAAGACACAGCAGCATTCTCAGGGAATTAGTTTGTGTGAGAAATGTGCAGGGGCTTGGGGGCACCTAGCAGGCACTGAGACAGCTAGGGAAGGGATGTCAGAGGAGATTTTCCTGATAGTGTGACCTTGCATCTGCACCTTCCCTTTGCTCTGTGTTTGGGATTTATGTTCTAAAGTCATTGAACGAGGCAAGGAAAAAACCAAGTATGTGTAGGGCTGAATAATTCTTTAAAAATCTCTTAATTGCCCATTAAGTATATATAGAATAAATCCTATACAGATACACATCTATGTACATGTGAAATGTCTTTGGTAATGTAAGGTATATGATAATTAGTACATAAGTAATATTTTACAGTATTTTTGTTTTAAAATTATTATTATTGCTGAGACTATATCATTTAATTCAGGTAACCTATATGTGCAAATAATGAGGCTCTGCTGATATTGGCTAATGAAAGATATTGTCCTATCATGACTTTTGTGACCCTAGTTTGAGAATGTTTCAATAAATAAAGCAACAATGGGAAAAATATACTTATTCTTAAAAATGGAAGGCATTTTCATAAAATAATGTGAATATGAGTGACAATAAAATTTACTCACCAATGTGTAGGCTATAGCGTAGATAAGCATCTATTTTTATGTGATAGATTTTCTGAAAAGTAACCAAGATACATCATTATCCTTCTATGTCTGGGATATTATGACTCTAAGAAGACATAAATATAGCATGCACCAATCTAAACTGTGAACACCAAAACACTGAAATGATATTTCATCAACAATAAGAATATTTAAAATGAATGTTTCTATAGTGGATTTAGAAAGTTCTTAAAGTGTTGTCGTGAGAAAAAAAAAGAGCTGATATATATGAAAAAAATTCAAAAAATTAACACATTCCCAGGAGATTATTTTCCCAGAAAGGAGGCACAAAGTCTAAATTGTAAGAATAAAACCTGCTTTTCTTATAGGATCAATGTTATAGAGCTATGATTCTGAATAAGGGCCTGGTTCTCGATTGTTTATAAGAATGCTCCCCCAAGATTATACAAATGCCTGTACAAATCAATAATTTTAAGCCATTTATAAAATTGTGCAGCTATCACAAAAATCCAGTTTTAGAGCATATCCATCATCCCTCCCCCAATTCCTTCAAGCCATTTTCAGTATATTCTAGGATCTTTGAATTTCCATGTAAATTTTAAGATCAGCTCACCAGTTTCTAAAAAATTATTTTGGGATTCTGTAACATCTAGAAATCATTAGGGAAGAATTGCCATTTTAACAATAATATTTTCCCTTTGCTCTTGTAGCACATCACTGCAAACTCAGTGGCTTAAAACAACACAAACTTATTACCTAATAGTTCTGGGACTGAGAAGTCCAAAGTCAAACTGGGCTAATGTCAACGTGTTGGCAGATGTGGTCCTCTGGGAGTCAGGCGTAGTTGTAGAACCGGGTGGCTGGGAAAATGTGGTCACCAAGGACACTAGAGAGGCACATTATTTGGTAACAGGAAGACAAATCATAACCCTGGGGAATATAAGAAGAGCAACCATTTGAGGAGCCAAGCAGATACAGCTTTAGAAACATGTGGAACCTCACTCCAGAGCCTGCTGTACAGAGGGAGAAGACCCCTCTGAGGAATGACTCAGAGGTCTGAAGAAGTCAGAGATTTATAGTAACAAGCATAATCATTAAAAAACAAGTTTTTTGAAATCAGAAAACCTCAAGAAGTAGTATGATCTTAGTGGGAAAGGCTTGGGGGTGGAATCAGATAGCTGTGGGTTTATTCATTAAAAAGCGTGCGCTAATGAAATAATATAGCTTTCAGCACCAAGTAAGTCACATAAGCTTTATACTTTATTATTTTTCCATTTGCATCATCAGGCTCATCTAGCACCTGGATATTATGCAAAGTGAACCTGCGTTCACAGTAGAAAAGTCAACTCTTCCCTGAATTTCACTTTCCTTCCTTTGAAATTGACCACAATTCTACTTCCCAGGGTTAAAATCTTCCAAATGTTAACTTTCAATGTAGACAAACTCAACATGCCATAGAGAACTGACTTTTTCTCTGATTCCAAAGTTCTCAAACTTTCTGATTCAATATCTGTGATATGAGAGAGATTTACTCTTTTTTTTTTTAAAAAAAAAGGAAAATCACAAAAATTTTTTCCCAGACGAAATTATTCCATTCTATGATATGGAACTTAGGGGCTTCAAGTACCTATTTGTCTTGGGAGTTAGCTAACCCAAATTACATTTAGAAGAAAATCTTCACTTGATAGGAGGAGAGACAGGCTTCTATTAGGTACAAATTCTTAGAGGCAATTCAGTTCTATTATGAGGATTTTAATTCTACTCTACTAATGCAGAGGGGTAAAACATATGGTACAGCACTCTAACTGCGAAATGGTCTGACCGTACTACTCCATGTATTTGCCTAATACCCCAAATCACCACCTCCTAATATTCATCAAAGTCCCAGCTCACAAACAATAAGTAGTGCAATTGTTTCTCTAGATCAGCAGTTCTAAAACTCTCTGGAGTCATGGGCTTCTTCAAACTTTTGCCTAAAGCTACAGATTTCAACACCAGGAAAAATTTCTATAAACTTGTATATACAATATTTTTCAATCAATATAAGTTATTACGCTAGAATTTGATTTCCTTCACATGGACAGAATAGAAAAACATTGCCCAGAAAGAATTAAATCTCTCATTCTCATGTTTCATATTGATATCATTGAATACTTATTGAAAAGTGTCCAAAAATACAAACAAAATTAGAAGTAGAATTTAATTCTGAAGGTTTATGTCAGAATCAAGGAGGTTGTTATTGACCTGTAATGAGAAGTTGAAAATGGTAGAATGGTCTTGACTATATATGACTTTGACCCAAAAACTTTCCAATTTTTCATTTTAAAAGCTGAACGTTTTTAGAAATGTATATGGTATCAAAAGTTCCCTTTGCTAGACAAGAACAGGCTTATGTCCGGGCACTTGATTTCCCTCCGGGTTCTTCCAGTTGAACTCACATTGCATCGTTTTCTTTGTCTTGAGTCATTGAGATCAGCTTTGTCTGTGTCTGCATTATTGATGCTGTCTATCTCATCAAGGAAAAGATGTCTTCTGAATCTTTATTTTAAAATTTTAAGCAAAACATCTGAGCAGAAGTATTTTTCTGTGGTGTTTGATAGTGTCTTCAGATTTCTGCCTATACCTAACTCTCTAAGGCTTTACTAACCTTTCTCCTCTCTTTACAGAAGTACCTCCTCTATCTTTAAAAAGTTAGCTTAGTTTTCTATGTCCGATTTTATCTTCCAGAGTGGCAAAAAATAATAATAGCTTAATAATAACGAACTGTTTTGTTTTCTTTGTTTTTACCAGTGTCCATAAGAATAACTGTAAAGTCTCAGGTGGAAAGATTTTACTTTCGCCTATGGCCAAAAATATTGCTAAGAAAATCAAATCATGAATGAATCATGAATGAATACCTTCCTGTCAGATTATACTGAGCAGGCTTTCATTTTCTCTCTCAAGAAGCTAAAATTTCCCCCTGATGCTTCAATCAACCCTTTCAAGACTTGCCCTCAAGAAAACCAGAGAACTTCTATCTAGTAGAAAACATTTCTCTTTTGCTCTTATTTCTTAACAAAATCATTTTGAAAATGAGGTGAACAAGGGCCCTGGGTTTGATGAAAGTGAACACTTACTTTAGGTAGATGATGACAAAACTTTCAAGTCCGTTGGCAGAGTCTCTGAGAGAAATGTACACTGATGAGGACAGCGATGAGTCATGATGACATATGGAGTCTCTTTGTTCATCAAAGCAGCAAACCAGATGTGTTACCAAGTCCTGCAAGGGCTCCATCTGTGCCCAGAATATCAAGAATATTCTCATGAGGAAGTTTTTTTGGCAAAGAAACTTGTCACCATTTTGAAGACAGTGAGGACCTTTGAAGTTTCAAAACAGGGCCTCTTTGAAGCATAGGCAGCACCCAGAGGCTAAAAATAAATTGTGGAATGCAGTGCTTTCACCAGTTGCATGTTGAAAGGAAAGGATGAATGGCTGCCAATTCTTCTATGATGTGCTTAAAAATATGAGAAGAATTTGGAGGTAGATGATGTCACTTGAATAGCATACTGCTTCGGATTTCTTTCTCTGTTACAAGTCACACAGCAAGCACAACTGTTTCCAAGGCACGTGGATTAACCAAGGCTCCTCCAGTTGTGCTTGGTAATGTGAAAGCAACTGTATTCAATACTTCAAAATAGGTTTTGTGATGCTTCAAAGCAAGGTTTTTTGTTTGGGAAACTTTCAAGATTTATTACATTCCCAAGCCTTTTTCTTAAAAAAAAAAAAAAAAAAATCTTCACTGTTGGGCTAATAAATGTTTTCCTTTAGCATTGTTAGCTCCAGCAAATTTGGTTGTGAACACCAAATCAGGACATATTGGAATGATTGTAACTCCTTTTCTTGAATCTTTTCCAATTTAATCCAGAGCTCACATAAACATGGCAAGGTGTCCGTGACCATAGATATCAGAGCATGTGCAATAGAAAATCATGAGAAATCATTAAATGCTCTAAGATTCTGAGCATATACAATAATAGCCGATGCCAACCCATATTTATTTAGAATGAAACAATACATCAAGTCATAAATTGACATTAAAATGTACGTTTTGAACAAATACCATTGTAAACTAGTAATACATTGAAATAAAAAAAAATATGTTAATGGTAACCACACACCAAAGATTCAGATCACTGTATATAACATAAAACAAAAAGAACCAAAGGGAAAACCCACAAAAACCAACCAAAATAAAGAAAACAGAAGTCTAAGGATAAGGAAGCAATAGAAACACTGAGCTACAAGAAAGCAAAAGATAAAATAGCTATAAAAAAATCTCATATTTCAATAATCATCCCAAATGTAAATGGACTGAACTCATTAGTAAAAAGGCACAGAGTTGCAGAATGGATCAAAAAACAAAACCCAACCATACGCTGCCTCCAGGAGACACATCTCAGCTCCAAAGACAAATTTTCACTCCATGAAAGGGTGGAAAATGATATTTCAAGCAAATGGCATTCGGAGAAAAGCGGGAGTAGCAGTACTAATATCAGACGAAATAGACTTCAAAATAAAAAAAAAGGAAAGAAAGATACTATATATAGTTCAACTGTTTATGATTACTGAACAAGTATAAAATAACTATTAATACTCTTTTCATGATTATGTAAATATTATACTAGATACCAAATACAGAAAAATGAGACCGAAGGCATCACTT
>NW_006441071.1:1131884-1134493 GCF_000325575.1 Pteropus alecto | reverse complement strand
TAGATGGGGTAAAGGGGGTCAAATATGTGGTGACAGAAAGAAATCTAACTATGGGAGGTGAACACACAGTATAAATATATATATGCCTTACTGTTAAAGTAACTTATTGGATTTTGTTAACCAATGTCACCATAAAAATTAATTAATTAATTAATTAATTAATTAAAAAAAAAACAATTTGGGCACACTACTTATGATATCAGAAGTTCAGATTCTTTTTAATAAATCAGTGCTGGGACAGATAAAATGGTTTAGACAACCAAATCCCAACATCTTAAAGAAGTAGAGACATTTGCCTAGTAGAAATATGATATTCCTGTTAAATATTCTAGGAGTTCTTAAAGCAATAGATAAATTCCTAATTGTCATTCTTGTATTAGGTAATTTTTAATTATTTCATGTTCTAAGTCACAAAGTTTAACTAGTTTCTATTAGAGTTTAATTATTTTTATCAATGTAAATTCTCAGAAAGCCATTGTAGAGGGATCTAATCTCTAGTGGGTTAGAGCTGAGGGTGAACAATGTAGAGTCTTTTACTGGACTCAGAACTGTGCTTTCTTGTGCCAACTTTTTTCTCCATTGCTTTTCAGAAGACTAAGAAAGTGTGAGATAGGGGTGTTACCAGTCTTAAAACCTATATACTATATCATGACATGTAGCCATAGATACCAAAAATCAAAAAAGTAGAAAAGAACAGGAACATGAAAGTCTCAGAAGAAAAATTGAATGTTGACCTTTGGATTGAAAATTAAAACAGCATTGAGATATCTTTTTTCACTAATAAAAACAGCAATGACTTTTACATGTATGTTTAACACTGACCAGAGTGTGGTGAGATGGGCACTCTATTTCTGTTGGAGTTATCTTATATCAGTTTAATATTTCTGGAAAACTATTTAACAGCACACATCGAGAATCTTTAAAATATTACACTTTATCCTACTTTTGAGACCGTCCCCAAGGGAGTGAAGAAAAGGGCAAAGATTAATGTATGACAGATTATATTGGTATTGTTCATAACAATTAAAAATCGTAAACACCATCAATATGCAAAAGAAGAATAGTTAAATGAATTATGGAATAGTCACAGGTTGAATTATTAAATAGTTATTTAAAATGATGTTTCTGAAAATTTTAATAACAGAGAAATGCTCATGATTTAACACCATGGAGAAATTAGAGCACAAGACAAATGTTCATGGTGAGATGCACAGGAAAAAAATGAAAGAAAATACATCAAAGCGTAGTTAGTATTTTATTCCAGGCACTCTTCATATGGGTTTTTGTTTTGGTTTGGTTTTTTACTCTACTTTTCAGATGATATCTTGTTTTAATAATAAAGGGGGGGATTAAGAATGGGATATAAGAAGGATTGTGAAGAAGGCATTTTCATATTCAAAAAAAAAGAGGAGATCGAGGTAATTATAAAGAAAATTATTATTTATTCACTACTATTATTTTAAAAATTCAGTCATTATTCTATACAAATGCTTGAATCTTTCAAGCAAACATGTAAGAACCAGCCTCATCTTGACCTCTAGTACTTTTCCCTTTACTCCAAACATTGGGTGATTCAATGCCTGAAGTCAATTTCTAGAATATGTAAGACTTTACTAAAAATAAAGGAAATACCACGAGTGAATTTCTATACACAAAAGGAAATTTTTAAATTGGATATTAAAATGACCACTGCCTCTAGAATCCACAGATGAAACCCAATACAGTTCCTTCATTACCAGCTATCTCTCTTTTTACATGGCTGGAGTCAGTCTAGTGGCAAGCTCCACGTTTACCTCACACAAAGGTATTTACTACTCTGATTTCCCTATGGAAAGTCCAGAACCCTAATCTTCATTGCGACCTAATAGTAGCAATCATTTTTTCCTCATCCTCAGTCTAGGTCCTTCCTCTAGGAAATAGCATAATAATCTGGCCAGATATAAGAACGCTAAAGAAAGGCAATTTCAAATTAGTATTCAGAAAAATTTAGCTCCCATATTGCCTAAACTCCACTCAAATAAAAATTTTGGCTTTACTTTTGCCAAAGATAAATATTTTTTCCAAAGTAGAAAATAGCTCTTCTTGAAAGTGAACCAGAAAACAGCTGGCAGCATTAAAATAGCAACTTGAACTGACAGAGCCATCAAGATTTCAAAAATATTGACTCAATATTTTTGGTGGGCCACAAATATAGTTCTAAATCTTCTCAAAACCTTTGTAGAGGGAAATGTGATTCACTTTGTGTTTCAAATGTCCATAAGATAAAAATAAACTTTCTCTGTGGCTATGAGAGAGAGAGAGAGAGAGAGAGAGAGAGAGAGAGAGATGTAATGTGATGAAAACATCTTTCATAATATCCATAGTTAACATAACAATAAGCTTTATGAGGCTATTTCTTACTCTCAATTTGGGGTGTCATCATTCATTAGAAGCAATTCTGTGGAGAGCCAATTTAAAGAGGGTTAAGAGCATTAGACTGCTGTTGATCTGACTTAATCCAGAGGTGCATTTAAAAAAAAAAAAATCAACCAGAGGATCTTGACCTGAAGTTCATAGCTTTTATGGATAGCTTCTAAGAGTTCTACAAACTTGCGTGTGCACACACACAC
>NW_006441071.1:1112816-1126579 GCF_000325575.1 Pteropus alecto | reverse complement strand
CTCTTGCAGTGTGTTTTTTATCTCCAGAAAATCTATTCTGTCCTTTTTGAGGGTTTTGATCTCCTTGCTCTGCTCATTTAGTTGTTTTTTCAATTCCTGAAATTGTTACTATGACTTGTTTCGTAACTTACTGAGTTTTTTCAAAAGTACCATCCTGAATTCTCTGTCATTTAAGTTGCATATTTCTATAAGCTTATTTTCTGGAGGTTTTTCTCTTTCTTTCTGAGATGGCTTGTCACCTTGGTTGTTCATGGTGTTTAGTGGACTATTTCTCCACCTGAGCATTAATAGAAAAGTCTATTCTGCCTTTTATTTTAGAAAGAAGATTAAATAACTGTCTCTCTTTAGCTTGCTACAAAGCAGGCGCTTTTCTTTTGGTTTCCAGTAGGCGGCACCTAAGCCTCTTGGATCCTTGCTTTATATAAAGCCTAAATGA
Source organism: Pteropus alecto (assembly GCF_000325575.1). Classification (NCBI taxonomy): domain Eukaryota; kingdom Metazoa; phylum Chordata; class Mammalia; order Chiroptera; family Pteropodidae; genus Pteropus; species Pteropus alecto. The sequence goes on along the minus strand of NW_006441071.1, from coordinate 1,126,143 downwards.
TGTTGTTGTTTTTTTAAAATTTTCATGTAGAAATTTAATCACTCTCACTACTCTCAGTCTCGGTCCCTGTCAGTCTTAGTGATAGTTTTGGTAACATTTGCTCAGATTCTCCTGGGGCTCCGCAGTGACAGGTCTTGGAGGGTATGGGGGGAGGGGCCCTCTGGGTTGGGGGATGGAGTCTGCGGCTCAGCCTTGGTTTTGCAACCGAGGCTGGTAAAAATCAACTGTTGTTTCTCCGTAGACACGTCCGGCTTCTTTGCTTTCTGCCCTGATGACTGGGCCCTGCCACTGGCTGTGTGGAGCTCACAGCACTCCCAGGCAAGACTGTTCAGGGAGCTCACTTCACCTTCTTCACTTCCCGTCCTCCTACAGGTAGCTTCGGTGCCTATGAGAGGCAGGTCTTTATTTCTCCCAGCCTGCCACCAGACGCCCCATTTAGACTCTTGATAGGTAGCTCTTATGCGCAAATCCCATGCTCCAACATGCTGGTGTTCAGTTTCGGTGTTTTTTGTTGAGTTTTAGATGTTCAGTTTATTGCTGTTTTAAGAGGAGAGATCTGGGGATGTTTCTTACCCTGCCATGTTTCTCCAAATTCCCAAACTGGTTTTACATACAGGAGCAATAAATGCTTTCCTGAATATTTATAAATCAAAGTTTTACAAATTTAATAGTTCTTTTTTTTTTTTACATTGTCACAGGTTAGGAAATTTATATTGTAAGCATCAATTAAAATGAACAATATAGTGCATTAATTTGTAAAGCAAAAGTTATTTTATAAGCAAAGAATCTTCAACTAATTTACCTTTAAACTGTGTGAACTTGCTCAAGTTGCTTCACATTTTGGGGGCTCAGTTCTGTCATCTGCAAAATGATGTATCTTTCCCTCATTTTAGATGTTATATCTAAGGCTACTCTCACTCTAGAACTTCAAAGTATGTGGCACCCATTGACAGAAACTGCTTTTGTTAAAACTGTGCTGTAAAGGGCATTACTCATTCTGGGATAAGTCAGGGAGTGTCAATACACACGGTCTTCTATAATGGTCTTTTTTTTTTTTTTTTTACTTAGGACTTTATGGCAACAACAATATGTATTAGTTTAGAGTAGCTGGACCAAAATCGTGAATTTTCTTTTAAGGAATTCAATGTTTATGAACAATGTTCCTAAAGAGATTTGTTTCCTCCACCACATTCTACAAATGCCTGCTAATTAATATTATTGCTACTGGATGAAGATTGGAGGATGAATGGCTTCTCATTCTGTGTACAGCATCCTGGACTATACCTGGATTCTCATTTTCACTATTCTGGCCACTATTCTATGGTTTGGAAAGGAAGCAGTGAGCAAGTTCTCCTCTGTTTATATTTTAAAATTTGAAATATTTTCATTGTGAAATCTGTATTAATCAGACTCTTGGTTGGAAGAAACTAAAATGCAACTCAAATGCTTACATATATAAGTATATATATATGTATATATATGTGTGTATGTTTGTGTGTGTGTGTGTGTGTGTGTGTGTGTGTATAATATGCATATAAAGTTCACATAAGAAAATGATGAAATGGACAGAGTTGGGGCTGGCCATATAAGATGATGGAAATTCTTTCAAGATTCTGTTTTCAATTCTCCTTCTTTTTGCATGTCAGTTTTATCCCTATGAGTGCCTCCACATGGCAAGGAATATGGCCAGCAGTGTCTCTGAGGACATATCCTCATCACTCTTGGAAAAGAAAAGAAAAGAAAGAAAGAAAAGAAAAGAAAAGAAAAGAAAAGAAAGAAAAAAAGAGAAGAAAGGAAAAGAAAAGAAAGAAAAAAAGAAAAGAAAAGAGACCCCCAAGACAAATCTAATCTAATCTAATGCTTGTTCCTGACCCTTCACTGTGGCCAGGTGCATGGGATATGCTGGACTGCTTAGGATGGTGGTGGGGTGGGGTGGGGTACTCCCTCTACAGTAGGAAAAAAACCTGTTCTTCAAGGGAAGGGATTATCCATTAATAGCCATAATGGATAATCATGGCTATTTCATGTGGATGATGATGAAGATGTTTTTATGTATAGAGGACATTACACCTACCAAAACACTTTCATATGTACCATGTCTGTTGGTGCTCACAAAAGCCCTATGAAATTTGACTATTATCCTCATTCTACAGGTGAGGAAACAAGCTCAGAATTCTACAGCTAGCATGTTCCGTAGTGGTAACTAAGTATTTAATTAAAATTTAGGATAATTAAGAAGTATCTTTCCAAACTTTAAGTGAGCCTTTTATATTGTCACTCTGTAAACAAATGTGGCTCCATTATAATTTAATATTCCTGAAAAAATATTTATAAACTATAACAGTGTTTCTTTTAAATTTATTTATTTGTAAATGCAAATAACTTAAAAGATTTACTCATAGCCTTCTTTTAATTCCCTTTGCCAACATTTGCTATTTCTCCTTCTATATTCCCCTAATTTCCTGATCTTTCTTGCTCATTAACAAAACCTAAAGTGACTGAGCAGCATGCATTAACCAGCTCAATTTTTCTTTTCTTTTGTTCAATACCTCTAGCCTCAAGTTTTTAGTGTGACTGTTTCTGTCTAGAGTGATTAAATCTTGGCACCACCAATATCATCTGTGAGCTTTTAAAGTTTGATTTAAACACCTAACTGACGCCAGTGGTGTTTCATTAAAAATATCATTTATTTGTATGCGTGGAAGAGTAGAAATTTGTATTTAGACAGAATATGGTTCTCATTTGGGTGTCAGGGAAGCAGATTCACTCTGCATGATATTGAATAAGAGACTTACTCTGGTTACAGAGCCTGCCCCTCTGTATCTGGTGGTGGCCTGCAGTTCCTGTTGGTTATCTAACAGGACAGTTGGGAAGAAAAGCTTGATGTGAAAGAGGGTTGAAGAGGAGAAGCAAAGACAACTGGAATCCATTAGCACAATCTGGAATGCACAAACACAGTTGGAACCTGATACTTTTCTCTTGTAGAAGACCTGCAGAAGTTGCACACACCCTGGCTCAGGGAAGCTGAAGGAGGAGATCCAGGGATGGCTGGAGATGCTGCAAGACCAGCTGTAGCCCCAGGCCATCAGGGTGAGCCAGGAGAGGGGGGACACTGTGAATAAGCTGGTGCTTGGCATGCTGCACCAACCTTCAGAGCACAGTGGTTGCTGGTTCACATCTGCCTTCCAAGTCCTGCACAAACTTATCTTTTGAACAACCCTAACCTGGACTCATACAAGCTAGAGAATTATGGGAAACATAGTTTTCAATTTAGCTAAATTGATATGGTATAAAGCCACTACACTTGGAATGTCACTTAATCCATCTGAGCTTCAGTTTCTTCACCTGTGATTCAAGGTTATTGTAGGAATTAAAATATTTATTTTAAAGTAAAGTCCCTGACACAGTCCCTGCAGTTTAGTTGATGTTCCATACATAATCATTAGTATTATTATACTGATGCAGCACACTAAGATTGATTTACTTTAACAGTCATCTCTTGAAAGAAAATACAGCTCTGTTTCTTAGTAGTTCCACAACATCTATTGCCTCCATTCATGCTTCTCAATCACGAAGGCTACCCCTGAGGACACTCTTTCCCCTCCAAAAAGCCCTTTTTGGAGTTAAAGATAGGGTCCCATTGCTGCTTCCAAACCATTTTCCCTCCTCCTTCTTTCAACCCCAGCTTCTAAATATATGTTATTGACTTACAGCCCGCCCCTTCATATTCCTATCTCTACCAACTTGCCAGTCACATCTAATTATATATCGATGATACTGGCATCTATCTTACTGTCACTTTACCATATGTCTGTCTAAATCCTGGAAGATTTCTACACTTACCTCAATGATTCATTCTACACATTTAATTCCTTTCCATATTTTCCTCCACTCTGTTGGAGCCACTTACTCTTGAGGTTGTACTGTAGATATTACATTCACCAATACAAGTTTTGAAATCTGAAGCATTCTCTCTCTACCCATTATGTCTATTCTTCCCTTCAGCTATTCCAGTATTCCTCCAACTCTTCAACTCATTGAGTTTCTAATCTTTTATTCTATTAGTTTTTCTCTTTCTCTCACACATATCATGTCCTCATTTCTCTTCTTACTCAGCTTAAGGTCTAGGGACCGTCAGTATAACTACTCCATTATAAAAACCTTTAAGTCCTACATCCCCCTCTTCTTCTTTCATAATTGCCTTGAAAAATCTCAACCCAATTTAAACCTAACTATTTATTTCCTCTATGTCAGCATGCGAGCCAAACACTGGAGAGAGAGATAGCTAGAGGGAAGCCATGGTCTTTTTGTGACTTAATCTCAGAGTGACATCGAATCATTTCTGTTGAATTCTATTAGAAGCAAGTGAGTAAATCCAGTTCACAGTCAAGGGGAGGAGATTGCATAAGGGCATGAATATCAGGAAGCAAGAATCATTGGAAGACATCTTAAAAGCTGCCTACTATACCCCAGTTGCCAGTGACCAATACCTCACCAAGGTCAATGGGCAATTTTCTGCCTTCAGCTCACTTGACCTCTTAGTGGCATTTGATACAATTGATTGCTTCTTTCTTAAAACATTGAATCTCTAGGTCCATAAGACAGCATATCGGTTTGGTTTTTCTCATTAATGACTCTTTCTCCTCTACTGACCTCTAAATATTGGAATGCCTGAAAGATCTGTTCTTGGCCTTCTAACTTCTACATTCTTAGATGATCTCATTCTATTTCATAGCTTTTAATAGCAACTCTATGCTGAAAGTCGCAGATCTGTGGCTCTTCCAGTACCTTTCTCATAAGCTCCAGAATCATACATGCAACTGCTTACTCAATGTTCATTTCCACCTGGATATCTGATAAGTATCTCAAACTTCACACATCTAAAAGAAGAACTATTGATTTTTTTCCCCACTGTACCATCCTCTCCCATTATCTCCTATCTCAATATATCCCCCTGCTTAAATAAAACACCTTTGATTTTAGTTGGTCCTTGGCCTTGGTGACAGTTGGTGCAGCTGTCAGAAGATAGAGTTTTGATCCTATTTAAGTTTTAGAGGCTTCTTGAGCATGAGCTTTGGATAGACAAAGAACATTATTATAATCATAGCTACAGTTTATAATAATGATACCACTGGCCACCCGGCATTATTCTAGAAGAAGTAAATTTATTTATTCTTTTAATTAAGTCCTTCTAACAATTATAAAAATAGATATTATTATATTCATTTTATAGATAAGGAAACTGAGTCTCAGAGGTTTTAAGGTTGTGTTTGCTAAAGGTCTTATTGTTGGCGTCAGTTAGGATTAGGTTACACTGCAAGTCAGAGGAATCCAAGAGTAGTTAAAATAAAGGCAAGTTTTATTTTCCTCTCACAGGCCACGCTGGGTTGATAAGGTGGTTTCACAACCATCAGACCCTGCAGTTCATGTTGCTGTTTTTCCTCCACACAAGGCTTCCATCTCATAGTCCAAGATGATTGTTCTAGCATCAGCTTTCGTGGCCACTTACTTGCCAGCAGGAAGGAAAAAAGAAAGGAAGAAGAGAAATACCACTTCTCTTGAAGATACTTTTCTGAAGTTACAAACACTATTTGTTTTAGTCCATTCAGGTCGCTATAACAAATTAGCATAAACTGAGTGGCTTGTAAAAAACAGAAGTTTATTATTCACAGTTCTGGAGACTAGGAAGTCAAGATCAAGGTGCCAGCAGATTTAGTGTTTATTGAGAGCCCTCTTCCTGGTTCATAGACAGCCCTTTTCTCATTGTGTCCTCACGTGGCAGAAGGGGTCAGGGAAATCTCTGGGGTCTCTTTTTATTTTTAAACAATTTTTATTAATAAAATCAAATAAATTCCAGGTGTACAATTCAACAATATGTCATATATATACACATATACATATGTGTGTATGTGTGTATATGTATGTGTATGCGTATATATATTCAACAAAATCCAATAAAGTTTCAAGGGTACACGTCAACAGTATGTCATATATATATTGCATTGTGCGCTCACCACCCGTAGTTAGATTTCCTTCTGTCACCAAATATTTGACTTATTTTACCCCTATCTACTTTCCTCCTTCTCTCCTTCTAGTGTCTTTTTTACAAAGGCGCTAATTCCATTCATGAGGGCTCCACCTTGCATGACTCAATCAACTCCCAAAGACCTCACCTCCTAATAAACATTAGTGTTAGAATTTTAACATATGAACTTTGAGAGGACATAAACATTCAATCTATAGCACTACTTCTACTTGCAACCATTGACCAGAACTTAATCTCAAAGCCTTGCCCAGATGCAAGGGAGACTGGAAAACAATCTGTTCTGGGTGACCATGTGTCCAGCTAAATTCAGAGTTTATAATTTTGAGAAAGAAGAGGAAATGGATATTTGAAAACAGTAGTCTGCCATAATAGGGATGTAAACCCAGGGCTGTGTGGTTTTGGAGATCACAACCTTTCTGTTTTCCCACAGAAAACACAGCACCTTAGCAGCTGATGATGCTTCCAAAGATAGCTTTGCCATGTGTCCTGGGGTAGCCTGTGTGTCTTAGAAATTCAGCCTCTGACACACATGCTACAGGCGAAATCTTAGTTATTTCCTCAGTTTTTTGCTCCCTGCGCATTTTGAATACTTTTATACACTCATATTATATGTTATAATTATTTGTTTTCAGTGTTTATGAAGCAAACATTGGCTAATTGGTAATGTTTATTATATAAACGACTGAAATAATGAAAAACTCAGGATTGTTTATGTATCTCTAGCACATTGTCTAGCATTTTACAGATGTTCAACAGATACATGTTTATTGACTAGATGTATGGTTAGCTGGCTGGCTGGAAAGTCACCAGCTTTCCTAATTCTACATTTTTTCTGATTTTGGATAAGCACAGCCTATATTCTCAGCTAAACGCTTTACCTTCAGGGTTCGTAGGAGGAGAGAAAAGAGAAAAAAAAAGGAAAAAGAAAAAGGGGGAAGGAGAGGAGGTATATTTAGACAAGTTCTTTCATCCCCTACTTCCTTTTCTCTCTTTGGTATCGATGGGCATTTTTCTATCCATATGGACCTCCATAATACTGCTGAGTGTGCTACTTTTAAGACTGATGACCAATGTTTCAGAATTTAGGGATATTTGAGGAAGTTGCAAGTAATTTTATTTAGTCAAAGTTTACATATCTTCTCTCTGTGATATTTTCTTCACTAAAAACCTTAAGAGAATTTTATGTTTCGAAGCCTCAAAGGTGAAATAAAATTTTAAGAATCCAATGCAATTTAGTATCAATAAATTCGTAGTTACTTCAACTCCATAAAGAAGTAAGCATCACCACATCCCTCATGAAAAACTCCAGCAAGAGCCGCTGGCATGGTTTGACTGTTACCATCCAGCAACTGAATGACTTTATCAAGCTACAATCTTTGTGCACAGCGATTTAGAGGAAATCAGCAGTTTAACCAAGGTTTTTTTTTTTTTTTTTTTGCTGAGCAATTGGGGGCTGAAAATAAAACACTATTACATCAGACAAATAAAAATTTGAATATATTCGCTATCTTCTCAGGGCATTTCTGTACCTAATGAGCACAGCTGAGCCCAAAGGCATCAAGATGTTTCTTGTCATTAGGAAATGAGGTGAAGGATCGTCTGCTAATTCCTGATGGACATTGTCAATTCTGTTCGGTAAAGCAGTGGACAAGTCAGAAGAGGATGCGAGTAATTTCTAAATGATGAAAGAGAGACCTGATACATTCCTCTGACATTTTTGAATGCCAGCAAGATGCACTAACTGCATTAATTAGCATGTCGAAAATTTCCTTCTGGATTGCCAAATGCCTTCCGATGATGAGTGGTAGGAAATACGTTTGTAAATGTAATATACAGCAAACTGTCAGAGAGAGACAATTTTTTTAACTTTGAGTATGTACAAAATGTGAAATGGCTTAGTCAGTTATGTTGAATTAGTCTTTCCATTAAGTAGAAAGGTTAACATTTGTCTAACAACATTGCTGAATGGTGCTTGGGTTTTTAAGTGCCAGTATACTTAAGACACTGAGCATTGTTAAAAGGAAACACTTTGAGATGTCATATAAATCATTAACATCTCCAACTAGTTGTCACTTATTGAACACTAAATGAATTATTTCATTTAATCTTCACAGCAATTCTTGATGAGAAAATTGAGACCCAAAGAGACAAATCATCCTTGGGATCTTATACTGGGAGAACCATGTACTTGGTAGAACTGTTTTCAGAGCTACTTATGAGGCTCTCCACATGACTACAATGAACTCTTACTTACCCTTCTGCTTTTATTTTATCTCTTGGATATGCCATTACGTAATTAGTTATCAGCATATATTCAATATACATTTTTTATATTTATAAAAGTGAAAAATGAAATTTTTTCTTTTTAGAAATTTGAAAATTCATAGCCTGAAAACTTACACCTCTTTTAGAAGTATATTAAAAGAAACATAGCACAGAATATTTTAAAAACCAATTTGGGAGAGCAAATCCAGAGAAATCACAGTTTTACTTAGATTCTTATTATTTAAAACAATGTATTTTATAAAAGTATTCCTTTTCATCTTGAAAGTCCTTAAAAATAAGTATTAAAAATGAGACTTCTTAGTTAAAGTGGGACACAAACACATGTCCTCCTTGTATTCGATTTTTAAACTTTGGTCATAAAATAAAAAGGACCTGAGATTTGAGTCTACTATGTTCTCAACACTTTAAACTATTCTCATTTAATCACCATGAAGCCCATGAGATAAGTACTATGATATCCATTTTAAAACGAGATGACCGAGATTCAGAGATTGAATGATTAATTTACTGAATATCATACAGCTATCAGGGTCAGAGGTGAGAATAGAACTCAAATCTATATGATTCCTAAAGCCCAAGTTTTTTCCACTATTCTAGGCTGCTTTGAACAGAATTATGCACTTCAGATTTATTTTTTACCACACATTATTGTCTATCCCACTTTTCATTTTACTGATTGCATTGTCACAGTTCAGTCAGGGAAAAACTGTGTATTTTGGAAATCACAAATTCAGTGTAGGAATTAGAATTTGCATGATTGTGGGGAGTTACGACTTGAAGGCATGGAGGAGGGAATCACAGGGTCAGAGAACAATCTCTAGCTACTTCCTCTAAAGCACTGGGATATAAGGGAAGTCAGAGATTGTGGGACAATCTGAGGAGTTTTGCATGTCCAGCTGCCAAGTGGGATTGCAAAAGAGAAGCTTGTGGAAGGGGCTATGGAAGCTGATGCTCTGTGGAAGCTGCTGCAGCCAGGTAGGTGGTATACATCTCACATACAGCTTGGGGTATGCATAGCATCCTTATGGGAGAAAGCCCAAACTTAACAGCTGATAAACAAGAGCCTTCATGGTCACTTTTCTGCTGATCCTGTCAGGCTCTTTCCATGCCACTGCCTTACCACATTTTTCTTCAGTAGGGCAGACTGTACTTGTCGGGTGGGTTTTGGGTGAGAATCCAGTGAGATAAATAGGACAGTGCCTAGGATAAAATAGATGATCAGTTGTAACTTTACTTCTAAGCTGTAAACAACAGAGCCTACTGCAGCTGGTTGAAGCAGAGGGTAAGTTTATTACAGGTTATTAGGTTGCTCAGGAAATTTCCAGGAGGGCCTGGTCAGCTTGGAGGGCACACAGGTAGAACAGAAACAATATCAAATGACACCATGGGTCTGTCCCAGAAACAATCCTGTCTCAGCCTCCTCTAGGCACAGGCACAAGGACAGGCACCTCTGGTGCTGGGCCTGGGCCACCAGAATCACCACAACCGTTGTTCTCAGAACCCAGGAGTCTTTGTTATCAGCCTCTCCAGGAAATAGATTTCATGCTCCTGTATTCTCACTGTATTCGCATCTAAATCAAAATCTCACATGTGTACGTCTGACTGGCAGAGCATAACTCGCACACTTATGCCCTTGCTGCGAAGGAAGCTGGGAAAGCAAAGGAGAGAAAGGAGAAATTTGTTCTGCAGACTGCCTTCTAGAAAACGAGTTGCTCTCCTGCAGACTTGATGGAAACTGGTGTCAGCTTGGTGCATAAGGCAGTCAATTCTGGTCAACTATGAGGCTTAGAACCTAGAACTCTGATCATATCAGAGGAAGGGCTGGTACTTCTCTAGTCTTGAATGCTGCCTGATTTCTGGGGTTCAAGCTGATAGCTAATCATATTGTACAACTACAACGGCAAGCCTTGATCCCCAGCTGCCACATTATACCAGACGAAGGCCTGATATTCCCCCAAAGCCGTGAAAAACAAGCGTGGGGCTGGAGCCATAGTTTTACCAGTCCATGTGACTATGATACCCTGACCCATTATTATCCTAAGGACGTGGCCAGTGCTTCCCTAATCACGTTGCTCATAAGCCCCATGGCCCAAGTTTGGAGTTTCTCTCTAGGAGTCTGCTGTTTCTGGCCTTGTTAGACCTCTGGACACTGTGTTAGGATGCAATGGATAACAGGGCCCTGCATACTGGCTACTATTCCCATCCGTGTAAACTCTGTTCATTTATTCATTCAGTTAGTCTTGATGTGTGTGTTGAGTGGCATTTTCCCTTTTTGCACAAGAGCAAATGTCTGTTTTTCACCTTTGGGAGGCAGGACTCTTAATATGGAAAATTATCCGAATATAGAAATGTGTTCAAAAATACTGAGTGGCTACAAATCTTGACAGATATCTATTACTCCCAATAAATATTAATTCATAATTATTATTTTTTGCCTCTTCCCTACTGATCTGTTTCTGGTGGACTCCATTACCTTAAGAAAGTAGATTTTGACATCAGGCATGCCTGGGCAGGCTTGGGTCTCAGTTCTGCTACTGCTAAAATCATGTGGTCTTGAGCAATTAGCATTATCTCTTATAAGTCTCAGTCACCCATTTGTGAAATAAAGAATACGAGCAAGACTAATCTCAATGGATAATTGTCATGATTAAATAAAATAAAGTATGCAAAACTTACCAACATGTTAAGCATACAATAAACATCTAAGAAATGCAAGCCATCCATATAGGATGACTTCAAGGAAAGGAGTTCTATCCCGATCTTGATTCTGTTAAACAAAAAACTTTCATGGCCAAACACTTTTCTAACAGAAGGAGTTTATTGAACCATATTTGAGCCAGAGAGAGGACGAGGTCTTTGGGCATGCAATCTGAGCCACCAGCGGCTGACCTACATGGGAAGACAAACATATCCACCATCCTGGAATTGATGGGCTCTTCGATATATCAAATTTGGAGAAGAAAGAGGTAAGTTGTTTTGAAAAAATTTATATTGGTTACCGATAAAGGAGGTGGGAGAAGACGAAGCAGGGTTGATTCTGGGATAGGTACATAATCTGTAAGGATTTGCTTTTTAGGACTGGTTGTGGATAAAAGTCCAGAAAGATCGTGCATAGCAAGAAGTGGAGGTACCTGGTGGCTGGTGGCACCTGATGGTCAGCTACTAGCCATTCTCTTTAAGTAATTGTACAATAGCCACGTGGAAGTAAATTCCAAGTTCCAACATACATTCAAGAACGTCAGCAGTCTTTTGTTGGTTTTGCCTCTCTCGTATCTTCCTATCTCTGTCCAGCTTGCTGTAATTTAATTTAGGACGTCTTAGATTTTTTTCTTTTTTTTTGGTCAGTTTTTTAGGACTCAGTCTGGTGATGGTCCACTCTGTATTCTTCCTAAAACTCAGCCCTAGTGGCAATTCTGGTAAATCTGATCTTAATCAAAGGAAGGGTAAGGATAAGGAGGAGAGAAAAGACTGGACAAACATCTAAGGATCATGAACATGGCGTTTACACCTATATATCATAAGTAGACAACATGCTTCCTCGATTTGAAATTTCAAAAGTGCAAGGCAGTGTGAAGCAGAACACAAGTGGGCCTTGGAGTCACAGTCCAATATTGAATTCCAGCATTCCTTTCACTACTTGTGGGATCTTTGGCACTGGCACTTGAGACATACTGGCTTATTTATTCATTTAGTCACTCAGTTGACAAGCGTTTATTAATCATTTACTGTGTGTCAAGTGGTGAACTATTGTGAATGATGCAGAGAATTCTGTAAGGTAGATAGATATGGTGGCGAATATGCCCCATTTACTGTGATTGGTGTGATAATAGAGGTGCTTACAAGATATAGCAATGGTGCAGAACAAAGAGAACTTGAGTCTTCCTGGGCAGAGAGGAGGACTCAGAGAATGCCATAGAAGTAGACAACATTGCAGCTTGGTTTTAAAGATGAAATAGGAATTTTCAATGCAGACAGTGGAGAAAGGACATTCCACACAAGGAGAAAAGCCTTTCCCCTTACAACAGATCCTCTTACCACCATTAATCTTGACCTTACAGAAATCAGAAGGCCTAAATAATCAATAATCAGATATTTTTAATGGATAAAGCCTGTAACAACAAAAAGCTTGTTATTCTCACCACCAGCAGCAGCAGCTACCAAAGAACCAATAGAGCTGTTAAGGGTAGGATCATAGGATCTGTCCCAGGGTGAGTGGGTGCTCTCTCTATTCAATGAAAGTTCAGTCTGGAAGAGGATATTGATTGGGTCACTTGCTTAAGTCTCTGGAATTGTCACACTACTACCATCAGTACCATAACATCAGTGAACATTATACTGGAAAACTGGGTCTTCAGATAGGGCTAGATTTCTCAAGTAGGAGTACAGGCATGTGAGGTAAGGTAAACACTCTATTACAATTAAGTCAGAAGGAAAGGAAGAACAGAAATGGGCAACATAAACTAGCATTTATGAGATGTATGAGTATGGTTATAGAGATAATAAATTTGATATAGTAAACCAATATAATTTTATTTCCTCCTTAAATCACATCTCCTTGCAGCTTTCTACCTCCGTGGCTAAGCTTTGAGGCTCATTGCTGCAGGGAAAAAGAGAACAGATCCTGCTCAAGAAAAAGAGCCACTGAGACTCAAACTCTATAGCAAGTCTTGAAAATCAGACTCTTTATTTTGTAAAGGAATTTCTAAATTTCTTTGACTTCATTCAACAGATCAAATGTCAGACCTCCTGGGACTTGATTAAGCATAGGGAATGTCTGAGTCAGTTTGGGTTGATACAACAGACTGGGAGGCTTAAGCAACAAACATTTATTCCTCACAGTTCTGGAGTCTGAAAGTCCAAGATAGAATGCCAGCATGATCGAGTTCTTGGTGAGGGCTCTTCTCTTGATTTACAGATGATTGCCTTGCTGTAGCCTCACATGGTGGAGAGAGAGAGAGAGAAAGAGAGAGAGAGCGAAAGAGAGAAGGCGAGACA
>NW_006441071.1:1098057-1112747 GCF_000325575.1 Pteropus alecto | reverse complement strand
GAGAGAGAGAGAGAGAGAGAGAGAGTGAGAGAACATGCGCACATACACTGTTGCCATCATCTCCTTAAAACCTAACTACCTACCAAGGGACACAGCAAATAACATCACATCACATTGGAGATTAAAGATTCAATATATGAATTTAGGGCTTCAATGTAGTAGGGAGGCATAACCCAGTATATGATAGAGAGGAAACAAAACATCCAGTCCTTTTTGCTCAGGTGGGCTACAGCAAGAAGAGACACAGAAGTAGGGCCATGGGGAGGCATTTTATGATTCTGTTTTCCCCTTCTTAAAGATGCACTCTGATACGAGACTTTATAAATATCCAGCTAGATATGAGAAAATTATGGGAATTAGAGGTAGATGGTGTTCGGGTCTCAGAATACACTACTCCAAAATATGGCACTTTGGCCCACTGAATATTTTAAGATAAAAAAATTTAAGAAACAGAAGAAGCAAGAAGAACTCTCTGCTGAGGCAGGTCATAAGATCCTCATGTGAGAGGTGCTCTCCCTATAACAAGAGGAAAGGGGCACCCTTGTCTCTGAAGATGAAAGGGCCACAAAAGGAATCTAGACAAACAGACTTTGATAAGTTTCCCCCAGTTTACTACCCTTAGCTTATACCCTTTTGTTCTCTCATATTTTCTTAGTTGCTTTCCATTCTTCATCAAACCTAGTACAAAGAAAGCTCAAGTTTAACCATTTTTTGGGGTCTTAATTTCCTTACTAAGGCTCCTGTGCTACATAAAACGTATATTAAATACATTTGTATGGTTTTCTTTTCTCAATCTATCTTTTGTCAGTCCAACTTATCAGAACCCAGCTGGAGAACCCAAGAGAGTAGTAGGAAAATTAAATTTTCCTCCCTTACAATGGATGCGTGCATAGAACTAGAGAAAAGCTGTAAGCATGAAGAAGTCTCACACGTGACCTCTCTCAGTGTGGCATAAGAGATGACACAAAAGTGGTGGAAGGGAGCTTGATAGGTGTGAGGTTGCACTCTGTGCTCCCTTGCTTTGTATGGCATTCAGGGAACCCAGACATTCCCCCATGCCAGCATGTCACCTCAAAATGTCTGAGGAAACAAATCATAACTTGGTGGCCAGCAGCCTAGAAGCTGAGCCAGATCATATATTTTGTAGCAGGACCTGCAAGGATCTAGGACCTCACTACTTAAAGTATATCCAAAGGCTAGCAACATAAGTACCACCTAAGATAATGTTAGATATGCCAAATCTGGGGTTACCACTATGACCTAGTGAACCATAATGTCTACGGTAACAAGATACACAGGTAATTCATGTTGCATTTAAGTATTTAAGTTTTAGGAGCACAGATTGAGAAGACATCATGTAAATGCAAGGGCTCTTCCTCTCCTCTATGACCCGTCATAGTACATACCACAACCACCCTCCATAGCAATGTGCTGTCTTAGAGAGGAGCAAAAGAAAGAGGAGAAAATATGAAAGACTGAGCATTATCCAAAAGAGGCTCAGTTATCTAAAGAGACTGTCTGAATTCTTGAATTGGACCAAATTTACTGGATTGGATCAAAACTGGCCCCCTAAGATTAGATCAGTGGTGGAAAATAGTGAAACTTCATTTATTTGATCAATGTTTGAGGGACGAATAGACTAGACTTTTCATGTTTGTCTTTTTTGTTTTTATTAGTCATGATTTTTTTCTCCGTCATTATAAGATAAATAATGCATACATTATGTGGTTTCTTATTTGCAGTTTCATATTATTTGCCTCTTTTTATACTCTTTTATATATTTAAGTTTTTTGACTAATTTCTTAATGAGTGAATCCATAGGTCTATAACATGAAATATTTTTATAAATTTGCATAGCAAGGGACCCAGCTTAAAGCCTGGCTCTCTCTTTTTTTTTGTCTTAGGATTTAGTCAAGTCTGAACGTCTACACAGCTGGTAGAGAAGGCTGACAGGGTTGACTTTACTCGGTGGACTAAAGATCCTCATGATAAAGAATTCATCTTAAGAGAGTAGGGATCAAGGAAAAAAGATCATTGAATCTCAAATTATATAGAAAGTCTCCAATTAGGTTTTCTTGATTAAAAAAAAAAGTTTCTAAACTTTTAAAACTCCTATTCAATAGATAAAATGCCAGGCCTTGTGGGTCTCGATTATGCTCAGGGAGGCATAACTCAGATTATGACAGATAGGAAATGATAGTCCTTCTGGCACTGTCAATTCAAGGACAGTAATATAGGGTTAGAAGGAAGGGGTCTCACTCAGACTGCTTCTTACTTTATCAAAGGAAATGAGATCTCATCAGGTATAATCTCCTTCAACTTCTCAATATTTTCCATGTAAGCGCCTATATTTATATCCATTGCTGGGAACCATTCTCTTGTCTCATAGGATATGATGTTGCACCTTTTGTGAAATACTTGTGCCCTTAATCTTATCCCTTTCTATCTTACCAGGGACTGCGCTATTTTCGGGGAGGAAAAGCTTTTTCCCTACCCTCTTAGTCTAAGTGTCTGGGAGCCTGCTAAATAAACCAGCAAAAGCCAGATCAACAGGATAAAAGGCATACAATTTTTATTAACATTTACAGGCATAAAAACTCACAGAAAAGTAGTGAAACTCAAGGGAGCTATTAGACTCAGGGGTTTATATGTCATTTTAAGCAAAGGAAGGAGGTTAGGGCTTCAAGGTATGATAAAAGGTGGAGAAGTGACTAGAAAAAAATGAAAGATAAAGGTTATTTTAGTAAGGCCTGTTTATGCAAACTCATCTTGCTGTTGACTTCCCATCTCTGGTTTAAGAATTGATCTTTTCTTCTTGGTGGTAGTTGAGGCACCTTCACAAAGGGAAATTTATGGCCTGCTTTTAGGCAGACAAAAGGAGGACAGAGAACTCTTTCTGCATCTGTTGATTCTCAGTTGCCCTCAGCTCAAAATAATCTTTATATCAAAGTGACATATTTGGTGATGACACATTTTAATCCCCCCTTACTATATCAAGCATGCCCGTCCTCTGTTATAGTTTCATTTCCTGCCCCAGTTGCTTCTTCTTCACTTCATTTCAATGATCCTTCCAATGGCCTTTCCACATTCATTCAAACTAATGTTTAATGAAGGCTTACCAAGAGCAGGCATTGATCTAGTTACTGCAGATACTGTGGGTGAATAATATAGAAGATAGTCCCTGTCTTCCTGAAATGTATAGTCTGTCATCTCCAGCTCCCTTTAGCTACTGTCCAATCTTATTTCCTTTTCATCCAAATCTCGGAGTAATCTACTCTGTTGACTCCTTCTCTCCTTAAGTTAGTGTCGTCTTATCATCCAAACCAGAAATCTGGGCATTCATCTCAGTTTCCTCTAGCTCTTCATGCCACAGATCCAGATCACCAAATCCAGGTGATTTTACCTAAATATTTAAAAAATGATTCCCCCGCTCTTCATTCCTACCTCCATGTATCTAGACTGGCATCGATCATCTCTTGATCAATAGCAGCCATTATAACTGGTCTTCCTGCCTCAGGTGTCAGCTACATGAAATCCCTCCTTTGGCTGGAAGCAATCGCGGTCACTCCTATGCTTTCGACACATGAAATATTCCATTTCCTGCAGGATAAAGTCTGAGCTGCTCAGTGAGGCCTCACGTTTTTGTTACTGCCTTCGTCTTTGACCTCGCCTCTAGTAACTCTCTGATTTGCCCTCTATCTGTGCAGGTCTCCACACAGAGCGTACTGGGTTTATGTACGTGCTTAAGCTCATCACTGCTAAGAACACTTTTTCCTGGCCTCTTCTGGCCAAGTGACACCCAGCTATTTTTACCCACAGAGGCTCCTAGCTTTGTTCTCAAAGCTCAGCTTTTTGTTATCTACTCTAAAAAGGTTTTCCAGATAGTCCCCCTTCCTGGAGGGAGGGATGGGTGTCCTTCCTCCATGCTTCCATAGTGGCTTTGTTTGCCTGTGCATCACCATGCTCTTATATTATTTTATAGCTATCTATCTGCCTTCCTTACTCGGCTGTGAGCTCCTTTAGGAGAGTGTTTGGCACATGGTAGGAACTCGACAAGTGTTTGTAGAATGAGGCCCAGGTGAGCCATGATCTGAGCTTTTCCATTACTAGATGAGATTTCTGTGGCTGCTGACCTGGAACCCAGTCCTAATTGTGGTTTTATCCTGCAGTTTCATTGGATAGTCAGTGTCTCTTCAAGAGAAAAGATGTTAATGGCTCTACCTTAGTCTTCCACTCACTGCTCCATTAAATCTGTTTAGTGGAGGGAAATCTACTTGACCTGTGACTGCGAGAGAAATGCCCATGATGCACAGTCATTATCACTTGTTTTTAATTCCTGCCTAGGTCTCATCCTGGTACTCTGGCTTCTCTTTCCGTTGAGAATAAAATCAGACATTTAAGGGTGAACTTGGGCTTAAGCCAACAGATATGGATAAATCTGAGAAAGAAACCATCTCTGTAACATGCTGTTGAGCCTTTCAGTGTCTACAACCTAAGATTTTATTTGTCTACTCACCTAATTAATTTTATATAAATGTGTATTTACATTTTAAGCATCTTTTTAAGCCATCGCATAGCCTCACTGTGATCACAGAATGAGGATTCTTGACTATGGAGTTTAATGAAGGTATTCAAATTCCCAGTCGGGGACAGAGGCTAGCAGTTAGATGTTAGGCAATGCTCTGTGTGGACACACTTTCTCCTCATATAAGCATAGGTACAGATGTTAGAGCTGGGAAGGACCTTAAGGTTCGTCTTGGTGAATTCTCATTTTACAGGTTCAGAAACTGAGCCTATTAGAGCTTGTCAGTCAGTGTTCCCAGATGTTTTCCAGGAACAGTGCTGGGGAGTGTTTGAATGTCCTGGAAAAATGGTTACATATATGAATCCCCTGTTCCCATCCCTTCCATAGGAATTTGACTAAGATGTAGATTGGAAATCATCAGTTTCAGTGCTTGCCCAATTATCCTGCCACAGTTAGGATCAGAGCTTGGCTTTCTGCATCACAATGTGCAGTCTCTTTCTGTTCATCTAACGATGAACAATTCCCTCTTTCCCATAAAACCATGTGAGACTCTCGCTCACTCTGTCACATAAATTTCTTGCTTTTCCTCCCACACTAGCTTTGTGCTATTCACAAACTGGATAAATAAATCAACCTTTTTTATACTTACATAGTGTATAAAATGATCACGAAGACAGGACGACGCCAGAGGCTTTTAGCTCACATTAGAGCTTCCAATGGTGGACTCCATCCCATTTACCCATATCCCTTTGGGATTCTTTATTTGCCTGATTGGTAATCCTCCCATCTGAACTTCATCCACTCTTTATTTCTCTGTCTTGTCCCAAATGATGTCATGAATGATGTTGTCAAATGCCTGGCTGACATTCAGAACACCGTATCTAACTTTTTCTTCAACTTGCATGCTAGTTTCTATCAACACATCTTTTTTAAAACTTGGGATAAAACTGTTCTCTCCTTCCTTAAAGTGTATGATCCATCTCTCCTGATTTTATTCATATCTCTGACAATTGTTTCCTTCATTCATTGGCTCTTCTCCTGTTTCTTGGAGCCCAGTTGCCATCACTTCTACATACTCACATCATTTTATGTACTCTCCCCAAGTTGTCTAAAATGATGATTTCAACCACTCTCTATTTGCTAAGAAGCCCAAGATCTATAGCCACCCTTTCTAAAACATAAGTCCCATATCTGATATTTGGCTGCAGCTTTATATCAGAGATGCAATTACTTTTTGTCTGCCAACACTCTCTTCTTAGAAGAGAATGTGCTTTCCCACAGCCCATAAAGAGTAGCCATGTAGATTACTACATGACCTCATCCCTCAGGTCATAACTGATTTGACCAGAGCAGCTACCTGATTTAAGTCAGGCCACTCAGATTCTATTGCCTGGGAATCCCCTGCCAGTGATCACTGTAATTGGAAGGTGATATAGCTATACTATTTTATTTATTATGGCTTTAAAATTTATACCTGGTATGGATGATGCTCAAGATAATTCTTCTATTTTGTGGTCTTTTTGGCATTTCATGTGCATTTTTGCCACTAGATGAATTTTATCATCATACTGTGAAATATTTTTAAAATCCTATTGAGATTTGGATTTGGATTGCATTTAGACCCATAAATTAATTTGATTTTTTTAATATTCATTATCCAGTAACATCATACCTCTCTCTAGTTTTATGTCCCACAGCCCAGTTTTTAATTTTTTTTCATATGGATCATGTACACAAGCTTATCCCTAAGTTTTTTGTGTGTCTTGTTAAAATAGTTAACAGAACCTTTATGTTGTTCTTCTATTTAAAATATATTCTCACTGATATGCAATAAATATTTCAATTTATATCTGTCTCAAATCTCTACTTTGATAGTTTTTCAGTAGATACTTTAAAGATTTAAGGTTACATAATGTGATACAATTTACATACAGTTATGTTGTCTCTTCACTTCCAATAACTATATATTTTTTCTTTTTCAAATATTAACGCACTGTTTGAAGACAGTATTAGATAATAGGGAGAGCGGAAGGAATCTTTATCTGATTCCTATATGAGAATGCCTGTGGTACTTGCTTTGCTGTTAAGAAAATGGCTGGCTCTTGGTTTAAATTAAATATTCTTCCTCATATTAAGGAAGCATCTTTCTATTCCTGGCTTGCTAAAAGATTTTTTTTTTTCAAATTAGGAATCAAGATTGAATTTTATTACTCTTGTCATTATCCTTTGAAATAATAATTTATTCCAACAACCGGCATGATATATACATATCCTAATCCAGTGTGAGCCATCTTAATGTTCCTGGAAAATATTTTATTTGGTTGTGGTGTACCATTTATTGAATTTACTGTTAAGTTATATTTGCTAGTGTTTAGGAGTTTCCATATTTATATTCCTAAGTAAGATTTACCAAGAGTGTTTAGTAGTGGTGGTGGTGGTGGTATTCATGTTATGTCTTGACATTGTTTTTTCTTTTCTGGCTTTATAAAACAAAGAGAAGCATTCGGTCCTTTTCAATGCACTGGAATAGTTTTTGAGTTTTAGATTCATTCAGTGCAGTTTCCTCTCTCTTGCTCCTCTGTCACAATTTCCCCTCCATTCCCGCACCTCTGGTTTTTACTCCCTTCTCCCCGACGTCACCGTTTTGCACTACGAGAAATCCAAGATGCAAGCTGATGCTGCCTACCTGCTCAATGGGCAGCATGGGTACATTTCCTCAGGGTCTAGTTGTGGATGCCTTCAAAAGTCCCCAGTGTGAGCCATAAAGTTATTTACCAAGAGCGCCATATCAATCAAGGAACTAAGAAACTCTGTCACAGGTGGTCCAAGAGAAACCCAAAGACTGAGGACAGTCAGTGTGCCAGCCAGATGTGGCATTGTCTGCCTCAGGGAAACTGCCCTTATGGATGTCCAACAGGAAGAACTCCAAGGAGACCACCAAAGCCCTGTGATAAAGGGGCCAGCCACTGTGCAAGTGCCACACAGGATGTCCTGCTGTCAGGGTACAATGTCCTAGGCAAGTAAGATCATTTAAGCCCTAAGGCTCCCTTCTTCCTTACCTGGGACCTGAATCTCGAGCAGAAGAAAAAGTCACCCATGCTTCTCTTTGCCTGAGATAGGCCAGTATTGGGGATTGGGAGGAGATTTAAATTAAATGAAAGTTGGAGTTTTGATGTTATCCTGGACGGGGTTTTAATTATTTTACAGTTGCAGAACTTTTATTACCAGAAAGTACCTAGAAAGCTATGCAACCTATTCACACTTGTATCAAGGGGAACAATTTCACAAAGCAGAATGAGAGGGGGTAGTTATGTGAAGGATGAGTGCTGGCTTGTGCTCGCTTCCACTGAGTTCAGTTCAGTTGGCAAATAGGTGCAAAGAGACATAGTTAGAGAACAGTGGCTGAGAGAGATTCCTGGCCCTCTCTTACACAATTACCTTTAGAACAGCGATCCCCAACCTTTTTGGCACCAGGGACGAGTGCTCCTATGAGAATCTAATGCCTGATGATCTGAGGTGAAGCTGAGGCAGTGATGATAGTGCTGGGGAATGGCTGCAAATATAGATGAAGCTTTGTTCGCTAGCCTGACACTCACCTCCTGCTGTGCAGCCCAGTTCCTAACAGGGCACAGACTGGTACCGGTAAGTCCACAGCCCGGGGGTTGGGGACTCCTGCTTTAGAATATTTTACTTTATTCTTCTTTGGAAGATGATGGTAATAGACTACTCTATCTAAATCTTAGATATTGTAATTTGCTTTTTATTGATATAGTCACACGTCAAAAATAAAATAGGACAAGGAAGAGCTTAAAAAGAGCAGTGAAAAAGACTCACATGGGATTTTGGCAAAACAAATCTAGTGCTAACATATTTGGGGCAAAAAAATGCAATTAAATACCACAACCTATAGTTTGTGGTGGTGGTGGTGGTGGGGAACCTTTTTCCCAGAGTTCAAAGCATTTTAAAATATATTGGAAGTATTATAATGGAATGTGGCAGTTCTTACTTTGATCTGGGTATGTTCAATATTCTATTTGTGTTCTTATCTTTTAGGTCAGAGCCTAAAAATAATTTGGGGTCCTTGGTATAGTCGTGCAACATTTGACATAGTTCCTTTTTTTGAAGTTACATTAAAACAAAGTTTATGTTAAGAAACAATTTATCGAATTCATTAACTACAGCAACTTGGAAATAAATTATCTCCTGTAATTACTGAGAATGTTTAAATACTTCTGGTAGAATTTTACTTATTAATTTTTTTGCAGATTAATCTTTTTGGATGGAGGGATAAATTCACCATGGTAGGAAGAAATAGAGTATTCATGATTTCTCAACTACAAAACCCATGTTCCCCAGATCTAGACTCTGAGACAAGGACTTGAGTGCTAGCAGTTTATTTAGGAGAAATGCCAGAGAAGTGAAGTGAGACAGGACAGGAGAAGAAGCCAGAACAGGTACATTAAAGGCTAAGTTACCTCTGTGGGTTCAGTCCTGCTGGGAGCCTCTGATAGGCTGAAGGGAGTATGCTTCCAGGCGGTATTTATTCATCTCCTGTTGGTCATTGGTCAAGAGCTACTGGGACACAGGTGGCTGTTAACTCTCCAGCACTCCCCACAGGCCTATGTGTAACAAATACCCAAGACCAGAGAGTCCTTAAGCAGTAAGGAACTGCTGGCCTTTAAAGAAGAACCATGAGTTCTGAGGGGATATGGACTGGATGGAACTGCTACAGAATCTGCAACATTCTGGAGCCAGATTTGAGAGGCAGAAGATTATAGTGGTAAGACTAACAGAGTCCGAAATCAAACTGAGTTCAAATCAGATATGCCCCTATTTGTCTGTGACCTTGGCCACATTATTTAACCTCGCTGTGCTTCTGTTTCCCCATCTGCGAAAAGGAGGTAACAGTAGTACCTAACCTCATAGAGTTGTGAGGTTTAAGTGGATTGATCTACGTACATACATAACGAGCTTAGCATAATATTGACATGTTGCATGTGCTGTTTATCCATATTCATTATTATTTGGGGGCTCCAAAGTAAATTGTCAACTTGCTCCCATGAATGCATTTGTGGAAAACAATTACCACTTAGTTGTGTTCTCCTCACTTTCACTTAATGACATGAGGCACCTTTTGATAGCTTTAATATCGTCACAAAGAACTTAGAACTTACCATGCCATGTACGATATTGTACAACTTGCTTCAACTGGAAAATAAAGTTTATTTTTCATTTATACACATAAACATATAGTCATCATTTTGGGGAACATTTAAATCCCTCACCTGAGTATATTTTGATAAAGTTTAGTTGATTCTTATTTTTTTCCCGGAGATAACGTAATGCATAGGCACACACATCTCCACAGGAAACCCTGATGCAGGCTGCTTCCCACCCCTGCCTTGTCTCTTTAGCCTCCATCATCGTTACTTTGTAGGTAAGAGGCCCCAAGTCTCACTGGTAATTCACATCACAGAAATCACATTTATCATTTAGATGGAATTTGAATTTAATATGATAGAAGCAAATCACTTTTCAAAGTGGCTAGGAGGGAAGGAAATAGTTAAGAAGCCTCTATGGTTGTAAGACACAAATTAAAAGCAGAAACATAAGACATGACCCTCCTGTTCCATGAATACTGTGAGTAGGTTTTTAAGCTCTGTAAACACACCTTTTTTTGTCTGCTTCTATTCAGACATATTTGCATGTGTGTCCTTACCAAGCAGCTAGAGAAAATGGAGTTGAATGATTTAGGTCATTTTTGTTGTTTGATGAGCAACCATCTGGTCTAAAAGACTGGGCCAGGAATTCTGAAAATGGAAAATTTAGTGTTTTACTCAAAAATTTTATAAGCCATCTCCCTAAGTATGAAATAGCCTCTGGGAGTTGTATTTTTTCTGCTAGTTTGTCTGCTAAGTATTTGAGTCCATTATTTTCAAGGGAGCCTAGAGATCTCTTAACAAATTGCAGGAGCTTCCTTTGATGCTTAAAAAAGAAAGGAAGAAAAAAAGCAGCCATTTACTGTTCTTCACTGATTTGGAGAAGTTCAATAAAATCTTTTTATGCACCTTATTTATTCTCCTAGACATTTAAATTTTTCATGCAGGCCAGGCATGCTCAATAATTCAACTATAGCTTAAAATGACCAGGTTTTACTTTTCATGGATTATCCTCAGGGACTGAGGGTTTAAAAGAATAACGGTCATGAAAAATTCCAGGCCTGCCTCCAGCAGTGCACAACTCATGCTACCTCTACCATAAAGTCACCTCTGCCTGCTCTGCAGGAGGCATCGGACAGTTATTGTAAATCACAGCACTTCGCTCCGCTAACTTTAGAGCAATGGAGCCATCTAGATTCCAAAGAGGGAATTACTGAGTGGGAAAAAATCCCTTCCGGGATTTATTTCTAGAGGATCCTTGAGCCTTAGGTTTTGAAGGTGCAAAAAGGGAAGCTTGTATATGTTAGAGTCTCTTTAGCAGGTGAGCAAGACGACTCAGTTGCACCATGACTCTCCTCCATAAATGACATTACATATTAAATTTTAAATATTTATAAGTATTTAAATATCTTCAACGTTAAAAAATATATTTAATCAATATGTGGGTAAAAAATAAATGTATTTTTATTTTATATTAAAACATTTTATTCAACCTGAAAGTTAATTTTTTTTTTCCTGAGGTTTTAAAAGACATTAGAACATTATTGTGGGACCCTAGAAATATCGTGAGCCCTTGGCACTGCACCTCGGGGATAAGTCAGTCCTGTTCGCACACATGAGAAGTTGGTGGTTTATTAATTCCAGAAACCCTGCCTCCCTTGTACTTTCAGAATGTACTGATAGGGGACCAAACATGTTAAAGAACTTACCATATTTCTATGCATTTTGTGCATTTGTTTCATATTTTAATGTTTTTTATAATGCATCATATACTGGATGACACATTTAACACGGTAGAGGTGGTCCTTTTGCTCCCTAAAAGTCTTCATTGAATTGATGATACTTTTTACACATGCAACATCTTAAATTGGAAAAAAATAGGACACCCTAGGCCTAAGGAGAAAAAATGATCATTTCTCTTAGAACTGTCCCTGACCTATCTCTCTACCTGCCCTCCCCACTCAGCCTCACATTAGAGGTGAGTCCTTTGCTGTTTGATATCCCGCCTCGGAAGCCACACCAGCACTCCCGCTCTTCTCTGGGTTAAAGCAGTCACAAGCCCATCCATGCCATGGAAGAATGGCATTGTAGAAGAACACGTGGGACCCGAGACATTGCTGTGGGTGCCTTTGGAGAACACAATCTCCCCAACCTCCCCCAAAGAGACACATTAATAGAGGGTTGAGATAATTTTTAAAAGGAAGTGATGGCAAAGGTCATGAACAAAAAGAAGTGGTATTTTGCTCATTTTGGTTGTGCCACAATCACACCTGTTTCTTTAAGGAACAGGGAGACACACACAGTATGCCCGGGTGATGGGGTTATTGTCGAGCTGTTTGCCAAGGAGGCAGAAAAACAGAAATGACAGAGAATGGGCAGGATGTCCTTCTCAGCCAGCTGAACTGAGACGTGAAAGGTCATTTAGGGTGGTTATGTTATCGCGTCATCCATGGCTTCAGGCATCAGTTGCTCCTTTCTCAAGAGTTCTACCATTATAGCTGCTTTGGGTGGGGGGCTCTGCCACCCCACTTCTCTTGCCCTTATCAGTTGTCTTACTCCCTGCTTCTTCTCTCTCCATGGCTTATGCCTGCTGTGGCTTCTAAAATATTGTCTTGGTCAAGTCTTCATCACTGCTCTAGTAAGCAGTGTCCATCGGTGGGGAGAAACTCAATGCTTCCAGACATCTTCCCAGCAGAAGTTACAGAGGGTGCATCTTCCCAGCAGAAGTTACAGTGGGTGCATCTTCCCAGCAGAAGTTACAGAGGGTGCATCTTCCCAGCAGAAGTTGCAGAGGGTGCCTCCTTCAGTGATCCTGGTGCACCTGGGAGCGGGGTACAAGAGGCAGTAACCACCTGCCTTTGCTTATCTCAAGGGTCGTGCCATAACAGGATCTATTAGCACCTAGTTTGGAGCTGAAATTTTAGAAAATGTACTTCCAAGAGCCTGTGTTAAATGATATTTTGAATCTAATCATTTATCACAGGCATTGCTTCAGAAAGGACTTCTTTTTCCAAATTACTCTTACCCAATAGCCAACAAGGATCCCAAGTCACTTGGCTCAAGATAAATATCTTTCATTGCTTGTAGAAGTGAATTTCCCAAGGTTGGGCGCAGGGTGAATAAATGGACAGAAAAAGAAGACTTGAATCTCTGAGGGTAAAACACCAAGTGAAATAACTTCTTAACCAAAGCAAATGCCAAACTCCTTAACATCTTTCTCCTCTATCTTCGTGAGAGTCTATTGTCTGCTCTATAATTGCTGTCCTTGAGCTCATTTGGCTCTTAAAGCAAAGAATCAGGCCTTTGAATGCAGTACAGACAGAACCAAGCCAGCTCCTCTGACTGTGCCACTCTCAATGCTCTTGGAGGTCAGGCTTCAAGTGGAGTCAGTTACCACGGGGTCTTTGGCCCCAGAGCAAGCCAGTGCACCAAACTGGAAATTTCTATAGCACTCTTAGATCTTCCACCTCCAGTACCAAAGTAAAGCACAGCTTGCCTCACATAAAAGAGCACACATTATCACCCCCAGAATGGCCAGTGACCTCAGAGACTTGCACAGGTGTGCCGTGGAACAAATGTCTGACCTCTGTATGGACAGGTTGAGGCTGCACCTTTATCTGTCAGGCAATCAAAAACATATACATTTATAGTGATCTGGAAAGAACACGGAAGAGCCTATAGAAAGCAGACTGATGCTTAGATCTATGATTTTTATTATTCTTGTACATACAGGTGCAGAGAAATGAAATTTTAAGAGACTGTATTTATCGATTCTAATTTCTTAGAATCTAACACGAGAGAATTTTTGGCACGGACAGATATCAAAATATATGGTGAGGATAATCATTCAAGGTATACATATATATTTCTAGGAGTGTAACTATGTATGTATGTGTTTAATTCCTAATATCTTAGTTTTTGTTGCTAAAAAGCTCTGCATTTTATAAGACTACTTTGTCTGTGGACACTAGTACCAGGATTTGACCACTTGGAACCAAAAATATTTCATATTTGGGAATGGGGATAATCTTTTAGAGAAAAAAATAAATGGTCAGAATCAAACTTATGCATTTTTCAAAGGTAAGCTAATTATTAGATGAGGATAAAACGTGGGGTTCTCCTACTAGGGAGTGGATTATGGCCAATGAATTCATGTAATATCTCCCCTAGTCTCTCCTCTTCAAAATTCAAGAGTGTTTGGCTTCTGGATAGTGTCAGAGAACAGAAGTAACAAATAGTCTTTATTAATAAAGAACCGGCTTTTCCTCAGGGAGATTTTAATCATGTGCTACACATGTGGTCCTTTTAAAGAAATGGCTAGGGGCTGGGGAATTTCCAATTCCAACCTCTGTTAACCTACATATTGAGCAAGACACACATCTGTTCTTTAATTGCACAGTATTTCGAATCAAAACAAACAAGTCCTTCCAAGGAAAAGGGTCTGCTCTCCTGGACAGGATTTTGGCTCAAGTTACCCTTTGTGTTGTTCGGTATGTCTTCTCTTCCCACCAGGAGGTAGCCATCTCCTGGCACCTTCCCGTGTCAAGATCGCCCGCAGCAGTCTGTGCTGCAGTCACAAATCGCGGCCACTAGATGGCGAGAGGGGACTGAGTTGGGGCCTCAGCGGCGGCTCCTTCCACCCTGCAGGAGGAGGAACACTTTTGTTTCTTTGCTTTTTCTTCCTGCCCCTTTGTTTGACTTCACCATTTTCTGTCTCGCTTTCTCTCCGCTGTAGTTACGTGTCTTTCTTTACAGCATCTCCGTTCAAGGAAAGCCGGCCTGGCCTTGTCTCAGCCCTGCGCGGGGTGGGAGCACACCGGGATCTTGGCGGTGAGCCTGATTCTCCTTGGCCAAGCAGTGCCACTGCCCACCGCAAGCATTCGTTCCCAGTTCTTAGCACAATTCTTTTCAAATGTCATCCAACCCTGGTCAAGGTGCTCGTATATCATAATAGGCCCACTGCTCTGCTCTACATAACTTGGGGGTGGTGCTGTTTATGCAGGTAT
>NW_006441071.1:1086415-1097819 GCF_000325575.1 Pteropus alecto | reverse complement strand
GATGGGGTTTTTAAAAAGAAGATTCTGTTGAGGGAATGCAGAGCAAACGGGTCCCAGACCCACAATGTCTCCTTGTACTGGAATTGGCCTTTCACCCAGAAAGAAACTCAGGAGGCTAGAGAAAGCAGACTGCTCTGAAAGCTTAAAAAAAAAAAAGACATTCTAAAGAGTACATGAGTTTTATTTTATAAATGACTTAATAATAAGAGAAACCAAACCGAATGCTGAATCACCACCTGCAGAGGCCAGGGGAAAGTGGCTGCCAGGCCTTTGCCCCCCCAGGGGAGAGCAGCAGAGAAGGGATTCCAAGAACTGGGGTGGCAGCGGGAGTGGGGCCTTCCAGGCCTCTTTTCACAGCTATCAGAAGTCTATGTTCGCCTTGAGGCAAAAGGGTAACTCCCATCGATGTTAATACAATTTATGCTCACGAGGAACAAGAGTAGGGAAGACCAGGGGCTGAATACCGAATGGAGGGCTTCCACATGGCAGAAGAGGGACAGAGTTCTCCCTCTTCCGGTTGGGAGGAGTCAAGTCAGATAGGATCTTACCAGGTGATCTTTATAAGCACCTCCACCCTCCGACCTTAACCTGGGTGAGTCCCCGTGGCCTCCCAGGCCACCCACCCCTGCTTCAAATCTGGTGAAGAGGGGCTCCCTGGGCCTCAGGCCAGAAAATTTCTTGCATGGTCTTTCTGAGTGGTGAAGCTCTCTTGCCTGGATTTACATCCCAGCTCTGCTAAGTTTCTAGCTAAGTCTAGTTTCCTCTTCTATAAGATAAAGACAATAATGATACCTACTTCATGGGGTCATTTTGAGGATCAAATGGAATAATGAAAATCAAGTGCTCGATGCATTGTTTGGCCTATACGAAGTGTATCTAAGTGATTATTAGTCACTTGAGCCTATATCGGCAGCTATTTGTATCGGGCAGAATCTAGTTTTAAGGAAACGCACCTCAGTGCCATGTTGGAAACATTTCATAATGAAAACCCAAGCAGGTGTGAAAGGAAAATTCCTGCCCTTTCCAACATGCTCCTCTGTCCCTAAAGTCACACGCATACTTGAGGTAAATTAGGCCAGGATGGCCCAAGTTTCTTATCTCGCCTCTTCTTTTTCTCTGCGGTGGCAGTGTGATTTATGGCTCTGAGGGGCAAGGCGACCAAACTCCGTTGTTTCAGCTGACCTTCCCTGTGAGTTTTCAGGCTGAAATGAAATCCAATGGGGTGTGAACTGAAACTCAAGAATATCTTCTGAAAGCCCAATGCACTGAGCTCCATAAGAGACCAAATCAAACCAGACCTTCTTCCCTTTTGATCCTGGAGCTCACAAAGAGCATGCCACTTCTGGGCCCCACCAGGAGAGTCTGCTGCACCTGGCCGGGAGCAACCAGCCATTGTTTTCCCAGCGGCAGCAGAGAATCCCTGCTCACCCTTGGAGCTGGCGGGAGCCAGCACCCTCTGAAGCTGGGCGGGCTTTTGTCCTGGGGATTCTGAGGAGCTGGTTACAGTGAGAAAGTGAGGCTTTGCTAGAAGGTGCGCAGAGGCTTTGCCAGGCTATCCTCCACAGCTGGGAAGCAGCTTTTAGCTCTTTCCAAACCACTGATACCTTCTAAACTGAAAAGCTGCTGCACACTGAGAGTTTAAGCCAGGGCATGGGGATGCTTGAAACTCTTCTCTTAAAAGAAAATTGTTAGTGTCTCTCTGAAAAGCTGGTATGGTTTCTAGGAGATTCTGAAAAAATGTTTTAACAAAGAGCTAGAGTCTGAGTAGATGGAGGGAGAAGTTTCTGGCCAGGTTTGGCGGTTAAGAGCATGAGCTTTGGAGCCAGACAGACCTGAGCTTGCATCCCAGCTTGTGTTTTTCATAGCTGAGTGACCTTGAGAAAGTCACTGAATCCTTCTGGGACTTTCCTTGTTCCATTTCTGTCTGCTCATCTTAACCCTGCTTAGCCCAATGCATTTTGTACATTATGTGCCAATCAGAAGACTATAGTGAGGTCAGGAATTTATAATAATTATAATCATCAAAATTAATTGAGCAGAGTGCCCAACATTTATAGTAATTTCACTTAATCCTCAGAACACTCTGTAAGGTAGGTATGATTCACATTTGACCAGTGAGGAAACAGAGACTTAGGTAGCTTGCTGAAGACTGAGAATGACCTTTCTAAATGATAAGTCTGGTTATCTCAGTCCCTGGTTTAAAATCCTGCCAAAGATTTACCTGCAGGATAAAAAAAGTTTTCAACACAGCACATACAACCCTTCATGTTGTAGGCTTTCATGATTTGGTACTTAACCAGGTTCATCTTTCTACCTTCTTGACCTGCAGCCCACCTTCTGCATAGTTCTCATAGCCCCAAGGCTCTGCACATGAAACTTTCTCCTTCCTTTCCTTCCTTCTTAGCCTGGAAAATCCTGACTATCCTTCAGGATGTGGCTCAGGTATCCCCTCATCTCGAGAGTAACCCTAAGCCTCCCCAAAGCAAGGAAAAACGCCTTCTGTGATCTATGTATACAATTTCTATATGATAACAAATTCATTGAATAAAGAAATTTTAAAAGTTGGCTATTTCACATTACAGACCAAATGGGTTAGTTTTCAGTTTTGAGGTAAAGCTCCCTGCCTCCTTATATAGAAAAAGAATCAGTTTTGTTAATTTAGTAAAAAAATCATCCATTATGTATCAGCCATAATGGTCAACAGCTAAAATTTCTCATTCGCAGTCCCATTAAATATAAAAGTACAGGAACAAATACTAGGTGTAAATTCATTTGGAGAAACTCTAAAAAATATTACTGAATAATGAGAGAAAAAAGAAACCATTTAGATAGTCAAAGCTATCAGAAAAACATTTCTGTTTTGAAATGATCCGCATTGCTTTGTCTTAGATGAGAAGGTGCTATGTAGAGATGAAAACTTGGGAAGGAGTATTGAAATTTCTGGTTATATATATATATTTTAACTGTCACTAATTTACTGCTGAATATCTTTAGGCAAATTATATAATCCAGTTTTGTCTTACATGGATATTTTTCAACATTGTAGTGAAATTTAGCTCATAGCAAACTTATGAGCCCTAATTAATGATTTTATGAAGGGGCTTGTAGACCAAAAAAAAAAAAAAAAAAAGGTGCGGAAATATGTATTACAGTGACACCCTGCATTACTTCATGATTTACGGCAAAATTTAATGTATGTTATGATTATTTCCATTTCATTGTTATGGGTCACTAAGATCATGAGAAGTTAACCAAGGTCATCTGGCTTATACGTGGAAGAAGAAGGGCTAAAACTCAGAATTTCTGACTTCTGGTGTTCTCTTTAGTTTTAAACTCTTTCCATTGTGGTTTGGACTTTTTGAGGCCTTTAAGAATCTAATAACAGCTATATACCCTGTCCTTGAAAAAATATTCGTGTACACAGTTCCTCCCTAACACACTCAAGGCCTGGGACAAGAGTGCAAAGGAAATAGGGAGCCACATGCCATATGCTACAAGGCTTTTTCTCATCCGACCTAGTCCTACTCTGCCCATAATGTCATCAATGCTTTCACCCTTTTAAGCTCTTAAGGGACTTAAGACTGGAAGGTTAGGTTTGAATTTAGAATTCTTGGACTTTTTGGGGTTTCTCACTGCTGGCTGGGGGTGGAGCTGGTTCTCATCCCTCAGTTCTAACCTTCAGCCCACAGCCTGCCTTCCCTTTCCCTGCTTCCCTTCCCATCGCTGGCTCTGTCCTTCCCTGTGTGGGGCCTCGGCACCTGGGTCATAAAATCCTATCCTGCAGATTCTCCCTCTGTACCTCTGTCTACAGCTACCCTTTGATGAGAGTGACATGGATTGCCCACAGGAGGGCAGACCTTGGGAAGAAGCTTGGGCTCTTTAGGCGGGGAAATTCCAGGGTTTTAGGAGCAGAACCTTGCTCCACAAAAAGAGGGGGCAGACTTATGGTGGGCACATTTTCTTCGATGTCCTGCCCTGTTGAGAGAAGCACAGCCAGAGCAGCGCACTCTAAGGCACTCCTTGCCCGATCTGAAGGTAACGCTACATGTACAAGATGAATGAATCTTGAAAATATTATGCTGAGTGGAAGAAGCCAGATGCGAAAAGCCACATATAGCGCGTTTTCATTCGTATGAAATGCCCAGAATAGGCAAATCCTTAGAGAAAGTAGATTAGTGGTTTGCGGAAGGAGGTTTTGGGAAGTAACTGATAATGGTAGAAGGGTTTCTTTTTGGGGTGATGAAAATGTTCTGGAATTAGAGTGGTGATGGTAATTCCACCTCCTGAATACACTGAAAACCACTGAAACATTCTAAAAGGGTGAGTTTTATGTTATTTGAATTATATCTTTAAAAAAAGGGAAAAACAAAACAAAACAGATCTTGTTTCTGCATTTAAGGAGTCTACAGTGTGGCTTTGTGGAGCCCTCTGCATCTGTCAGGGCAGATTTCAAGTTGGTGGCTGGGCCCCAAAACAGGCCCATCATTTTCTCCGTCCTCCCACCTGACAAGCTAGTGAAGGACTTGACAGGAAAGGAGTAGATGGCTTCATTTCCCCGTGTAGGTTTTATGCAGTGGCTTCCCCAAGCCTGTCTCTCTTCATGTGCTAACCTCTACCCACATATGTGCACCTCTTCCGAATGCACCTGCCCTCACCTGGCCCCTGAGTCTCCTGGCCCGCTTCCCTTTACTAGGGCAGCAGCCCGGGGTCCCCTCGCTGCTAGGCTCATTAGCTGCCTGTGCTGCCTGCTGGCTGCATATGTAGCAGGGGCCAAACAAGCAGCCAGCACATTCTGCCTAATCTAAGTGGTAATTTCCTTTGGGGGTTTCACTCAAGTGCAGCCCTGGGAAAAAAAAAATCATGGCAAAGAGCTTTCAGAGAGGAAATGTTACCCTGGACTTCCTGGGGAGTTTTAAAGACAGAGAACTTTCTCTTTTGCTTGATTCTCATCAAGCCTCTTAACAGTGGCTAATTAACCGAAAGTAGGGGTGAAAAAGCTCTCCTGCGGGTGTGGTGTGTGGAGTGGTGACCCTGAGAAGGAATATACCTGCCAAGAAGGACTCCTTGTGGTTAAATGGGCTTAAATTCATAACCAGAGTCTAGTAGTCATTGCTGGCAGAGGCCTGTCTTGCACTCTGCATTTTAGGGAGAAGCCACAGACTGAGCTGCCAGTTCCCTGCACTGATTTCTTGCCAGCTGAGCCAACCTCTTAAAGGAGTTCTTGGAATCATATTTTGACCAATGAACCGAGACCTGCCAAATGGAGCAGCACAGCTATACCCTCATTTACATCTTTACTGACCAGAGTGGTTCCATATTGACCAATGAGAATGTATGATTCTCAAAATGTATTTTGAGCAATCAAACTGTGCAAACTTAGATTTCTCATTTGCGTAAAAATGGACCAATCAGAGACCAGGGTGGCACTTTATATAAATGGGCCCCCTTTTGTCCCAGAGGAGTACACTTTCAGCTTGTGAACTGCTCACCTGACAAGTCTCTCTTTTTTCTGTATCCCAAATTGGGGATTCCTGTTGGCAATAAAAAGTTAGCAGAAAAAAAAGGAAAACATGGTGGGAGCATAAAATTAAGTCAAGAATTTGGTTTAAAAGCATATACCACATTGACTCACACATTTGCCACAGCTGGGCCACACATTGGCTTCGAGCTGTACAAAGCAATCAGAAAAAGGCCCCCTGGCCAGTAGATTCATAATGTCCACAAGACAAAAACTTACAGCTTTGCCGCCTAGGACAACTTTCTTTCTCAATTCTTTGGGAAATTTTTCTTGCTTTTTGCTATGAAAATGACAGAATGAAATTTCTTCCTGAGGTCTTTCTAAAGAAGACATGGAGATGTGAGTAACATCCTTAACATCTTTGAAATGCATCCTAATTTATTTTCCTTTAGGAAGATACTCAACCCAGACAGTTGGTGTCACACCCAAATGCAAGTCAAATGAATAATTCCGTGAGAACTCAGATTCCTGTATAATCTAGGGATAGACAGAATATTTGGAAAAGTAGATTCAGTTTTGTAAGACCAGAATTGTAATTTTTAATTTTTTAAAATTAAAAGGGAATTTTTCTGAACCAAGCTACTGGAAATTATTAGGTGACAATGAGCTTAAAACTATTCTTTCTAATGAGAATCTACATTACAACTAATCAGTGCTGTCTGTTGAAACGTATCCATGTACCCTAACGGTCAATAGAGCTGAGAGATAGGTGCTTTGTATACAAAATTTGTGTCTATGTAAAGATAAAGTACTGTTATAAACACAATCACATTTAAGTCTGAACTTTTTCTGTGCTTCTCTCTGGATGTGGAAGCTGTGTTCTAATTATATCTTCAGGATGCATGTGATGGGACAACCTTATAGATGAAATGGTTATATTTCCACTACTTCAGCAATTAAGCAACATTGCGCAGAAATTCAGATTTAATTTTTACACTAACAATTGTCATCTGGTTATTACAAAAGCAATGTGTTTATTCAAAATGAAAATATATGAAAAGGAGAACATAAAACAGCTGTCAACATTAATACTATTAGCCATTTGGTGAGATTTTTCTGTGTATAGATTAAAAATGAAATTATATTGTGGATACACTCTTAGGGACTATCTCCCTTAACACAGTGTCTATCTTTCCATGTCATTAAACATTCTTGCAAAAACTTTTTAAGAAATTCTGCATAACCCATTATTTTGTTGTGTATTTGGGTTTTTAGCTAATTTGCTACTGTTGGACATCCTATTTTTAAAACATGTTATAAAAACTCAATTTTTAGGATTGAATTGATAAGCTCCTTAATATGCTATTCCCGAAAAGAAAAATTCGAGAAAACTAAAAGAAATTCTAAATGGGATGAAAATATCTTAAGGTCATTTGACTTACATGAACATAGTTTTAAGGCTACTATTAATGTCCTAGTACTTTGACACTTTCTTATAGTTTTAAGAGAGAAATTTCATGGTCTTAAATAGAAGTGTGGCTTAGTAAAAAGTCATAGCTTAAAGAATTAGCTAAAGACCCTGAAATAGTTTCTTTTTGCTTTATATTTATTACTATTATTGGTTAGGTAAGGTACTAAAAACTCACCTGAATCTGCAATCTCCAGTTCTCTCTCCTTTATCCTGATGCTTAGATGATCAGGAAATAAGACTTCTCTGGTTTGCTAACCCTCCAGTGCAGTGGTTCTTAATTGCTCCATGGACCCTTGGTGTGACGTAAGCTGAGAGAGATGTTTTATTGCAATAATTCAATAATGTCTGTTTACTCCAAATTTCTGGAGAAAAACATTACCAGATAGAATTTTCTAATTTCCAAGTTTTACTTAAAAGTTTGGCATCTGCAGCAGCTCTTCTCCTTGAGACTACTTTCGAAACTTAAGGAAAAACTCGTAAGGAGCCTGTTGTGTCTAGTCCCATTAACTTTTTTTTTTTCCCATGGACATGACTGCTTATGGTAGCTCACAAATATAAATGAGTAGATTGTATATGTCTTCTGCTAGTAATCCTGTTTCTGTATTCTAATTTATATAACAGAACTGAGTACATCAACATGTTTTGATGTCCTGTGCCACCTAGGTCTTCTGCTCTTTAAATCTATAGGAGAACTAATACAGTAGGTTAGGACAGAAGCCATGAGCTGTTAGTGAATTACAGCTAGGCTAAAAATCATGACTTCTGCCAAAGATTTCCTCCAGAAAGTCCTGGCACACTCAGATAAAAAGCTCCAGCTCATGTTGAGTGTTTTGCAGTAGCACATGACTTCGACACAGTTTTTCTTAACCCCAGGCTGTAACAATAGTGCTTGAATTGATTGAGCACTTCTCCTGCCAGCTAGCTCACTTCTCACAACACCCCTGGGAGGGGTGGCACTCCCATACCCATTGTACCCACAGGAAGAGAAGGGTTAGAGGGTAAGAAACTTGTCCAAGGCAGCAAAGCTGTAAGTACCACTTTTTGCATTGTTTTCCTTTAGGGTTTTTCTCGGGCTGCTCCCAGCTTCTGTCTGAAGGTGAGAGTGGGAGGCATCTGGTATTGTGCTTTCAGGGCAGTTGAGGATTCTCGAGCAGGAGATTTGGGAAACAATACCTGAAAGGGGAACGCAAGAGGCTTTTGCTTACTGCTTTGTATAAGCCTTGCTACTACGCGGTATTTTTTGTCTTTATTTTGTGGCGAATTAATAGTTGGGAATACTTTTAAGGACAAGGTAATACTGTGTTTCATACATTAGTAGTGGACTC
Organism: Pteropus alecto; assembly: GCF_000325575.1. Taxonomy (NCBI): domain Eukaryota; kingdom Metazoa; phylum Chordata; class Mammalia; order Chiroptera; family Pteropodidae; genus Pteropus; species Pteropus alecto. Next base: position 1,089,565 of record NW_006441071.1, on the reverse strand, counting down.
TATTTCTAGCACCTATTTGCTCTGTGGCCTCAGTGTCCTCGTCTGTAAATGGCGGAGCTTGAGCTAGATGAGTACTCATGCTCTCCCAGCTCCGACCTTCTGTGCCACTGTACCCGCCCTCCGCCACCCCAAAGGGCATGAGAAGCTGTGACTCCTGCTATTTTCCATGAGTGTCACTGTGGGCTTACTACGTCAGTGAGTCAATAGATTCAGTTCTCAGGTGTTGCTGACATAGGGCTGTTCATTCTACTCACACTAGAGATGAGAACTTAGGAAATGGTGATTTTATTTGGGACAGGCCTTCTGTTCTGCAATGCTTGCTCCCAAGGGTGCCCTTTCAAGGCACTGTTCAAAGCACTGCCCAGCACACATGCCGATCCCCAAGTGTGGCTTTTTGTAAAGCCAAATGCCAAGGACCGAAAAAAAAAAAAAAAAAAAAAAAACCCGGGAAAGCCTCTCTCATTTTTATTGTGTTCCTGGCCATTCTAAGAGTCATTTCCTTTCCTTTCAGGGAGATAAAGAGACATATATTATGTGGGCAGAAGATGCTGTGTTCTGGTCAATAACGCAGGCCACAGAGGTCAATGGCTTTAAGCCAAGCCTGGCTGAAAGCTGCCATAAATTTTCAAAGGTGGGGGAGGAAGATTTAGAGACTGATGTATGCTGGCTAAGAGGAGGAAAGACACTGGGCATAAATGGCCCTCTAAAAAAGAACAGAGTATCAGTCCAATAAAATCCTACAGCAGTCTATACAGGGTCTCTGGAATGGGGAGAATTTTGCCCACCCAAGTTTTACTATGCAGCAGAGACAAATAAAAAAAGATCTGACAAGAAATCTCTGAGGCCAACCTGTCCCGGAAGACTGAAACTTGAAGCCGTCTCTGATTTTCTGATTCATCAGCATCTTTAGTGTTGATGAGCTGACTCCAAGCTTGATGGCACAACCCCATAAAGCCTCCATTTGTCTGGTCTTAACTTTTTTCGCTGTCTTTCTCAAGAACTACTTTAGGAACCACTTTAGCATACAAACATTATATATTCAAGCTACCCAGACCGCCCCACCTCCAATAAGAAATGCCACAATGACTGCTTTAGAAAGCCAATTTATTTACCAGATTTTGTAGAGGATTGTGTGTGTGTGTCTGTATATGAAAGAGAGAGTTGTGTTGTGGAAAGGAGGGGTGGTTTTATCTATTCTAAACACATCTGGGCTAAAATGCCTGTCATATGGCATTTGTAATTCTAGATTACTATAAGCACATGATAAATAATTTTAATTAAAATTAATAAGGATATTGTATATAAAAAGAAATTGCATGACTATACCTGCCACAAAGATCTGTTTCTAGTCCATAAAACACATGATAAACACAAGGAAGTACTAACAAGGAATCATTAGTTGAAGTTTAACCCACACAGACTACCTCGTGGCTGTGTGTATGTGTATGCATATATATACACATTTATGCGTGCAATAAGGATTTCTCTCAAAAGATAAAATATGAAAATGTAGGAATTTAAAACAAAAAATAATTATTTTAGCAGCTAAAAAACTTTGTTTTATTTACTACTCTAAGTCTTCACTTTGGTTGGCATTTTGCAAGCCTTCATAAAGCCCTGAATAGTTTTCCAAGCCTTACACATATTTTATCTCATTCTGTCAACCCTCTGAGAACCTTAAAATTCATAAGGTTCTTAGGATAAATACCTTGCTTGATAATTTTCAGCAGCAGAGCCGAGAAAGACATAATAGTAAACCCTGAAATTGCTTTTATATGTGGCCAAGTCTATGCTAAGCACTTTAAAATATTAACTCATGGTCTTCCCAACAAGTCTCAAAGATATAGACACTGTCATCATTGCCATTTTACAGATGAGTGAACTGAGGTACAGAGAGGTTAAATAATTTGCCCAAGGTCACATGGAGAGTCAATGGCTGATTCAGGATTTATTCAGCCAGGTGATATTCAGATCTTATTTCCTCTAGAATGAATTTAAAAGGAAACTGCATCTCAAGTCACAATCCAGGCTGTAGGCACATTTATATCAACTGCAAAAGAATGAGAATTTCTTAGGGGAAAGAAAAGGACAGCTTAACATGGTTAAAGAGCATATTGCATTTTTAATTTAACCTAGCTAACACAATCACCTTGTCAGCCGAGTATTTAGAAGTAAGAAGATATTTATAACCAGATTGCTTAGAGTATCCTAAGGCCACCATTTGTGTTCATATGGCACTGTGCCCAGGAAGATGTCATCTGTGTCACAGAAATCCCTATTTACTCCAGAGAAGAATTAGACATAAGAGCAGGCAAAGCCTATTGTGCTGTCATAAGTGGGGCAGTGATGTCCTGGGTGTTTATGGTGTAGCCTCCAGGTACTGATGAACCAACAGAGATGTGAAGTTGTAAATAAAATTCACTATCTTGTCCTCCGGTCAGATCCAAAGAATAGCCCCAAATGAGCTTTCGAGAGAAATCTAGAAATCAATATCAGAGAGTGAATTAGAAATTAGACTTTTCGGAAGCTTAAGAAAATAATGGTCATCTTCATGAAGGGTCTACGAATATTAAAATATAAAAAAATGCTTAAGTGTGATATTAACAATTATGGTGTATTGTACATGATGACATTTACCTAACTAATATTTTTTTAACACATACCCCTAAGTACAATGTACTACAAATGTGCTACTCACAAAATAATTACAGGATATATAAAAATATTAATTTATTGTATTCTATTGGGGGTATGCTCCATTAATGAAACACTCATTTACGTAGCATGATGAATGCCTTCTCTCACTGTATTAAAAAGAACAATTAAACCTGAGCTTTCATATACTCACCCCTAATTAGTTTCTACCCTAGAAGAAGAATTTTATTCCAGAGTCTACCATTCCAGCTATCTTTTATAACCTGCTCCCTGGAGGGAAGTTGGAAGAGGAACTATTTATTTTCATTATATCTCTTATGTCCCTTTTCATTAGTTCTCTTTTTTACTACGATTCAAGCCATTCTTTATTGTTTTAGAGTATATATAGTGCTATTGAGCCCTGCAACTACCCAAAACACACTATTAGTTGCCAGCAAGAATCTTACGGAAAGAAACCTCGAGAGTGTATTTGTGCCTCTTCTCTAAAATTGTTAA